>NC_139716.1:20998328-21005828 GCF_964188405.1 Protomyctophum parallelum | reverse complement strand
CGTGTGTCCGTGTGTCCGTGTGTCCGTCCGTGACAAGCTAATCTCGGCCACCGTTAACCCGGTCGATGCCACATTTTGCACACACACTCCCTGGATGCCAACGATGAACCTCTGCCCCAAGATTTCCAGAACGGCCTGTTATAGCGCCACCAGGAGGCCGCTTTGTGCAAAACAAGTTTTTGCACAGTACACCTACAGATTTTGTCCAAAAATCCCGCAAATCGTTACACAGTATCTCCATAGTCATGTGCTCAAGACGGATGTGTCTGATATTTCATATTCCATCCTAATTGGCTAACATTGGCTTTCAAATTTTGCAGGATTGGCCTGTTTTGAACAAAAAACCTCAAATCATGAACGCAGCGTGCAATTTCACGTGAAATCTTTCACGCACTTTCCTACTAGGCTGAGGAATATAGCCCACCCATTTCACATTGCCCTGTTATAGCGCCACCAACAGGTGGATTGTGCATGCGTGCCATCAACACGGATCTGCACCATTTCCCATATTCCATCCTGATTGGCAAAGATTGGAACAAACAAACAAAAAACATGTTTATATTACTCCTAAATATTCCTATCCTCCTGGTGGAGACCTGTGCCCAGAAGGGCACTTTTTCTAGTTCTGTTCTGAATTTATTGTCTCCTGTCTTTCCACAAAATAATAGAAAATGCTCGACAGTGCAGGGCTCGATAAGAACCCGGCTCGATAAGCCTGATCGATAAGGTGATCGTTATCAATAAAAATGAACGAGCTCCATCCCTACTCCTCGCTGACAGGTATACCGCCCCAACCCGTAGGAGTACATGTGGTGAGTCCATTGACAGGTATACCGCCCCAACCCGTAGGAGTACATGTGGTGAGTCCATTGACAGGTATACCGCCCCAACCCGTAGGAGTACATGTGGTGAGTCCATTGACAGGTATACCGCCCCAACCCGTAGGAGTACATGTGGTGAGTCCATTGTCACCCGCCTGGATACCCTCCCCCAAACGCAGGCCAATTGTGTTATTATAGACACTGGACAAAGCCGGATGCACCTCCGTTGTGCTACATGGTAGGGACTTTACCGCTGCGCCACCCCGAGCGCTACAATTAGTAGAAGTTTTTTATTGTGTTTCACAATTCTCTAATCATGAAACAATAGAGGGTATGCGTGTGACATCATCATCAAACCAGGAAGTTATGCGGGAACGCCTACTGAGTGCCAAATAATTACTTACTAGCATTGACAGCTCATACATTACAACAGAAAAGTCCAATATGATTGCATTAAATGACGTTAAACAACATTAAACTCACTTTGCTACTCGATTTGCCACTCGATGTGCCATTCACTTTATGCATGGCCTCCATTAGGCCAACGCATTCTCACTCCCACGACGTCAAACTTTGGACTGGAGGGGCGGGGCTGAAACGATGACGTCCCTGTCGGGAGCATTAACTCCAGCTGCTTTCTCTTTTTCATTTACCAGCATACTGTTTTACTTCAGGCTACCGTATATTTCCAAATAGTAGCCAGGGCGTAGTTCGCAAAATAATTTGGACTACCAGGTGTTTAAAAGGAACCAAGCGGCTATGCAGCAGGCTGTTATTTACTTTTACACCGGCCTGCACCTGGCTACATTTGGTTACATTTATCAAATAGGCTGAAGAAGCTGCAAATAATAGCCCGGGTGGACCCAAATATTGCAAATATTGTATTTTTTTTGTGTTTAATACACAAAATGGTGTAAGACCCTCCACGTTCACGATTTACACGAGTTAATTGATTGTAAAACAGCTTCCCTCCCAATAACGAGTTAAACTAGTTACGTTTTCAGTGTTTCATTCGCTTCGTTTTTTTTATACGTTTTGAGACTTGCGGGGTTTCCATAGAACAGAGTGGGATAGGTGACGCTTTTTGATGACGTCATTGGAAAAACATCTGTCGCACCGGCATTTGCAAAGGGTTCTGGGAAATTGAGTCCCGATGCATTCCAATGGCGGCGGTGGTGGCACCCAACAGGGGCATTCCTCCTTCGCTCTGTTGTTGTTGATCGCCACTTTGGATTATTTTTCAACACTACAACAAGCGATTACACCATTTTAGACCCATATAGACCTACCATCGAGTCTACAAATATCTTCTAAATCCTGACAGTTTTCTGAAAAAATGATTCTGTCAGTCGTTCTCAACCTTTTTCATGTCTAGGACCCCCAGAATTATATCTCTATTGGGCTACCGACCCTCATCTCAAAATATGTAGTTCCAGGGACCCCCCCAGAAGCCAATATTTTAGTTAAAAATGTTCGCTCTGAAATATATATTCAAAGATTTACCCAACATTTTCATCACTTTTCAAAAATAGCAGACCTACAAGCTACGAGCTTGTAGGTCTGCTATTTTTCATTAGCTAAAGTATAACGCGATGCTTCAAACACCAAAAGGGGTTCCCGTCCAGAATGTTTTAAAGCGGATTTTCATGAAAAGGAACGATGACGTCGGCGCGGTCGTTCTTCAAAGGTTAGTGAAATCCAGGCAGTGAACGAGGCATTGCGATTTCATTAATTCAAACTGTTAAAAGGAGGATTAGAGGCAGGGGCTATACTATTTTGAAATATACGGTATTTTGCATCCCTTTGTGTGAACGTGTGTTACTGTGTCCCTTCGTCCTGCAGTGTGACCCCTACGTGAAGATCACCCTGGGGAGGAAAACCATCAACGACCACGACAACTACATCCCGTGTACACTGGACCCCGTGTTTGGAAAGTACGTAATGCACCTAGTGGTTCACAAAGTGGGGCTCGGGGGACCCCCGCAGGGGTCCTTGAGGGAGTTCCAGGGGGGGTAGTTGGGACCCAAATGGACCCTTATATGGGTCTGTAACTCTGCTCAAGGTTCACACTGAGCACTATAACTATATCATTCACCATTGTATTTTTGCTATACCTATACTACACTATGGTGTGACATCCACTTGACTCACAATTATTTTCTACAATGAAGATATCTCTGTTTTTCACTGTTCTGTGAAAAGTAGTGTGTTCCAGCACGGTGCAAGTGATGGATTATAGACATTTGGGTTATGGAAATACCGTGTTATTTTGTTAGACATCTCTGACTTCTGTAGGGAGACATATGGAGCCACTCAGGGCTGGACTGGGACAAAACTTCGGCCCGGTCATTTCCGCGCAAATTTGCACTGCCATGTTTTTCTCCCCTCCCATTAGTCTTCTCATTCAAACCACAGTTGCTTGGCCAACGGCACACAAAACGTTCTCTCACCTTGTAATCCAGGTATTCAATTACAATGCATTCTGGGATAAGGGGTCTGGGCGGAGATGAATGAGGACAAAACACACGTTGTAATAGCCGATCTACAAGCTTGCAGCGCGGAGCGTTGAGAGCTTGTAGATCAGCTATTTTCCGGGCGCGACCCCCGCAGTCGTTGGCTATACTGGAGATGGCGGCGATGACATGGATTTGTAAACAAATTCTTTCAATGCAAAATGCTGTGTTCAAGATCAGGAGAGTTCAGAAAAAAGCAATTATCTGGGTATGGCATGGAAAGGAGAGGAGGGGCGTTTGTATTTCTTTCACCATAGTAAATGCTGCATTCATGGTCTGGAGACGGCAGGGGCTGAATCACCCTTTGATGTCTGTGTGTGCACGTGCCTGTGTTGTGATATTTTAGTCAGACTGATGAAGGAACATGCTGTATAGCATATATGTCAAACTCAAGGCCCGGGGGCCAAATCAGGCCCGTGAATGAATTATCTTTGGCCCGTGGCATGATATTTAATTAGTATTAGAACTGGCCCTCTGGTATATTGCACGGACCACCAGAATACTACAAGTCCCACAATGCACTGCGAGTGCATTGTCACGTATCGGGGCCCGCAAGCGCAAGCATGCGTCTTCTCTTCACTATTGATCAGGAGTGAAAGTATATCACTTGTGGTCAACTTTCAGCTACCCCTCTACAAAAAAATGGCCCGTGTGTTGAAACACAGTCCGGCCCTCGACTTGTACCAATTTCTTTATTTTGGCCCACTGTGTATTTGAGTTTGACATCCCTGCTGTATAGGCTATTTACCACACTTGTATTTTGAGCTGCATGTACAACTGTTTGTCAAATCTTTGAAGGCCATTCTGAGATTACAGAATCATATACTAATTATTCTACAAACTAAAGTTATACCGACTATATGTCAACTCTGCAACGTGCTCCCTCTGGAGGTCATTACTGTGCCACCAGTAGGGGGGGCTGTACTCACACCAAAAAAAGGCCAGCAGGTTACAGAGTAGAGCCACACACAACAGAAAGGAACAGCATGTCATAGAACACATTTACGTAGAAACGAAGCAAAGCAGAGCACATGCTGATTTATCTATCTCCTCAGTTGTCCTCGTTCTTAAACTCTCTCTCTCTCTCTCTCTCTCTCTCTCTCTCACTCTCTCTCTCTCTCTCTCTCTCTCTCTCTCTCTCTCTCTCTCTCTCTCTCTCTCTCTCTCTCAATTCAATTGAACAAAGAGAAAAATGGAACAATGCAATCAAAACAATGTTGTAGGCTACAAATGGGACTACATTCTAAACCAAGCTGTGTTACATTGCAACTCGGAGAAGAATAGTATACCCTACAGTCTACAAAACCATAAGAATTGGGCATTTTCTGGCAGAAGTGGTTATAGGCCTACATATAGGGAAGGTTAGCTTGGGATAAACCTTGAAACAAATGACTGCAGTACGTATACATAATACATTTTTAACTTGCACCTTCACTGAGCACCTCTCTATTTGCAAATTACCGCAGTATTGCAATGTCTTGAATTCACTTTGCATAAAATATTTGGGACAAATGGCAGCATAACTTTCAAATGCATGCTTTTTTGGCATGATAACAATGAAAATAAATTAACAAACAGAAACACAACAGCAACTTAATGACCCTGTTCAGACAGATATACCTGTCTCTTCTGTCCACTGGCTGTCCCTCAGTTGATGACAACTCCACACGTATTTTGCTGCCAAAACTGTGCATTTGGACTGTTCTCCCAGAACATATTGAAGTGATAAGTTATGAATGGTGCATTCACACTTTATATTTTACTTTACATTTAGGGAAGAATGATTCTCTGATGTCTTTATACTTGTTGCATTTTAACAGAAAGCTCCGTCTTCACCTCCCCTTGAGAGCAGAGTGAACACAGTCTGTCTTCTCTAGGCAGCCAGTTCTGTCCGTGTCTGCCTGTTTCTATTGCCAGGCGGTGGTCGCTGAGTCTCTCTCTCTCTCTCTCTCTCTCTCTCTCCTCCCCTCAGGTTATTTGAGTTGACCTGCATGCTGCCCGTGGATAAGGACCTCAGAGTGACGCTGTATGACCATGACATGCTGACTAAAGACGAGAAGATTGGAGAGACCGTCATCGACCTGGAGAACCGCTTCCTGTCCAAGTACGGAGCCTGCTGCGGCCTGCCGCAGACCTACTGCGTGTGAGTACACGCAACCTGTGTGTGTGTGTGTGTGTGTGTGTGTGTGTGTGTGGCTTCTGTTATGAACTTTCCAGGAATAATTAGTGATATACTGTACTGTGTATGGTACTTTATTTCATACGAGAATACAACAGAAAGCATTTTCAGGGGACAGTGGTTCCCAAACCTTTTCATGTCAAAGGACCCCCTTGTTAGCCCGCGGACCCCCGTTTGAAGAAATTATGCCAGGGACCCCCATAAGATTTTTACGGCTCTATAGCATTGATTATCAAGGACCCCCAGTTTGACATGCATCAGGGTATGGACCCCCATGTCTATCTCTGGGATAGAAATGGGGGTACGTACGTACACACACACACACACACACACACACACACACACACACACACACACACCCTTCGGTGCATGGCTAATTGACTCAGAGATCCGACCTCATATCTCTGGGACCCCCAATTTATATTGTAAATTTAACTCTGAGAGTGTACAAATGGACCTGGGTCCATTTGGTTCCAACTATCAGTTAGCTGGGGACCCCCTGGAACTCCCTCAAGGTCCTCCGGGGGTCCCCGGGCCCCACTTTAGGAACCACTGTTCTAGGGGTCCCCCATGCAGCAAAAGTATAGTATTATGTTGGGCTGTTGAAAAATAGCCCATGTACAAGCTCACAGCGCCTCGCTATTTCTGAGAACTTTGTACAAAGAAAATATTGAAAATGTTTTGAGATCCCCGTCAGAAATTTTTTTCAGATTGTGGATATTTGTCTGTCCACGGCCAAATATAAATCAATTTGAGTGTCCTTGACACGTAGAAGTTTGAGGACCACCGCATATATCACATCTCTCTCTCTCTCTGTCTCTGTGTGTGTGTGTGTGTGTGCGTGCGTGTCTCTCTCTCTCTCTCTCTCTCAGGTCTGGGGTGAACCAGTGGCGAGACCAGTCCAAGCCCAGCCAGCTGCTGCTGGGACTGTGTGAGCGTCGGAACCTCAGACGCCCCCTCTTCAAACATAACGCCGTGTCCCTCAGAGGACACGAGTACACAGCCAAAGACCTGGGTGAGTGCATGCATGGGGGACGAGTGTGTGTGACTGTGTGTTCAGTTTGGGAGGAACTATAGCCTTGCCCCAGAGCCATAGAGTATAAGACAGAGTTATACGACAACTCAGTTCACTTCATGGGGTCCAGGCTCTTCTACATATAGACTTCTATTGAAAAGGGACAACCGGAAGTTTAGGGAATGCATTGGAGTCTATGGGCTCGCTCGAGTACATGAACCACGTGGCCAGGCTGTTTTCTGCACCCTCAATGTCGCAACTCTGTCTTACTCTATGGCTCTGGCCTGCCCCCAGCCTGTGTGATTTCCTATTGGATCACGGATCTGAGTGCCCGCCCACCTCCTCCCCTCCCCGGTAGAAGAAAGCAGAACACTGCCGTCACCAAATTTGGAGCGACATGCTGCACTGTTATTGGTTAGCGGAATAAAAGTTAGTTTCCCCAGGCTTTTCTTTTCGAGACTCCGCTTCTCACTTCTCACTCCGACGAGCGAGAATAATATCGACAAGGAAAGTACAGTATAAAGCAACAAACGGAACTGTCAATTTGTTTCTCCTCCGTTACAAGCAGGAATTGTGGTAGACTGTAGCTTTGTATCGTCATGTCGTCATGTAGTATATTCATGTTGCTGGCTTCCATTGAAAATGAATGGTAGACTGTAGCTGTGTATCTTCATGTCGCTGGCTTCCATTGAAGATATATGGTAGCGCTCACACAGCCAATGTGAACACAGCGTGAGTAATGGGAAATACCGTCGTTCACAAGCACAGCACACTTGCTATCAATAGCTACAGTCTGTACAGAGATGTTATTCGACTCCTGTCTCCTGTTATTACACAGTCAGAGTACGCTGGCCTATCTGTGCAAATAAACGCCAGACATGTATCGTGACCTTGCAGGATCGTCGGTTTAAACCAAAAACAGCACAAACGGGCGCACCGTTGTCATCGTAGTTAAAGCGTACAGGCTGTGTG
>NC_139716.1:20963328-20993328 GCF_964188405.1 Protomyctophum parallelum | reverse complement strand
GCACACACACACACACACACACACGAACACACGCACACACACACGCTCTCAGAGGTCCCAGTGTTTAGGGTGTGTGTGTGTGTGTGTGTGTGTGTGAGAGAGTTGTTATGCAGTGTGAGAGCATGGTGTGGATATAGACTTTTGTGAGTTAGAGGGTAATTGTGAAGTTACTACACCGACTAGACACGTTGAATACCAGGAATAGAAAGCATTGGAGAGAGAGAGAGAGAGAGAGAGAGATAATAAAAAATAAAAGCATTCTGAAAGAATATATATTCAAATATTTGTGCCGCATTTTCACGATTTTTCTAAAATAGCAGACCTACAAGCTCATAGCGCGCCACTCAGTGGCGCGCTATGAGCTTGTAGATCTGCTATTTTTCAATAGCTATAAGTTTAGTCTTCTGAAAGAATATATATATTCAAAGATTTGTGCCTCATTTTCACGATTTTTCAAAAAAAATAGCAGACCTACAAGCTCATAGTGCGCCATTCGGTGGCGCGCTATGAGCTTGTAGATATGCTATTTTTCAATAGCTAAAGTATAACATAATGCTTAGTTAAAACACCAAAAGGGGTTCCCGCGCAGAATGGGCTAGACATGCTAACAGTCCGGCAACACCTCGGCTCCCCGACATGTGCGACCCGGTTACAAGTTACAACTAAGCCGTGGCTTCCTGTGCAGGTTAGGGTTATAGGGTTGGGTTTTGGGTGTCGGGTGCAGTACTTTAGACAGTTTTTGGTTTAGACTAGTCATGGTTAGACCAGTCATTATAGTCCTACAACTACAACCTATATCTCAAACCCTCACCCTGAACCTAACCTCCCACGGGGCAGCACACCTAAACCTAACCTTAACCCATGTCTAACCAATGACTAGTCTAAACTAAGTATGCACCCCGATGAGATCCGAGTAGAGAGAGCGAGGGTTTCCCTTCCCATGGGTGGCGTCAGTCGTATTATAGCTGCATGGATTCAAACTGCCAACCTTGCATGTGTCGGACGGTGTCTTCTTTTTTTTTTTAATATATGTTTATTGGTAATAGGTTTCAACAATTTAGTACAGTTTGAACATACCTTTTTTTTCTCCCTCACCCCATCCCTCCCCCCAGTTATCGTCATCATCAAAACAATATAAAAAATAACATTAATAATTTAGTACAGACATACAAAAACAAACATACATACAGACATATGATATAAACAGTAGGATACAAAAATAATAATTTAAGCACAGATAACAAAAACAATATAAATAACAAAAAAATAAAATAAAATAAAACAAAATAAATACAATTATGAGTTGGGTTAATCGAGTTCAAGAGATAGTCAGTCACAAGTTATGTCGGAAAAGATTGTGTTCGGAACGTTGTCATACATCACCCTCTATACACAGTTCTATCGTTGCAAAAAACGTTGCAAAAAACACACATAGTATTGATTCAATTAGTCTGTCGGAAGTACCCTCAGATTCTCAAAGTAGGTAATGAATGGTTGAAGTACCCTCAGATTCTCAAAGTAGGTAATGAATGGTTGAAGTACCCTCAGATTCTCAAAGTAGGTAATGAATGGTTGAAGTACCCTCAGATTCTCAAAGTAGGTAATGAATGGTTGAAGTACCCTCAGATTCTCAAAGTAGGTAATGAATGGTTGAAGTACCCTCAGATTCTCAAAGTAGGTAATGAATGGTTGAAGTACCCTCAGATTCTCAAAGTAGGTAATGAATGGTTGCCAGCTAGAAAAGAACCTTTCTGTTGAACCTCTAATTGTAGACTTTATTTTTTCCAATTTTAAAAATCCCATAATATCCTTAAGCCACATAGCTATAGAAGGGGAAGTTGGGGATTTCCATCCCAACAATATTCTACGTCTTGCTATCAGTGAGGCAAATGCTACCATATTAGACTGTTTCTGGGTTAGAAGTTCAAAATCTGATGGCACTCCAAAAATAGCGATGTGGGGTGACGGCTCCAAACGAGCATCAAATATATCAGAAAAATCTCAAATATTTTAGTCCAATAATGTACCAACTTGGGGCAAGACCAGAACATGAGAGATAGGTGAGAGAGCACATCTATCACATTTATCATCAATTCCAGGATATATTGCAGCAAGTTTAGATTTGCAGTAATGAAGTCTATGAAAGACTTTGAATTGAATAAGGCCTAGTCTAGCACATGATGTTGATTTGTTGACTCGATCAATAGCCACATCCCACCATTCATCAAGAAATGTTTCACCCAGCTCGGTCTCCCACCTATTCCTATTTTTGTCCATAGGGAGGATGTTTAATCTCATAAGAGATTGGTAAGTAACTGAGATTTGGCCCCTTTGCCCAGGATGCAGTATTAGGAGGTTGTCCCATGGTTTATTTGCTGGTTTCTCAGGGTAGGAGGGAAATTGATTTTTAACAAAATCTCTCAACTTGAAAGTATCGGAAAAGATTATTGTGGGGTAGATCATATTTGGTGCGAATTTTCTCAAAACTACTGAATACATTTCTCTCATAGAGATCTGAGAATTTGACAAGACCTTTATCTTTCCACTGTTTGAAAGCTAAGTCTGACATAGAGGGGGGGAATAGGTGATTGCCAAGTATGGGACAATTTATAGAGCCATCCTTAAATTTAAAGTGGGAGCGCAACTGTGACCAAATCTTAATGGTGGCAATCACTACTGGGAGTGCTACTGGGAGAGACATTGAGTGGCATGATTTAAATTCCAGTACACACCAGTCAGTTAGAGGGGAGTGGAACCAGTAGGCCATTTTCTGAACATTGGCTGACCAATAATAATAAGTAAAATTGGGTAGAGCTAACCCCCCATCATCACGGCTCCTCTGTAGAACAGAGTTCTTAATTCTGGGCTGTTTACCCCCCCAAATGTTGAAATCATCTGATCTAAAGACTTAAAAAAGGATTTAGGCAAGAATAGTGGAATACATTGAAAGAGGTAAAAGAACGTTGGGAGTTGGGGTCATTTTAACAGACTGGATTTTACCTGTCAAAGATAAAGGCAAGCTATCCCATCTTTGGAGATCTAATTTGACTTGTTCCACCAAGGGTTTGAGATTAGCTGAGAAAAGGGGTGAGAATAAACTGGTGACCTGTACACCTAAATATTTGAATCCTGAGGCAGAGATATTAAATGGCAGCTCTGCCTGTGTGATACGTTTGGCACGGACATTAATTGGGTAGAACTCACTTTTTTGATAGTTCAGCTTGTATCCAGAAAAGGTACCAAATCTTTAAGAATAGAGAGAACATGGGAGGTCAGCATATAAAGATACCCTAAATTCCACACCCTCACGCACTATACCCCTGAATAACTGTGAAGTTCTCAAAGCAATGGACAGTGGCTCGATGGCAATGGCAAATAAAAGTGGGAATAAAGGGCAGCCTTGTCTCGTCCCTCTCGTTAAGGGGAAATATTCTGATCTTAGGTCGTTAGTACAGACACTCGCCCTGGGGGAGGTATATAGTAGTTGGACCCAAGAAATTAAACCATCTCCAAAACCAAATTCTTTAAGTATTGTAAACGGGTAGCCCCATTCTACCCTATCAACCTTTTCGGCGTCCATAGAAATGGCCGCCTCCGGGGTGTTTGCGGATGATGGAGAATATATAATGTTCATTAGCTTTCTAACATTCGAGAATGAATGACGTTTCTGTATGAAACCAGTCTGTTCTTCCGAAATAATATTTGGCAGAAGCTGTTCTGACGGTGTCTTCTTGACAGATGGAGAGAGAGGGGAAGAGTGAGTGAGTGAATCGAAAACAAGTGTTACTGTGCGTGGGTGCGTGGACACTAGAGTGAGACCCATTAGCGGAGAAACGAGAGGCGGAGATTCTCGTCTGATAGATAGGTGTCAAGGGATGGCACTCTGGTGGCAGACGCACGCACAGCACGCACGCACGCACGCACGCAGATAGACAGACACAGTCCTCCTCTTTCCACATCTGTCATCCTCTCCTCATTGTCTCCAATCACAACTGAGTTCACACCAACAGCTGCGAGCCGATGTGTGAACATTTGCAAAATGAAATGAAATTAAATGAATGGCGTGGTGTCAGTCACGGTTATGACTGACACCCGGCCAGCCTCCTAAATATGACAGTTGCGCTCTAAGTGCAGTGGTTCCCTAACCTTTTCGTGTCAAGGACCACCCCAAATTGACACAAATTAGCCCATGTGAAAAGATATGCTATATAGGGACCCCCATACGAGAAGATTTTTTTTACCCCCCGTTTAATGGCATGTCTATGATCTATCTCTGGAACCCACACTGGTCTGATTAACCCATTCTGACCTGAGATCAGATTCTTAAAAATGTCAGTCGTTCTTCGATTTTTCAAAAATAGCAGACTTACAAGCTCGTATCGCGCCACTCGGTGGCGCGATATGAGCTTGTAAGTCTGCTATTTTTCAATAGGTAAAGCACGACATGATGCTAACACCAAAATGGGTTCCCAGTGTGTCATAGAGTTCTCTCTCCCTCTCCCTCTCTCTCTCCCTCTCACTCTCCCTCTCCCTCTCTCTCTCTCTCTCTCTCTCTCTCTCTCTCTCTGCGTAGGAACACTTCTGGAGTGTTGATAAGTCTGAGACTAAACTCCCTCCTAAGCTCACCATCCAGATATGGGACAACGACAAGTTCTCACTCGACGACTTTCTTGGTAAAACGTGTGTGTGTGTGTGTGTGTGTGTGTGTGTGTGTGTGTGTGTGTGTGTGTGTTGTTTAAAATAACGATAAAGGATCCTCAGCAGCAGTCAAACCTCCTTTAAATATGTCACCATGTTATGCATGCCAACACGTTACCAAAATACAAATGTATCATCATAACAGATCTATATACAAACGGGCTGAAAACCAGTCGATTTGCTTGGCCGCTTTGAGCCTGTGGATCTAGCTACTTTTTGTGTGACGCAGCAGTATACAATCAAGTATAGGCTGTTAATCTTCACACAAAACCCCCCCCCCGCCCACAAAAAAATGAAAATATGTACATAAAAGATTTATGCCCGACTGCAACGATATGGACTGTGCGTGCGTGTGTGTGGACGGTTGCGTTTTGGTATGAATGATGTACTACCGTACAGCTGAAGCCCCTGCTGTGATAACATTGATCCTGCAGAAGCAGAGGAACGTTTTCCCGTACCTTGGCAGGAAGGGAGTGGGCTCGGCAAGCTCAAGCTGTCCAAATTCTACCTTTTCCTCTGGCCCGAGACCCCCCCCCCCCCCCCCCCAATCCTTCTCCACCTCCCCGCCCTCCAAAAATAAATCCTCGTCCATTCCTATATTTCCCCCTCATCCTCCTCCTCCTCACGTTTGTCCTCTCTTCTCCACAACTTGTTCCTTTTATTTCTCCTTTTTTCTTCTTCCTCCCTCCCCTGAGACATAGAAGGCTGTCCAAAATGTCATCTATATAGCAGTGGTTTCTTAAAGTGGGGTCCGGGGACCCCCCAGGGGTCCTTGGTGGAGTTCCAGGGGCTCCACAGCTAAATGATAGTTATAGGAACCAAATTGACCCTGTATCTCAGACCAATCAAGCAAATGGACCAACCATAATTGTGGACCCTATACGGGTCGGTTTGACCTGAATTAGGCTACGGACTCCCATTTAATGGCATTTCTATCTCTGGGACCCCAATGTATATTATATATATATATATTATATATATATGTATAAAATCACTGTTAATTTAACTCTGAGAGTAATACAAATGGAGCCAAATGGACCCGTTATGGTCCATTGGTTCCTTTTTGTTACACTCTCAGAGTTACAGATCCCTTAATCTAGTTTTTCGCCACTAGGGGGATCCCCACCGAGTGGCGCGCTACGAGCTTGTAGGTCTGCTATTTTTTTTAAACTGACAGGATTTAGAAGACATTTTTAGAATCTGATCTCGGGTCAAAATGCGTTAAAGAACCACCGTTCTTCTGTGTGTGAGGGCCGATTCATACTCCTATTTTACCGCTGTTTCGGCGCTGTAGTGCCGAAATGATTTTGGCTCGTCAGAAATTTTCAGTAGCACCGAAGAGCCGACTTTAGGACGGTCCCCCCCCCCCCCCAAACCTCAAATGACGTCACATTGTAGGCCGAACCGACTTTTATTCGGCTCTAAAATAGGAGTATGAATCGGCCCTTAGAATCTGGTCTCAGGTCAGAATGGGCTAATAGACTGTACTCCCTCAGGTCACCTGGAGATGGATCTGAACCACATGCTGAGGCCCGCCAAGACTCCGGAGAAATGCACGCTGGAGCTGCTGGCCCAGCCCGCCGACGCCCTGGTCTCTCTGTTCGAACAGAAGACGGTCAAAGGGTGGTGGCCGTGCACGTACGAGCACAACGGAGAGACCACCATCGCTGTGAGGACATATACATGCACTACACAAACACACACACGCGCACACGCGTGCACACGCACGCGTGCAATTAACAAAGTATCTTTTGGGTGTGCATGGTAATGTTTCAAACACGTAGTTTCGGTTCTTGACGCGTTAAAAACCATACATTTCTGTCAAATATGAATTAGTTTTTAATTTGGGTGTTTGATTCCTGTTAAGTTTGAGTTCGTTTTACGAGCGCATTCGTAGTTTCTAGTTTAACATCCCTATATGTTCCTCAGGATCTATGTTCCCCACTTACAAAAGCGGTTAAGGGTTTGTGTAACAAGGGGGTTAAAATTCCCATATTTGGTTTTATAAAAGCTTTTAATAAAGCAATACGTCAGATGCGACCTATTGCTTTATAAAAAAAAACACCCCCCCTCTCTCTCTCTCTCTCTCATTAGCAGGCAACAGTGCAGCACTATCCCTCTCTCTGTTTCTGGCACAACAGCGCCCCTACTGGTATTCATAGTCATATACTGGTGCTCATTAACGTCACATAGGTGAACACGGACATTGCTGTTCCTTGGAGTGGTTGCACCACTCAAAAATTACAAAATAATGTGAATTGCCAATGTACATTGATTGTTTGTTGTGCATGTCACTACAATGGTAGTGCTGTTCAGAATAGCTCTTTTGTCCCTCACCGCCCTCCGTCCGTCCGTCCGTCCCGTGCAGGGCAAGGTGGAGATGTCGTTGGAGATGGTGACGGAGCAGGAACACGACGAGAGACCCGCAGGCGTAGGCAGAGATGAACCCAACATGAACCCTCACCTGGATGAACCACAGTGAGTTATACAATATACTCTAACCCTCACCTGGATGAACCACAGTGAGTTATACAATATACTCTAACCCTCACCTGGATGAACCACAGTGAGTTATACAATATACTCTAACCCTCACCTGGATGAACCACAGTGAGTTATACAATATACTCTAACCCTCACCTGGATGAACCACAGTGAGTTATACAATATACTCTAACCCTCACCTGGATGAACCACAGTGAGTTATCCAATATACTCTAACCCTCACCTGGATGAACCACAGTGAGTTATACAATATACTCTAACCCTCACCTGGATGAACCACTGTGAGTTATACAATATACTCTAACCCTCACCTGGATGAACCACTGTGAGTTATACAATATACTCTAACCCTCACCTGGATGAACCACTGTGAGTTATACAATATACTCTAACCCTCACCTGGATGAACCACTGTGAGTTATACAATATACTCTAACCCTCACCTGGACGAACCACTGTGAGTTATCCCATTTTGGGCGGGAACCCCTTTTGGTGTTGGCATCATGCTATGCTTTAGCTATTGAAAAATAGCAGATCTACAAGCTCATAGCGCGCCACCGAGTGTCGCGCTACGAGCTTGTAGGTCTGCTATTTTTGGAAAATCGAAGAACGACTGACATAGAAACATAGCTTTTTCAGAAAACTGTCAGGATGTAGAAGACATTTTTAGAATCTGATCTCAGGTCAGAATCTCTTAAACAATATACTCTAACCCTCACCTGGATGAACCACAGTGAGTTACAATACTCAAAGCTTTTTTTATGCCAATGTCCCCAGTTTGATGTCCATTAGGCCAGTGGTTTTCCACCCTTTTCGTGTCGAGGTCCGTTATTTATTGGGCACTATTTGTTGCCGAGGACCAACATTTGATGACGTTTAGCTTCTCGGACCCAAAACGACGACAAAAGATTTTGTTTGTCTTCAATTCAACGCTGTATTGATGTAGGTAACATTAGGAGAGATAACAGGGCAAACTTTGACCAAAATAACAATTCTTCTACCTAATTGTGGAGACTTTTTGTAGATTAAGAAATGCAGACGTTTAACAATAATTTTACTCTTGAGAGCATAAAATGGAACCAAATGGACCCGTACGGGTAGGGCTGGACTGCCCACATAAGGCATATTCCCGGTGAGCCGCGACCGTAGGGGGCCGCCATGATAAAAAAAAATCACACCTGTGTGAACCGTGGTGCAACCTCTCTCTCTCTCTCTCTCTCTCTCTCTGTGCTCCGTCAGATTAGCTTTATTATGGATATCAATCCAAGTTGGATTTGCGTCCAGCAGGTGGCAGCCATGTCACATACTTCTCTCGTTCCAATTTCACGCATGCGCACACCACTCGTGCTCACACATACAGGTACACGGACATTGCTGGATGTAGGAGTGGTTGCACCACTCAAAAATGGACAGGCAGGCAGGCCAATAGGCGGCAGGCCACCGGGAAAGGTCCGGGCGTGCTGCCATTCTGCCAGTGCCATCATGATAATTTCACTGTACCTGTATCAGTGAGTGACAAATAAACCCTCTACAAAGGGTTGTGTAGTTGTCTGTTGGTTTGTATAATTTATGTTGTTCTGTAAAAGTGGTGGTATTAGGGCTTGTTTGTTTGTGTGTGCCTCGACGGAGCGGGTGGTAGAGTTTCTGCTATCTGCGCACTGTTTGTGGTGGGCCGGTCTGGGCCAAATTCACGCGAAAATGACCGGGCCGAATTTTTGTCCCAGCCCAGCCCTGCGTATGGGTCCATTTGGTTTAATTTTACACTCAAGAATTAAAGTCCATTTGGTTTACCAACTCTCAATCATTTAGCTGTGGACCACCTGGAACCCCCTCAAGGACCACTGGTGGTCCTTGAGGGGGTTCCACCACTGGTTAAAAACCACTGCATTAGGCCAACGGTCCCTCATTTGATATATTTTATCTCTGGTCGCTGCACTTAATCAGGCACATATCTTGTGTCTGTCCGTGTTTAATGGCCACTCCAATTAATTTCCAATGGAAGTGAGATCATGGTTTGACAAGACACTTTTCTTTGATATATACACGCCTGTTCTGCCCCCCCCCCCCCCAACCCCCCTTTTTATACATTCATAAACTCTTATACATAAAGCAGTTTTTAACCCAAGACCCAGCGTTGCTTTATAGCAACAATTATATTTTAATGAATTACTTAATTATTATTATTTTTTTCTGTTCTTTTTTCACCTAAACGTCATCAGTGATGTTCATTGCATCCATTGGTCATGATATTTGCATATGAATACCCCCCACAGAGGCTGAAATTCACACAAATTAAAAATGTCTGGACCTTTAACCCTAATAAAAGTAAGTCAAATAATTGTAATATATGTTTTTTTGTGATCATTAGAATGTCTAGAACATGTTTTATTCATTATTGTGAAAGATATCCCCCAAATGTAAATTATTTATTTATTATATTATTATAATTATTATAAACCTTTCATCAAACTTTTTTTTTTTTTTTTAACATATTTTTTAGTCATAGTCCTAGTAGTACAAAGTAGTAGTAAGGTTGAAATAATTTTTTTGTAAGTAGAAATGAATGCGGGTAAAGGGATGCATGTTGTTATTATACAGTCTGGAAACAGCCAGACAATTGGAGACGGTCTGGTGGTGGTTTGCGCTCCAGCAGTGCCTCCGGGTGGGGGGTGGCATGCCAAGGAGTGCCAACCATTTATGTGCCATCCCAAATCATGCCCATAAGGGGGACCTACTGTACCCCCTAGCTATGGGATGACAGCGGGAAGATCGGCTGCTTTTGCTATAGAAAACAATGACCTCCTCTCCTCTCCTCTCCTCTCCTCTCCTCTCCTCTCCTCTCCTCTCCTCTCCTCTCCTCTCCTCTCCTCTCCTCTCCTCTCCTCTCGTCCATATATAGGCGTCCGGACACCTCCTTCCTGTGGTTCTCCTCTCCGTATAAGACTCTGAAGTTCCTCGTGTGGAGGAGGTTCAAGTGCCTCATCATCCTCTTCATCGTCCTCTTCCTCATCTTCCTCTTCCTCGGAGTCTTCCTCTATGCCTTCCCCGTAAGTCTGCGCTCGCGTGCGTGCGAGCGTGCGTGCGCGCGTGCGTGCGTGCGTGTGTGTGTGCGCACGTGCGTGTGTGTGTGAAATTAAACTGATGACAGGTGGATCAGAAATTCAATATGTATAATCACCTGAATCCATCCAAAGAATGTTGATGTGCAGAGAGAGAGAGAGAGAGAGAGAGAGAGAGACATTAACTCTTGACTATCTTTCTGTCTTCTAGAACTATGTGGCTATGAAGCTGGTGTCCCCGTTCGGAGCGGCCAATAGCGGCGGAGCTTCCACCGGGCCAAAGGTCGCGAGCCCCCCTGGCTCTACGTCCCTCTAGGGGCTCCTCTAGTCTAAAGGGGCCTGTTTTTGGTTTGTTAGCTTTTCTCTTGTTATATTTGTTATTAAGTCGATGATGTATACCAACCAAAGAAGGATATTGCATACTTTTAAGCACTATAAAACAATGGAAAAAAAATGGAACACAGAATCACATCCTGGAATCATTCTGAGCTTTGCGTTCCTTTATTTCACTGTCTGTCTGTCTGTCGCTATACCGCCTCGCTGGGATAGGTTTCGATGTATCTAATCTATGACCTTGACCTTTTAGTTTGTTAAATTGTTTTTACTGTTTGAAAGACAACGGTGAATTTGGAGAGATTCTCGATTCCCGAGCGCGTCACGGCTGCAGCTCCCCGCTCCTTGGCTGCGGATCACCGCTCCAAGAGATGGGTCAAATGCGGAGAACAAATTTCACTGCGGTGATGTGTGTGACACAAATCGTACGACTTTGACTATGGTCCTCAAGGTCCATCCGTCTGACCATTATGCGAGTGGTCACAATGGTGGGCAGCGTGCATTTTCAAAGCATGTTGATTTTGACAATCAATTGAATGGATTGTGTGTCCCGTCTTGGATCAATATGCTTTTTAAAGTTCCTACTCGTCACATGAAAACAATGACGCCTTCTTTTTTCTTTTTGCCAATTATTCGGGGGCCCTCTTGCAATAATGATATCCTCATGGCCAGTCGTTGCATTGCTGATTTTATCTTCGGTATACCATGCTACTTATAAACACCTACACCAGTGGTTCCCAAAGTTCCCAAAGTCCTTGAGGGAGTTCCAGGGGCTGTGTACAAAGAGTTCCATTTGTACACTCTCAGAGTAAAATGAACAGTGATTTTGAATTTACAATATAAATTGGGGGTCCAGAGATAGAAATGGGGGTCCGTAGACTAATACATTTAAAAAAGCTGATGGGGGGGGGGGGGGGGGGTCCCTGGCATATCTTTTTAAATGGGGGTCCGCGGGCTAATTAGTGTCAATTTGGGGGTCCTTGACATGAAAATGTTTGGGAACCACTGACAAAGTTGCTGCTTTGCTATGAGCCACGACTGTGTGTGTGTGTGTGTGTTGTGTGTGTGTGTGTGTGTGTGTGTGTGTGTGTGTGTGTGTGTGTGTGTGTGTGTGTGTGTGTGTGTGTGTGTGTGTGTGTGTGTGTGTGTGTGTGTGTGTGTGTGTGTGTGTGGTGTGTGTGTGTGTGTGTGTGTCTGTCTCACTCCAGTTCATGAAACGCCACTCTTTATTCTCTTTCGTTCCTTCTGTCTTTCTCGTTAATCTCTCTATAGTCACTCTCATCTCATCCCTCATTTTTTAATGCCTGACCTCTCTTCACAGACCATCCCCCCCCATCTCTCACCCCCCCCCCCCCCCACCCCCTCCGTCAGTGTTTTTTAGGGTTAAGGGGAGGATTTGTTCTCATGCATTAGGAGGTCTAGGGTTATGTGACGCACGCATATGCACGCACACACACACGCGCGCGCTTGCATACGCACGCGCAGTAGGCCCTACATAAATTAGGTCAAAGCCGGCTAAATAAACACAAGGGACATGCAGTACATGCACACCGACATACATGCACAATCTGATATTTGTGTGCACGCATGGACACACACGCACACATGGACACGGCACCACGCATGCATGCACGTGCACGCAGCACCGCCGGAATCCATGCTGTTTGTGTTCAGATCAAATGTGAGATACAACACTGCGTTGTGTGTGTGTGTGTGTGTGTGTGTGTCACGTTCATGTTCTGCTTGAACTTTGGGCTTTCATTACAAAGAGCTCCATTACATTTACTGATCCAGGGAGAGAGACTGCTCTCTCTCTCTCTCTCTCTCTCTCTCTCTCAAGGCAGGAAAAGTTAAATGAGGAGCACTAATCCACCCAGATTCTCTGGGATTTCCTGGTGTGTGCGTGTATGAGCACATCCACGAACATATTTGTGCGTGTGCATGTGCATGTTACTACAGTATATATGCACCCGTTTGTGTGTGCTTGTTGCCTTGTACAGTATATGCCTTAATGTGTGTGTGTCTGCGTAGTGAATGCGCGTGCACGCTCGCATGCATGCATGCATATACATGTCATCTTTTGATGTGGAAGCAGCTCCTGAGCTAGGAGGGAGAAACACAGGGGCTAAGGAACCCACGGAAACAAACGAGAGAAGGCATTGCAGTGAATAAAGGCGGAAGTTATCAGTCCCTCATTGCAGCACAAACCTTTCTTCTTTTAAAAAAATCTCTCTCTCTCTCTCTCTCTCTCTCTCTCTCTCTCTCTCCCTCGCTCATTCATTATTTCTACCCACTTCATTCTCCTGTGACCTGTCCACAATTCTGAAAGTTCATGTTTGTTTACCTTCTCATAATTTATGTTCGAAGTCCACTAAAAACACCCCCTCCCTCCCCACTGCATGGCTGCATTGCCTTGTCTTCTTCAAGCATTTTAGAGTCAGTCTTTCCTCGAGAGGTTTCCAAATATGGACCCTTACAGATCTGTAACTCTGAGAGTGTACAACTGGAACCACGGATCCATTTGGTTCACATTTATACGCTTTCAGAGTTATTATGGGGTCCTTAGGTAACATACTGTAGGTTTTTCTGAAAACATTTTCTTTTTTGAATCGGCCTCATGTCTAAAAGGTTTCAAAACCACTGAGAGGAGAGAATGTAGTGAGTCAGGAGAGATGGCGACACGTGAGCGACGCGTGGTTCCGAGTCCGGCTGGCTGGGATGGCAGCGGAGAAGTTGTAATCATGTGATGTGGTCGATGCACTTTCCAGCCACCTACATTTCTGTAAACCATAAAACTCTGAACCAGTTATGAAGTAGAGATGCCCATCGAGTAAAGACAGGTTGATGGTCGATGTTTTTCTCTAATCTATTGCTTTGGTTGCTTCATCTGCATGATTTTGGTCGCAAACCACATGGTGCTGTCGAGTAGAAATCTCCATATTTCATCCGTTTGTGTTTTGTTTTCATAAATCAATGCCCGCCTATTTTAAAAGAAATACATCGGCTATTTTTTTTGTACAAGCTGAAAACATTTCTGAAAGCTGTTTTGCCCTTTAATGGCTTGCACACTAGGTTGAAAGCCTTTCGATAATCAAAAGAACAGTTAACACAGGTTCTGTTTTCCATTCTCTGAAAAGTATATTTTCAACATACAAGGTTTCCACTAGCCAGCGATGATAAGAAAGTTCAAAAGAAAAAGAAAAGCTCCTTTTATATTCCTTTAAAAGTCCATCTCAAAATGGCTGGGATTTTGTTTTGTGTTGTGAAATGAACATCACAAGGACACTGTTCACTTCTGAAAGCTGCTGAGATGTAAGCAGCGAGTCGAGACTTTGTTGAATATTATCGTGAGAAAAGTGACCGTTTCTTCTGAGGAACTGCATTTTATTTTGTTTAAAGCAGTTTGATTTCTGTGCGTAGAGCGACTTGATATAGGAGTGTGTGTGTTTGTCTTGAGATAGCTTTATATATTTCAGATGTGAGACTTGCTGGTAGGAAGTGCTGTACCCCTTCATCTGCACAGCCCAGCTACAGTATGCCACTGTTCCATAATGAATGTGCCTCCTGTTTGAAAAAAATTGAATTGTTCAAAAAATATATATTTTTTTTATTTTTGTTTACTTTAAAAGCCTTCAAGTTGCCTTAACGCTTCCCATTGTAGACTAATATGCTAACAATTGAACGCACAACTTTCACTTCGTCTCCAATGTTCCACATTGTAATTCAGGGCTGCTGTGGATGTTATTTGCAGGGTGTGTGACCTGACCCCCAGACTGTTGCACATGTATGTCCTGCTGATGTTCTGACATGCTAGACGCTGCTACTTCAGAGTATACACATAAATATTTGAGCATGACAGTGTGGTGTTCTGAAATGCAAAGAAAATGGCCTCAATCAAAACCATATACCGGGCGGAGTAATAATATTCATATACTCGAATAAACTAGAGTCACAGTTGAGGCCCATTTATTCTCAATCTCAACATTAAATACATGACGATACTTCTGTCCGTTCATTTCGTCTGCTTGCGGATAATTATGGAAAGAATGATTTATCCGCACACAGGCCGGCGCAATAATGCAAAGGATGTCAGCAATGCCTGCAATTGCGGTCTGCTGGCCAAATACATGCATACCGTATATGTATGGATTCAGAAAAAGGGAGTATAATGGTCCCTCACTTGGCGCTGTGCTTGTAACTGAAGTTTACACATACATTTTCTGTGAAGAGATTTGGTTTAGAGTGGAGGGGGGCTAAGTATAGACCACTGGGGGGGACCTTGGTCAGCAAAGTATATAGGGTTTAAGTGGTTAAGAGTTGATGCTTACATTTTATTTTAAGTGCCTTACATCATTTTCTTTAAATGTCTGTTTCTACAACACGCTTGCTATGCATATCAAGAATCATAATGTTTTTTTTGTTCTTTTTTGTTTGCCTCAGCACATGTTTGACTCGGTCATTCAGTGCAGAAAGAAAACGGTATAGGAGCCTCTGTAAACAGTTCAGCAGCATGCTGTTGAATATGTGGCCACTATAATGTATATTGTGCACCACTCTAGCCTTCACATAAAGGATCTATAGTTGCTTTCCTTATATTTACGTTTTCAAATGTTTCTGCAACCTCATGCGTGCACAGCTAATGGCTGCTCAGAAGCTCTCTCTCTCTCTCTCTCTCTCTCTCTCTCTTGTAGCTAAGGGGTCCTTGGCCTGGTAAACATTTAAGATCCCTGGCAAAACACACATATCAAGCAGACATCCTCCCAGTGTTTAGTGAGCGCAGAGCCTGTGTATATCTTATACAATCACAGCTTTACCGTCATTTCAAGTATTTTGGAAGACACAGAACTGACTGTATTCTAGACGTTAGTGACTTAATTATATCTAACTGTACTTACACAGAGAGCAATACAATGTGCACGGCATATCAATGTATCGGTATCGTAAATAAACAACGCATTTCCAATCAAATCTATACATGTCTGGTGTGTGTTGTTGTTGATGTTTTGTAATGTAAGTGCACAAAGAAAAGCCTTTCGATAAACAAAAGAACAGTTGACACAGGTTCTGTTTTCCATTCTCTGAAAAGTATATTTTCAACATAGCCTACAAGGTTTAACTAGCCAGCGATGATGAGAAAGTTCAAAAGAAAAACAAACGCTCCTTTTATATTCTTTTAAAAGTCCATCTCAAAATGGCTGGGGTTTTGTGTCGTGAAATGAACAAACACAATTGTTCACTTCTTAAACCTGCTGAGATGTAAGCAGCGAGTCGAGATACGTCGTGACTTTGTTGAATATTATCGTGAGAAAAGTGACCGTTTCTTCTGAGGAACTGCATTAATTTAGTTTAAAGCCGTTTTATTTCTGTATACGCGTAGCGACTTGAGATATAGGAGTGTGTGTGTTTGTCTTTAGATATAGCTTTATATATTTCAGATGTGAGACTTGCTGGTAGGAAGTGCTATAGTACCCCTTCATCTGCACAGCCCAGCCATGTGCCACTGTTTTCAGGTATCGGATGCCTGAAGAATGTCTTTGACCGAAACGTTGCCTAATAAAAGTGTTCATATTGCAAAGTGCAGGCCTATACCCACCCGTCTCTGCATATAGGACTGCCTGTAATGTATTTTCTAAAATCATTTGGCATAATTGTATGAAAAGTGTAATAACCATGTAAGATGACAAGACTTTATGTATATAGGCCTACCTTCTTTGCCCTTTTTTTTTAACCCATATTGAAAATGTATCACACACGAATGTAGGAGGACAGGGGAGGGAGGGAGGGAGGGAGGGATGGAGGGATTTGTGCATGGAGGAGGGACTCATATTTTCCTGAAATAAAGGAGTGAAGTATAGGGTTGGTAATTGATCAAATGGGGAATCGTTAACTTGGGCAGAGACTGGCACACGCGCGCACACACACACACATACCAAGCAGGCTTGTTAAACTGTAGGCTGGTATATATACACGCACGTCGTACACACATGCACACTCATTGGCAAAGAAATACAGTCCCCAGTACCAGTCTTATATAATCACTACGTTGGTGCACGCACAGTCACACACACACATGCACACACACACACACATGCACACACGCACGCGCGCACACACACGTTCTGGTGCCAACATACCCAAATCCATGCAATATCACATCAATGTCACTACATGTGTGACGTGAGAGACTTTTCGTGCATGCGGCATGTATGTGTGTATGTGCGCATGCAAGTGTCCGGGTGTATGTATATGTGTGGGGGTGACACGTTTGTGCATGTGTGTGCGTGACTGCGTCTGGGGGCGCGCATGTATGTGCACGTGCGCACGTGTGTGTGTGTGTGTGTGTGTGTGTGTGTGTGTGTGTGTGTGTGTGTGTGTGTGTGTGTGTGTGTGTGCGAGCCAAGCACGTGTGTCTTCCACTGACCTTGCTAACCTGCTGTGTCAGCAGAAGTCTCCGCTGAGCGTCTCGACACTAAATTATCCCTCCCTGCTCCCTCGCTGCTCACTCTCTCGCTCCCTCCCTCCTTCCACTCCCTCTCATTTCCTCCCTCCGTCGTTCCCTCTCTCCTCTATACCCTACTGTCTCTCCCTCCATTCCCCCCCATCATCCCTATAATTCACTCCATCCCTTCCCCCCCCTTTAATTCACTCTGATATCATTCCCATGATTCCCTCATTTTTGTCTCTCTTTCCGTCTCTTTGTGCACCGTCCGTCCGTCCGTCCTCTCCCTCTTTTTCATCTTTCATTCATGCGGACGTCTCTCTTTCCATCTTCATCTTATTTTCTCTCTCTCTCTCTCTCTCTCTCTCGGGTGTATTTGTGGTGAACATGAACTGCAGATGAACCTCTCCGACCTGTGTGTGTGTGTGTGTGTGGTTGTGTGGGTGGGCTGTCATGGTGGTCTCCCTTCTTCTAGACTCTCCCTGACCTTCCATGTCTACATCTTCATATAGACTCTCTCTCTCTCTCTCGCCCGTATGGATTACACGCAGTGACAATTATCCTCCTCCTTGCCCGGCTTCCTTCACCTGAACTAATTGGCCACAATTGGCCTCACCTGGCAGACAGTCGACGGGCAGAGATCTGAGTGGCCAAATGTTGGCCTATATGTCACAATTCCCAATGCTGGCATTAGTCTGTATAGCTGTAGTCTTTGATTGCATTTGAATTAACCCATTTTGACCTGAGATCAGATTCTAAAAATGTCTGTTTGAAAATGACAGTTTTCTGAAAAAGCCATGTTTCTATGTCGGTCGTTCTTCGATTTTTCAAAAATAGCAGACCTACAAGCTCGTAGCGCGCCACTCGGTGGCGCGCTATGAGCTTGTAGATCTGCTATTTTTCAATAGCTAAAGCATAACACAATGCTAACACTAAAAGGGCTTCCCGCCCCAAAATGGGTTCGAATGACTTGACTTAAGACCTGGAGGCGTGATTACCTGACGTCATCAATATTGTCCAGCAACTCTACATCTGACCTCAAACCTCAAACTCTTAGATCTCCATATATATGGATATGATGTTGGAACCTGTACTATGACATACCATTATGTTGATCCTTCCCCATCCACACTTCCTCTTCGAAGTCTCCCTTTTGACTCAAATTTCTAACTCTAGACGGGCCCGCCCCAAAGTTATTAGTGCAGCCGTGCCCGGCAGCCGGCTCAACAGGCCCACACCTGTCCATTTAAACTATAGACGGGCCTGCACCCAACGTTAATAGCGACTTTAAGCAACGACGGCTACGGCAGTCGGCTCCGGCAACCGGAACTGAATCATTGCTCGATACATAAACCTGCTCTCCGCCGCAGCCCTTTCTACTACGGCAGAACATACACTTCCACGTAGTGTCTACGACGCCATGTCATAACCATGTGTATTGAAATTACAGCTGTCATACATTTACACCTCTCTTATGCTGTGTAATGTGTCGGCATGCTCTGAATACCATATGTCATATTAACCATGTTTATTAAAACTGTTTTAGAATAACACAGATTGCTCCAGCACCGTCCTCTTTCCACTGCTGATCATGTCCAGCGCATGTAAGAATTAAGCAATAATCGGCAAGTTAGCTGACGTGCGACAGGGTGTTTTAAAAAATAAATAATAATAATAATAATAGTGTTTATGTTTGACACATGCTGCATGGACGCGTCACCATGGCAACCAATGTCGCCGTCGCCGCAGGCTGTTTGCTTAACGATTTTCACAGCTACGGCGTGGGCGTCACAGCCGCCGTACTTCCTCGTAGCGGAGCCGTCCTGAAAACAGTCGTTGCTTAAAGTCCCTATTAGTGCAGCCAGCGAAAACTAGAGTTCTCAACAGGCCCGAAAATTAAGGCCCGGCCCTACCAAACCCTGTACACTCAAGAGAATGTCCCCGCTACCACCCTTAGATCTCTGTATACTGTATGGAGCTGACCTGTTCTGACATTCCATATGTTGATCTGACCTCATCAAACCCTGTATACACTCAAGACACGCTCCTTATATGGCCAGTACAGAATTCATTCCATGTTGATCTGACCCCCCCCATGCCAAAGCGCCAGCACTCGCCCAACAGTCTGCCGTCAACGAGGCGGATGCGTGCACACGACCTCGTCCTTTGGGGCGAGGTCGCTTCTCGCCCTCAGCCATCTTACTGGTGGTTCAATCAATAATATTAATAAAACAAAAGTTGTCATAGCGTGTTGAAGTTGATATCATTTGCAATTCACGATGGAAACTCCAAGCCGAATATAATGATAAACAATAAAAAAATATCTGCTCTGCTGCGATATAAATGAATGGTGGATTAGCATTAATATTAGCTAAGAAGAAAGATTACACAAAGAAAACATGGATTTATTTTTTATTTACAAACTGTCCACAATGATAGACCGCAGTCTACGTTTAGGTATAAGACAGAAGTCTAATTTAATAATAATATAACTCTTAATAATAACGTCTGCATTCGGTCATTTCGGGTCCTTGGGCTGGGTACTATACGGTCATATTTATTATAATAGCCGGGTCCGTTCGGCTCCGGTTCCGACATCTCTCTGTGCTTTTTGGGCTCTGAGCTAGAATTCTAAATAATAGCACTGGGTCCAGGGCCTGGGTAAATGTTTTTGTGGGTCTATATTTGGGTACAGGTTTGGTCAAATTGGACCCGTGAAGACCTCTACTGTCTTGTCAAACCATGTGACTTCCATTGGAAATTAATTGGAGCAACCTTTGGGCACGGACAAGTTGCCAGACAGACACAAGACATTATGTTTTATGTGTGAGTGCAGCCTAATGTGATTCATTTAAAGTTGTGAGTGCACAGTCTGCACACGCGTGCATGTGTGTGTACGCGTGCTTGTGTGTGTACGTGTGTGTGTGTGTGTGTGTACGTTTTAAACCATGTTGGGGTCAAAGGTCACATGTTCTCCAGACGTGATGCATGGAAAATGACCGCAGGGCAGCCTGGCACACAGCAGGCTAGTTCTGCTATTATCACCTCTGGCACGCACACACACACGCACAGTCGCACACACATACACACACACACACACACACATACAGGTGAAGAGTTCTAACATCAAACACATGTACCTATTTATTTTCAGCTCCATCTGTACTTAGTCTGTCTTTCACACTGCCAACACTCTCTCTCGCGCACACACACACACACACACACACACACACACACACACACACAGAAATCACCTGCATGCCATGCACACTCTCACTCGGACACGCATGCACGCACTTCATGGGTATCTAAGCATCGCATATTCTATTGATTGTAAACCCTGACTGTTGCTGGTTTAGTTAGTTTAGTGGGGCTGACTGACTGACTGGAAGTGTGTGTGTGTGTGTGTGTGTGTGTGTGTGTGTGTGTGTGTGTGTGGGTGTGTGTTTATATGCGTCATATGGGGGCGAGATGAATGCAGTGGTAAAACTTTGATGAAGGCCACAAGCAGAACACACACGTGTGTGAATGAACAACAATGTTTACAGAATGAACATTTCCAAAGCTGCCAGCATTGTACAGTTCAAAGCCTGCAGCGGCTATTTCCTCTGTCTTTACAATAACCATGTGTTATGACCCAAGGGTCATAATGTGTGTTTCCCTGTGTCGTGTCTTTCTCCTCTCATTCGTGTGTGTGTGTGTGTGTGCGTGCGTGATTGAGTAGTGATGAGTGACCAGCTGGTGTGAATGGTGACTGAGTGGTGTCTGCGTGTGAGTGGCTGACGGTTAGATGGAACCAGGCTGGTGATTGGCTCCTGTGACCTCTATAAACGTGGCTGTCATAGGCGATTTGAGGCAGGGAGAGGGGGGGGGGGGGGCACGTATATAATGTTTATTTCCCCCACTTAGACACTTCCACTTGGACACTTTCCAGCCCGGCTCATTCATTCCAATGTAAATTTCATGTATTTTACACATTAAATACTGGTTCAATTTTGGAACGAGACTGAATGAACAGTTTTGCAACATTACACAATTGATATTGACATGACTCACATGCTGATTGGCTATATAGTATGCTCCAAAATGACTAAATCAATCATATAGTGTCTAGAAAAATAAGTACTTGACTTGCATATTTAGGTAGTTGTTTATATTCAGATATTGTAAGCTATTATTATACACCCCCCATCTGTGCCCACCTGCTGGGCGAGCCTAAAAGCGCCTATATGGTGGCTGTCAACATTCCTGTTTTTAGAATTGCCATGGGTTAAAGATCTGTGTGTGATCTCTTTTGTGTTATTAGTTTGTCCTCTGTTTTGTTTTTGTTAGGTTAGATATTTGTGCCTTTGGTTTTCTTTGTTATAGGTAAGAGGAGTTGTTTTGTAGTTAGGATTTCTGAGGTGATGTTAGGCTGGGTCATAACGGTATAGATTAGGCTAAACTAAGGGCGAGGTCGCATGCATCCGTCTGGGTGACGGCAGACTGCTGGGTGAGCCCCTGGCGCTTTGGCACGGGGTGTCAGATCAACATAATGTAATGGGATCTGTACTGGCCATATATGGAGCGTGTCTTGAGCGTACAGGGTTTGATGAGGTCAGATCAACATAATGGAATGTCGGAACAGGTCAGCTCCATTTTTGGAGATCTAAGGGTAGATTGAGTGCAATGTACATTTCACAGAAAATAACATAATAATCTTTCGGTGGCAACAACCAGTTTACCTCAGTGGTTGGGTCGGGACATGTTCTGTGCCTGGCTGGGTCAGGGCATCCTCAGTGGGAGCGCTAAAGCAGCACATGTGGTCTTTGGGCTTATTACATTATGCTTTAGGAGCGGGTCAGATTGGTGTTTTTCCACTACACTACACACTACTAAACTGTCAGAGAGCCACGTTCACACACACTCCGGAATGAACGCATTCACAACAACGTTCATCAAGCGGAAATGCAGTATTATGTTCAGTTCACGTTCACCCAAAAATATGAACGGGTTTGTGAACGATCGTTCAATGAACGCGTTCAGTGACAAAGCTGCGGCGGTCTATCCATGTCTCCAGCCTGCCAGTCTGGTCTCTCTGCTGCTGCTGCTGCACGAAGCCATGCGTGACACGCTGTGTTGTTTCCCGAGCGTCCAGCGCATGTTTTGGACCGCCGATGCGTTTTCTGGCCGCTCTGCCGGCAGTCGACGTGCACATAAAGTCATTTTTACGCGGCCCGCGTTCCTCTCATTAGCTCCGGCGCGTTAACTAGCGGCGAAGGAATGCACTTGAACCGACGCAGTGGAAAAAGCTATATAATTTAACAAGACACGCTAATCAGCAAATTGTTTGGGTGTTTGGTCAGTGTGTTGCAGCTCAGTGTTTTCAGCGGCTTGCATCTGACAGAACCTCCAGGTAAAAAAAAGCGCTGATGCTGAAGCTGTGTCTGTTTTTGTTTACTGCCCCTGGGTCTTGGAATCTGCTTTCCTCGAATGAGAGGTGATGATGTGCCCCTATGTGCAGCCAGAGCAGCACAATTCCCGGGGTGTATGTAATGGCTTGTATATACGGCAGGCCCCAGTGCAGTGCTTTGTTTTCAGACTATTTTACCAAAACAAATTAAAACCATGACAGTGAATTCCTCGCCACACATGTGTGGTGTCACTGTACTGAGGAGCCCCGACCAGGAGGACATGCGGAGCCCGGCTTCCGTCCCCCAAAGGTTTACCATTACCCTTTACCCTTATCCCTAAACTTCTTTGCCTTTTCTTATACTATTTTTAAAAACATTTTTGATGTTGTGTGTACACACTGGCCATTTTAACTATTCAAAAATGTTTAGCAAAATAGTAAAAAAAAAAAAGGCAAAGAAGTTTAGGGATAAGGGTGACGAAAATGGAGCCCACTGACTGTAGTTTGATGTGAGGCAATCCGAATCACTCGCAAAGGCCTGGTTCTCTGGCCAACATATAGCGCATGCAGGGGGCACAACAGCGCCCCCTACCCCCTGCAGTGTGCTCTCTCTCTATAACTATACACCACTGCCCGGGTCAAACGCAGCTATGGAGGATTGTCGTCTTCACACAGTATACTGCTAATTTTACCACCACGCTTTTGGCACACAACGGGAAGTGACGTATAAGCCTTTTATGACAATGTGGAGGAAGGAAGTGGCATTATTGTAGGTATGCAGGGTCCCTTCCCTGACCTGCAAAATGCCAACCCAAACGCTTCCCCCGCCCGCCACATTCCCCCCGAAGACCCTCGACACTTCCTCCGCCACACATTCCCCCGAAGACCCTCGCAAAAACAAAGAGAGGTCAATGGTCACCGAGCAGTCAGTGACCAAGTTTCTATTTTCAGGCCCTTATTCGCCCCGTGCGTGCCACGCAAATGAACCCAAGGAATATCATGGGTTTTAAGGGGATTGGTTTTGTCTTTTATCGCTGACCTTGAGCACAAGCAAGACTTTGGGTTTTTCTCGTGGCTTTGAAGCCCCCGGTCTTCCTTCCTCGCACGCCAACGACTGGCGCCTTCACACGGAACGCGGATGAGGAGCGAGGAAGTGTCGAAAAGGCCACGCCGGCGATGACTGACAGGATCGAGGCCACCTCCAAGACGCCAGGGTCAATTAGTTTTTTTTTTAGTATCGATTGAAGCCGTACTGTATTTGTTGAAGTTGAACTTTGGTAGAATTTGGCTTGGGTATATCTATGGCTGCGATATTTTTGTATAGATTAGTAGCGTTCTGAAGTCCTCCAAGGCTGCGGTGAATGAAGCGCAGTATACTGTACTGCTTCCGACGTCCGAAATGTTCTTGGTAAAGGGAGGTGATTTATATCTACAGTATTCCCTACCAATTGACTTCCTTCAGAACTTCTGATGGCCGGGTTTCAGAGCTCATTCTCAGAACTTGTGGTGGGCATCTCGGATATAGTTTGGAAAGCCTTTTTGAACCGTGAGGTTAGATTGACGGGCAACAATTCTTTGAACACTAACCCATTTTGGTGTTTTAAACATGTTAGAATGTAGCTATTAAAATATAGCAGATCTACAAGCTCATAGCGTGCCACTCGGTGGCGCGCTATGAGCTTGTAGATCTGCTATTTTTTTATTTATTGAGAATGTTTGTAACTCAAATCTTTGCTTCTGGGGGGTCCCTGGAACAACAACATTTTCAGATGGGGGTCGGAGGCCAATTACATATAATTTTTGGGGTCCTTGACAACACCACTGATATAGAAACATGCAGGGTATTTCCGAAAACTGGAGGATTTAGAAGATTTGTTTTATTTCGTCGTCAGGCCTAAATGGGCTAATCTTCTATATCGACTCGCGTCAAACGTGGCAACCATAACAGTATAGTTCCTTGTGAGTATGTGAGTGTATTAACAGAGTGGCTCCCAACCTCATGCCTGATGTCAGGAGAGCAGACAGGAAGGAGGAACAGGGAGGGACAGTAGAGTGAGGTGTGACCCAACCCTCCAGAGCTCATGGGAGGCAGAGTGCTTCCATCTTTAAGAAGACTGTGGAGAGCAGTAAGTAAATTACACACATGTATGCACGGTGACGCACCCATGTGCATGCCACGCGTGTTGTTTCTAAAATGTCATCATTGTCCATTTCCCGTCTGCGGCATTCTCACAGGAAGTCACCGGGGTCAGGGAGATGAGAGAAGTGTGCGTGTGCGTGTGCGCATGCGCGCGTGCATGCATGCATGCGTGCGTGCACGCGTGCGTGCGTGCGTGCGTGCATGCATGCGAGTGAGTGAGAGAGAGGTTGTATTGGGTTGGGTGGCATGCATTATGATTTTTTTGCTTTGCGTTTAAATGGACTGCATGTGTACAATGCATGTTTCGAGTCCTTTTGACCACTCAGTGTACTTTATACTGTATGATTGTGTAAAGTAAGTACAATTACTCTCTATTCCAATCTTGAGGTATTTGTACCTATTTCCAATTTTCAACACTTCCACTTTGACTCCACTTTATCAGTCGAGGCAAATATTTTCTCTCCACTACAACCATTTGTAGATTTTGATTATTATTACAAAACATAATATTAACCACTTCTGTCCTATACAGTATTATATGCTATGAAAATAGCCGATCTACAAGCTCACAGTTGGCCACGTCTGTCAGACACAACAGCTTTGCACCGCACAAGGAAGCCACGGGTGAGTCTTAACCCATTTAGACCCGAGTTAAAAACATTCACTTTGAAAGAATATATATTCAAAGATTTGCGTAACATTTTTACGATTTTTCAAAAATAGCAGATCTACAAGCTCGCGCTACGAGCTTGTAGATCTGCTATTTTTCATTAGCTATTGCATAACATAATGCTAACACCAAAAGGGGTGCCCGCCCGGCCACGTATGTTGGTCTCCGTCGCGGTCCAAAACTTTACTTTATCGGACAAAAACAAACGTTGTTTGCAGTTGGCACAAAGATTGTGGCACAAGCGGGATTTGAACCCAGGATGTATGGATAGCGTATATAGGATAATGACATGGATTTATTCTTTCAAAGTAAATTTAATTCTTCCCCCTGAAGCCCAGGTATATAGCAACTGCCATGCCACACCCAAATGACGGCCCTGCCCCCCATCCCCCATTCACTGTTTGTATGTGATGTCTGTGTTTGTGTGTGAATGGGTGTGTGTGTGTGTGTGTGTGTGTGTGTGTGTGTATGGCCGTAAATATGTTGATGTCCTGACATGTTTGTTGAACTGATTATGTGTGGCCATCGCCGTGTGTGCGTGCGTGCGTGCGTGCGTGCACTTTACAGGGTGGGAGACTTCACTCTGTCCTGTCTCACAGTTTCTCAGAGGAGAACAATGAAAGTCTTTGTTCGTGGTGGTATTGGTTTGAAATGGTTTGCTATTGTTTATTTTCTGTGTGTGTGTGTTATTGCTTGTTTTTGTTTGTGTGTGTGTGTGTGTGTGTGTGTGTGTGTGTGTGTTCTGCTTGTGGCCTTCATCAAAGTTTTACCACTGCATTCATCTCGCCCCCATATGACGCAAATAAACACACACCCAAACACCACACACACACACACACACACACACACACACACACACACACACACACACACACACACACACACACACACACACACACACACACACACACACACACACACACACACACACACACTATTTTACCCAAACAGTGGATGTTATAATTACCAATTAGCATCTTAGCTAATAAGCTTTTAGGCCGTTAAAGAGGGTGCTTTTATTTTATCTCGTTAAGGAGGCGGGGGGTTGGGGGGGTTGGGGGGGGGGGGGGGCATTTATTTTGCCCTGCTCGTTAAAGGTAGCCCTTAACGACTTTTGAGGCCGACAGTAAAGCGATGAAGTGAAATGAAGTGTGTGTTATGACTTTAATGACTGCAGCAAGCTGTTGAAGATGCTGGGACATATTACTCTTTGTGCGTGCATGCGTGCATGCGTGTGCGTGTGCGTGTGCGTGTGCATGTGCGTGTGTGTGTGTGTGTGTGCGTGTGTGTGCGCGCGTGTGCGTGTGCGTGTGTAGGATATAACTTATAAGAAATAGACGAGAGGACCTCACAAGGAAAATGTTTGTTTCGGGGGTTGAAAAACATAGGTTTTAGGTTTACAAACGGCATTGTAGCTTTGTCTGTTTTTGTCTTTTTTCCTCGTTTCTCGTTGTCTGTTTTCTGTTTTAGTTTTTTGTTTGTTTAATTCTCTTTTCTTCTTCTATGAATGTAATTTGTTTGTTTTGTTTATATGTTGATTGTTATGCATATCTTCGATAGTATTTTGGAATACATTGAGATAAGGATAGGCACTAATAAGCTTTAAGCTTCTGCCTATGCCTTTTCGATCACCTAAAAAGAAAAAGTAAGTATACGTTTTTGTGTAATGTCTCCCCTCTGAAAGATCGAAATAAACTATTCATTCATTCGAAATAAACTATTAATTCATTCATTAGACACTTATAGAAGTCAGGTTTAGAGATTAGAGAGGGAGACAGGGCTGTGCCTCATTTACACTAATTGCTTATCTGCAAGCTCATTTACAAAGATGATAACAAGCCTATACTCAGTATACTGTCAGGCGGATCAGCAGTTTTTCAGCTTTAGGCATAATAATGGTTAAAGAAGTTACACGACATTGTCAAAAATGGCTTAAAAAATGTCCTCACACTTATAGTAATTCAAACCTGTGCGTGCGCGCCCGCTTCCGTGCATCTCCGTGTGTGACTTTTTTAGTGTTTCGGTGGATGATGACACCCTAAAATATTTCACACGCCCGTACGTGCATGTTGCGTGTGTGCGCTGCATGGTTGTGCGTGCGCTGCATGGTTGTGCGTGTGCTGCATGGTTGTGCGTGCGCTGCATGGTTGTGCGTGCGCTGCATGGTTGTGCGTGCGTGCGTGCGTGCGTGCACGAGTGTGCCTTACCAGTGCATTCTGGTGGTCACGGTTGCACAATCGGCCTGGTGTGTTGCCGGGCTGTAACAATGGATGGTATAAAGTCAGCGTCGTACTGTGATGATTGCCCTATAAATCTAGTGGCTCCACACATTGTACAGAGAGCGACTGGAGGGCATGCAGGAGGCCCTTTGTTCATTGTCTCGTAGGCCATAATGTCCTCTCTGCCATGCCGAACACTTACTGTGTTGCGTGGCCCTGATTATGATTAAGACCATTTCATCAATAAATGCAAGCATGACACAGCATCTGAGTCTGAGATCACTTATATACCTCCCACGATACAGACGTTACATTATACAATTGGACGTACTGTTGAACCCTTCAAGGGCATAACTAACAAACACAGATGTACTGTATCATCATGCAATCCACAGAACATACATACAATTTATATACTAACATAGTGAAGAACTATATAGGCCTGAAAAATACTACCAAAGGAAAGGACTTGTTATCCAAAGGTTATGGATTAGGGCTCGCCTGCAGTGGTGCCCGGTTAGAACTTAAACCGCGATGCTTAACTCGTGTAATTGGAAAGATGGTCTTGAATGAAGCTAGTAAAGGTATCTGGGTTGTGAGGCCAGACACCTTAGCTCGTACGTGTTGAGGTGTCCTTGATCTTGGTACTTGATCTTGAAGAGGTCCTGTGTCCTGTATCTTGTCTTGTATCTTGCGTCATGCGTCCTGTATCCTGTGTCTTGTGTCTTGTAGGTTCTGGGGATTTAAGATCGTCGAAGATACCGAGTGCATTTTTGTTTTGATTGAATATTTTATTAGGCAACATATAAATGCAAACAGCACAATGTATACAGTCAGGCATCTTTGTCCAAAAAAGGATTTCACCGAAGAAAGACCTTGCGACCTTGTTTCCATTCGGGTCCCATCCACTCATACATGACATGAATAATAATTTAACACAGTAACAACAATTGATATAACAATAATAATTTAAAACAACATTTGAAATATATACACATATACACATATATAAACATGAAATATATACAGTATGCACAGGTTGGGGCCGAAGTTAATCGGAAAGGGGATTATTAGCATAAAGGTTGGTATCTGTTAAAGGGATTGTGACATTAAAAAAAAGGTTTTGGAATTGTTCTTGTTTTTTTTTAGGTTTTCTAATCTCAATTGCACCCAAAAAACATGAATTTTAACATTCAGTAGATTTTCTGTGATCTGGGGTTTTCTGGCTCAAACAGGTGCTCTGATTTGCCGGCAGTAATTGACATCACTTACTGCAAATCCCATATATGTCAATGGGATTTGCCAGCAGATGTCACTGTTTCACTGTGTTGCCTGTTTTCATTGTAGCTCAAAAGGCCCAAAAAACCCCAAAGAAAACTTCAGACCACAGAAAATCCACTGAATGTTCAAAGTTCAGGTTTTTTGGGTGTTTTTTTTGTGTGTAATTGAGGTCATAAAACCTAATATAAAAATAAATGAAAATGAATGTCATAAAACCTTTAAACTAGAGTATAGCTCTGCTCCTTCTATTCAGGCTATCCTGCCGTCAGAGTGATGCGTCGTCACTCGTCAGTTCCATGTACGGAGATCCGGTTGATGATTGCGATGTCAGACGTGAATGTGTAGTCAACGCTGTTATGGAGGATGTCGGTGTTGAGTTCCAAGGATTCACCCGTGATGTCACAGGCAGGCAAACGCAATGTCGCTCCGTCGCTCACCGGAAACAAACAACCCCTACCTCACTGACATGGGAACAGCAACCGTTCTCCAGTCTATGTTCAATGTAACTGCTGAATCACCTGATTCCCCTCCGTCACTGCGTGAAAAGAGGAGTTAACGGGCAATTATGGGCACTAGATTTGCCCGTAAACCTCAAGTTTAGCAGCATATACAGTTAATATACGGTGATATACAGGTGTGATGGTACAATTCGGGAGTTTACCAGAGTAGGTTGGAAAGTTTAACGGGAGTTTCCTCTAATTAGCCTGACCTAAGCAGAGACATTTCTGGTCTAGAGGGGCGGGTCGCGCCTCAGAAATGCGCGCACCCTGATTGGATCTCATCGATCTGTCCGTCACCCCCGGCCCCTCCTCTCCCCCCTAGTGCAGCGCTACGTCACATAATTTAGAGCGACGCCCACCCGGAAGGGTTGACTCCCACTTTTAGACTGGTTCAGCCCATGGCTTTTTCCAGGCTTTCATCTTTCGCGCAGACGAAATGAAAGCCTGGGTATCGAGGCTACCTCTAATAGACACATCCGTATTCCATGCTTTTTTGCGCAGTGCGTCCAGCCAAACGAGCCTCACATGCTTTGCTCATGTCATAAACAATCCAATTGATTGACATTTGCCTAAACAACTGAAGCTATAGCTCCAGATGTCATGGAAAACATTGAGGCAGTACGAAATGTATCAGTTGTCGATTAACATCGACTTATGTCCGCAAATGTATAGCGTACCGTTGCAAATAGCAGCGTGCCGTGCGTTACGTGCCGTGCGTTACGTCCATTGTTCCCCTTTTAGTATATATTCCATAATAATAACGT
>NC_139716.1:20958328-20960828 GCF_964188405.1 Protomyctophum parallelum | reverse complement strand
TTGCATCGTACGTGAGTCCCATATGTATTGGCTGTCCTCACATACTTCATCTGTATATGCCTTCTTTCTTAATTGCGATGTTATTGTAGTTAAGTTGAACCACAATATGATTTCAAAATTGTTGCATTGCATTGCCTGTGTGTGTGTGTGTGTGTGTGTGTGTGTGGTGACATGACAATTCTTGTTGTATCGCAACATATTCCTTGATCTTGTGGATGTAACTTTGCTGCACCTGAACTATTTATGTCCTTGTGTGTGTGTGTTTGTGTGTGTGTGTCACTATATATGTATGCCATCGATGAATTAATTGAATCATCGTCTATATAGTCACAACACGAGACCATGAAACTAAACGTATTCTATCCGTGTATTTAGGCGGAAAACCGCAAGTCCAAAATACTAATTACATACATTCTAATTACAATTATACATATCTGTACAAGATGCTGCAATGCGATGATTTCCGAGCTTGTAGCTTGTAGATTTTTGCAAAATTTTAATGATATATTTTTGGCTACGGACTCTGGTGATTCTCTTATTTTGGTGCTCTTGGACCTGACTGCCGCTTTCGATACGGTAGATTACAGCATTTTGCTCTCTCGCTTGGAGCACTGGGTTGACATTAGAGGGTCAGCACTGGAGTTTTTCAGATCCTACCTGTCAGGGAGAAGTCTCTGTGTCACCCTAGGAGACGCTACATCCTCCACAGCATCCCTCCACTGTGGGGTGCCACAGGGCTCTATCTTAGGTCCAATCTTGTTTATGTTGTACCTGTTCCCCCTAGGATCTATTTTTAGAAAACACGGTGTTTCCTTCCACTGTTACGCTGATGACAGCCAAATCTACCTTCCTCTGAAACGTAACAACCCTGACTCCTTAAAACCCTTGCTCGCTTGCCTGGAGGATGTAAAAGCATGGCTGGCTTTAAACTTTTTTAACTTTAACGACGGCAAGACCGAAGTTATGGTGTTTGGGCCAAGCAACAATGTGTTTCCTCCCGGTGACTTAGGTCCCCTTGAGCCTTTCTTAAAGCCAATTGCCACCTATAAGCGTTAAAATAGACTCTTATCTAAAAATGGACAAACAGGTAAATGAAACAGTCAGAAAGAGCTTCTTCCAGCTTAGAAGGCTGGCAAAGATTAAATCTAGTCTTTCCCGCCCTGTGTTCGAAACTGTTATCCATGCCTTTATGACATCCCTCCTCGACTACTGTAATGCCCTGTATATTGGAGTCAACCAGGCCTCCATCTCTCGCTTACAGTTAGTCCAGAATGCCGCCGCACGGTTGCTTACAGGTACACGTAAGCGTGACCATATTAGTCCTGTACTAGCCTCCCTCCATTGGCTTCCTGTACGATACAGGATTGATTTCAAAGTTTTGCTTTTTGTTTTTAAATGTTTAAATGGTTTGGCACCCATTTATCTCTCTGAACTACTCAAACCGTATGTTCCCACAAGGACCCTCAGGTCCTCTGACCAGCTTCTCCTGGTGGTGCCTAAATCAAGGCTGAAGCTCAGAGGGAACCAGGCTTTTGCAGTGGCAGCTCCCAAGCTCTGGAATGAGCTGCCTCTGCACATAAGACAAGCCCCCACTCTTCAGGTGTTTAAATCACGCCTCAAGACGTATTTTTATTCTTTGGCTTTTCCAAGCATAGTATGAGCTTTTTGATGTTGAAAGTGACACTGTGTACTGTATGTTGTTTGTTTTTTAAATGAAGTTGTGATTTTTATTATTTTATTGTAAAGCAGAAATAAAGATGGTATGGTATATATCCCATGGCTGAGAGGTCGGCTACAGGCAAAATGTGTGGTTGCCTAGAGACGAGACGAGGCAGCCAATCAGGACGATAGGTTGTCAGTACAGCCAATGAGAAACATAGGTCTCAACTACAGCATGGGCGTGAAAGCACCACAGAGAGAACGTTGATGTGCTTTTACACGGCAGCTGATGAGTGCTCAGGCCGAGCAGTTAGGGGTTAAGTGCCTTGATCTGGGACACGTGTGTGTGTGTGTGTGTGTGTGTGTGTGTGTGTGTGTGTGTGTGTGTGTGTGTGTGTGCGAGTGTGCGTGTGAGCGTGTGTGAAATTCCACGTGTACAGATTTGTGGTACAGTATGGCCAATTACAATACAAGGGCTATTATGACTTGGAACCTCCTACTGTGAATGTGATGGCTGTACCACATGTGCGCACGCATGCGCATGCACACACACACACACACACACACACACACACACACACACACACACACACACACACACACACACACACACACACACACAGTGTGGCGTACAGTAACATTGGCTTCATGTACAGTCTGGTACATGAGCCATTAAAACTTAATTAATCAAATATGCCAATTTTGTACCCAACACCTATAAAAATAACGTGTGTGTGTGCGCGCGTGCGTGTCTGTGTGCATGGGCGTGCGTGCCTGCAATAAGTTGTGCCACTGCAAATGGTTTTAAAAGGCCACAACTGAAAGTGTTCAGTCATTAAAG
>NC_139716.1:20953328-20955828 GCF_964188405.1 Protomyctophum parallelum | reverse complement strand
GGTGACGGTACAGTATATATAATGTGACTCTGGTGAGAGACGGTAGGCTACAGTATATATAATGTGACTCTGGTGAGAGACGGTACAGTATATATAATGTGACTCTGGTGAGAGACGGTAGGCTACAGTATATATAATGTGACTCTGGTGAGAGACGGTACAGTATATATAATGTGACTCTGGTGCAACGCATCAGAGTCGATCAACGATTCCGGCAGGCCGCCCGCGTCCGAAACGGTTGAGAAATGACAGACGCACCCAGCCACCCACACACAGTCACTTAAGGAAGTGGTTGCACCACTTAAAAAGACGGGGAGCAGAATGATATCGTGTGCGGACATTCCACTTTCTTCCTCATTTGATCACTTTTTGGGTCCAGCACCGTATCTAAAAACTGGGACGTGCATATGGTTTTTCTTGGTTGGTATAGTATCGGTCATTCCACATTTTGGTGGCAAATAAATTCATCCCTGTGTTTGTGCCGAATCTGGGGCGAATGAGATCACTGGAGCTCCCTCTGGTGTTGGGCATAGAGCGCCGAATTAAGTCATGACGTCACTCGCTCGTCCCCTGGTTCACAGACGTTTTTCTCTATTATGGAGAATAACAGTCAAATTAAAACCGTCTCATATAAGCATTATTGTGGTCCAAAAATAAACAAACTGTCTCTGCAATATTGTCCGGGAAGGTGTCTCATGTATATCGTTTAAGACAGTCAGTCTGTCAGGAATTGATACAGTCTGTTTCTAGCGAAAATGCAACTAATTCCTCAAGCATTATAATACTCTCTGTCAGTTGATTCTTCATATCCACATGAGTGAAACGGCCAGGATGACAGGTTTAGTTTTAAAACACATATAGTTCTTATATGAGACGATCTAAAAATCCTCCTATAGGGTCTGCCAAAATCTCCCGGAGGGGGCGTTAACATAATGTGTCACGTGGTAGCGGCCGCCATGTTGGCAGGCATTTCTGCTTTGTTCACAGTCAGCGACCATCCGTGTGCGTTCTAATTTTTAAACACCAGAGGGAGTTCAACGAGCTCGTTCCTGGCGACAACACAGTGAGCCAACACCAGGATGGAAAGAAAAAACGTCGGCCTCGACATACCTTACAAGGACAAGCATTAAATGTAGTCGCATTAGTGGTGGTAGAAGATCGAATCCTCTGTTCAGTCAGTGTGTTCATAGGGGTCGAGACCGTCAATATTAGGGATGCACCGAAAGGGAAATTCTTGGCCGAAACCGAATACCAAATATAGGAAACAGTTGGCCGAAAACCGAATACCGAATATCCGAATATGATTAATATTATATATAGTTTTTCCTACCATTGCTGTCATGGCCGTACCTTAAAGCTACCTGATTTATGGCAAAATAAATGGTTATGGCAAAACTTAACTTAAATAATAATCACTATTATGGGTCCATAAAACATTTATTCAGCTCTTTTGAATGCATTAATTGCATACACTATTCGGCGATATATTTTCTGCCTATTCGGGCCGAAACCGAATAGGCCGAAAATGCATTTTTAGCCATTTTCTGCCGAATATTTTCTGCAGCCGAATATTCGGTGCATCACTAGTCAATATACTTGATTTTGTTGAGGTAACGCTCCTTTTCCTCAAAGTTAAGCTTGTCCTTGTAAGCAAGGTATGTCGAGGCCGACGTTTTTTCTTTCCATCCTGGTGTTGGCTCACTGTGTTGTCGCCAGGAACGAGCTCGTTGAACTCCCTCTGGTGTTTAAAAATTAGAACGCACACGGATGGTCGCTGACTGTAAACAAAGCAGAAATGCCTGCCAACATGGCGGCCGCTACCACGTGACACATATGTTAACGCCCCCTCCGGGAGATTTTGGCAGACCCTATATGGGGATTACAATGCAAATAAAAAGTACATGTGGACTTATAGCGCCCTCTATACCGATATTGACGTCAGACTTCGGCGCTCTATTATTGCCTCATCTTGTGACGGTTCAAACCAGTAGTGTTTTGGAATCTGTATCTGTGGAGTTTCCGTGAAGCCTCCCTCCACACTATAGGCCACACCTACAGACACACAATGTCCAAGCATCACATCACATTTTCTTTTCTCTAGTGCTGAAACAAATTGTGGGTTTCATTATATTTTAAGAGACGCCCGCGTAGCAGGGTTTCTCTCTCTCTTTTTTTTTTTTACGGCCGCCGCGAACGGGGGCTATACTCGGTATAGTCGTGCTATAACAATATAGCCTTTCTATTCTTACACGCGCACGCAACAAGCACGCACACTCTCGCGGAGTGAATGGAATACATATGGAAAACACGGTACCTGACAGGCTATTTTAGTCACACAGACACAGCATTGTACTGACATGGAAAGAGAGAGGGAGGGAGAGGGAGAGAGGCAAGTGGAGGTACAGCAGAAAAGAGGAAAGATAGACAGTGTGAACAGAGAGAAGATGGTTATCCTGATCTTCTCCTCCCTTCTTATTCTCCTATCTCATCTTCTCTCTCC
>NC_139716.1:20920828-20948328 GCF_964188405.1 Protomyctophum parallelum | reverse complement strand
GCATTCGGTGTGATATGTAAAACAAACAGACAACGATCCTCAAAGTGATTATGTCATTAGTATCAGCGTAATGAATTCAGCACTATACTAGCGTATAGCGGTGTGTGGTGGCCTGGAGTTGACCTGTGTGTGTGTGTGTGTGTGTGTGTGTGTGTGAGTGTGTGAGTGTGCATGCACGTGCGTGCGCTCACGTGTGTGCGTGTGTTGTGTCTGTGTGTGATTAGCAGACAGAAGAATTTGGTTCAGTAACAGCATTGCCCTGAGGACACATTGTAAAACACATTCTGCTCTCTCTCTCTCTCTCTCTCTCTCTCTCTCACACACACACACACACAACATTATAAAACACATACACAGATGCACACAGTACATAAAAGACACATACAGATGCATGCACTTAAGACATCAAACACACACACACACACACACACACACACACAGACACACACACAGACACACACACACTAGACGTAAAATACGCACAAACATGCATGCGCACGCACATGCGCAGACACTTCACATACATGAACGCAGGCCCGTTTCTCTGCAGTAGCCATGGTTCACATGGCCTGTTCACAGTCATGTCTCAGGGCTACTCCTATACTTGGAGTCGGGACTCTGGACTGACTTTAGCCCCACTAAAGGAGCTCACTCCGAACACTCTAACCCATTCTGACCTGAGATCAGATTCATACGAGGTTTCCACTGGACACACACTGGTCTGATTAACCCATTCTGACCTGGCCATGCAGCGCCAGTCCAGACTCCAGGCAGCCCCATATGGAACCTTTCACTCCGCTATTGTATACACAACCATACTATATAAACAGCGATATGAACGGCTTCTTCCTTTGGGTGAATTTGTGTGTGTTCTTGTTGACTGCTCTGGTGATGCCACAGCAATGAGCTATACAGGCTGGCTGCGTTGTGCACCGGCATATAAGGTCCGACAGGCTGATGAAACTCGTCCTGCGACAAACGTTCCGGGGTGAATAAACGGACGGCCGTGCGCATGCAATGAATATCGCGAGTCGGCTGGTGATTCCGATACGCTGTATATCGAACCTCAATTTCGATTTCGATTTCGATACGAATCGAGAATCGTGACAGCCTTAGTTTCTCTCTCTCTCTCAAAATAGAGTTGCAAAATCTCTTGGCCAAAATTGTCGAACTCTACAAGCTCACAACTTGTCGCAGCGGTCACGTTGCAAGTGATTAAACACCTAACCAGTACAACCCATAGCTCTCAAACACCTAACCATGAGTATACAATTGCAGAACGCAACCTCATAAAAGTTAGTCTCTATTAGTGAGTGCAGTGTGTGCGTGAATGTGTTTGTGTGACGGAGAAACAGACGCGGGCGGGCAGGCGGGCAGGCGGTTACAGTGTGAGAGAGAAAGTGTTCATAACAAGAGGGAGAATGGATGTGACACACTAGGCGCCACTGGAAGCCACGGTGATAAAGATACAGACACAAATGGACCTAATGAATCAAGCAGGAGAGCATGAGCACTGAACAGGTGTGACCCATAGCCAGGGTCGTCTGGACGTACAGCGGCACGGTGGAAACCTTGTATATCTAAAACTGTTCCTTTTCAGGAAATTTAAATAAAGAACCTGTGTTCCTATGGATCCAATAATTGTTATTTATAGTCACAAGCTCTTGTTTATACTTATCATCAGTTCAATATTCATAAAAACCCTAAAGGCAAACCTGTTCACCGTCATTTTCAGGCATTTTCCAAAAATAGCAGATTCACAAGCTCACGTGTCGACACGTCGCATGCGGTATACAGCTTGTAGATCGGCTATTTTCGCTATGTTTGTGTGACACTGTAGTATGATGAAGTATGGGCCGTTCATTTACAAAAAGAAGAATTTGGAGATACAAGGTTTCTTTGTGCCAGACAGTGACGATAATTGCGTATTTATGAAGGTGATCCTTCGCTGCGTGACGACACTGGCTTCAGGACTTACGATCAGAGGTCCTCAAAGGGCCCGTCTCAGAATGATGATATCACTGACGTTAATCGCACACTTGCAGATATAGTGATGTCACTTTCCCATTTCATCTCTAGGGCGATTCCTAATGGGACATTAGGTGGTAGTAGATGTTGTCACAGTTCAATTCAATTCAATTCAAACTTTATTCAAGACACACACAGGGGGGTCCATAGGGCAGAACACTAATGTCGTCTTTATGAAAGAAACAGAGCAGACTCTATGTCAAAATGTCTTCCAAAACTGTTTTCTGGAAAACAAAAGGCAGCTACAGTATGTCAGTGGTTCTCAAACATGTCATGTCAAGGACCCCCAGAATAAAAATATTTTTCCCAGTGAGCCCTCAGAAGCAAGGATTTGATCACTTAACAGTTTGACTGCGGAAAACGATTTATCGGACTTTTAATCAACCCCCCTTCACTGCCGAGATTGTTGTATTACCTTTAGAGCATACGCTGAATTATTTGGGCTTTTAATCCGCGAAAATCCAGCAAAAAAAGCTCCCGTGGTTTGTTATGATTCGATCGTATCATCCACCATCTTGGTGCACCCGGAAGACGCACACAAGACTCGTCTCAATGAGGCGTTGCACCCCATGCATTTCCATTGGCCTCAATTTCCCAGAAGCCCTAGCAGCCCACAGCATGTGACGATTTCCGTTTTTTTTTATCACAACAGATGCGCCTACTCTCTTTCTCCGCGGCGAAGAAGAATTTTCTTTTTTTTGTTTACATTACGGCGGATTAAACACATAAAACAAAACTCGCGTATGTCCGATATGGCAGCGACATTAACCTGGAGTAATCCATTCAAAGCACGGAAACTGTTAAAAAAAATATACATATATATATATTCAAAAATGTTCATTTTCTTTTTCAAAAATAGCTGAATCTACAAGCTCGAAAAAACTCAACACTGATACACAATAGTAAAATCATCAAATTAAATTACACTTATGCACATGCATAACCCATTCTGGACGGGAACCCGTTTTGGTGTTTTAACTAAGCATTATTTTAGCTATTGAAAAATAGCAGATCTACAAGCTCATAGCGCGACACTCGGTAGCGCGCCATGAGCTTGTAGGTCTGCTATTTTTGAAAAATTGTGAAAACGTGGCACAAATCTTTGAATATATTTTATATTCTTCTTTCAGAAGACTGCAAGATTGTGTGAGTGATTATTTTACAAGATCGCCAAAATTGCACTGGTGAAAATGGCATAAATAGCACGTAAGACACACATAATGACAGAGCTCACAATGGTAGAACTGGAAGTGTCCACATTGTAGACAAACCAAAGGAAGGGAAACAGATTGAAACGTAAAAAAATACAATTAAAATACACCTAAAAGAGAGAATTAATAAATTGAGGACAAGCATATGAATGAAGAAATAACTGGACAGGAATGATTAACCGCCTACATTATATACAATGCCATTATTTGGTTTCAAGAGTGAGGGAAGGATTAAAAAAATAAACAAACTGACAGATTGAATGACAAGATGATAAAAATATGTATTTACCCATTATATACACACACACACACGCACACGCACACGCACACGCACACACACACACACACACACACAGTCTCCTTTAATTGAATCATCAAACAACCACAGTATCTCACAGGGAACACATGCACGCAAACACGCACACACGCACACACACAGGCACACCACAGGGGTGTTGATATACGAGTCTGCGGTCAGGTTCGGCTCGGGGTCGCCGCCGGTAACTATTGAGTCATCAACCGCAATGATGTCATATCTGTCTGGTGCGATACCGTCGCACGCGCGCGCGCGCGCGTGTGCGCGTGTGTGTGTGTGTGTGTGTGTGCGTGTGTGTGTATATGCGTGTGCTTTGTGTGCGTGGTGTGTGTTGGTTTCACGTGTCTTATAAAGACCAGTCGAGCGTATCGCTACAGTAAATCTCATGATCATTTTCTTCCTCATTTTTCATATAAGGACGAGATGAGGCGTCACGCCACATTTGAAGCACTTTGGGGCTGCCTGACCTCAGATCAGGGGCAGGATGAGAGGAGAGGATGACATACTGATCCCCGCTTAGTGGAAAGTCTGACCTCAGATCAGGGTCAGGATGAGGAGAGGATGACATACTGATCCCTGCTTAGTGGAAAGTCTGACCATGGGCAGATCTTCATCCATGGAAGAACTCTGAGGGAAAGGAAGAGAAGCATTAAGGGTGTTTTATGCTGACTCACTTACAGTAACTAAGTGCGTATAATTATCGTGTAAGAGATACTGTACACATGGTCGTCCGTCCGCCGCAACATCGGACGTGCATGTACCTCAAGAACGTCTGGAGGTAATTTCTTCAAATTTTGGCACAAACTTCCATTTGGAATCAAGGATGAACTGACTGCAGTAGTGGTGGTCCAAAGTCCCAAACGCAAACATCGAGTCGGAACCACGAAGGATGAGAATCCCTGATATAGTCTCCATTGTGGTGGGCAGGAGCTTTACCAGACGTGCAGCGGAATCGAATGCCATTAAATGCATTGAAATGGACAAAATCACGTTTAATCAGAGCATTCAATGCTCCAGAAGACGTAAGTCCCCTAACCTCATATCAGTTTTAACCATGAGCCACGTAAGTCCCCATAACCTCATATCAGTCTTAACCAGCCACGTAAGTCCCCTAACCTCATATCAGTTTTAACCATGAGCCACGTAAGTCCCCATAACCTCATATCAGTCTTAACCAGCCACGTAAGTCCCCTAACCTCATATCAGTTTTAACCATGAGCCACGTAAGTGACCATAACCTCATATCAGTCTTAACCAGCCACGTAAGTCCCCTAACCTCATATCAGTTGTAACCAGCCACGTAAGTCCCCTAACCTCATATCAGTTTTAACCATGAGCCACGTAAGTCCCCATAACCTCATATCAGTTTTAACCAGCCACGTAACGTAAGTCCCCTAACCTGTGTGTGTGTGTGTGTGTGTGTGTGTGTGTGTGTGTGTGTGTGCGTGCGAGCGCACAGCGTGACTCTGAGATACCACCCTGTCTATCATTCTTTCAGCAGCACAGTTGTCCGTCCCTGGTCCGTCCCCCCTGCAACGTCCCTAAGGTGGTCCGTCATTTATTGTCTTCCCCCAGGTGGTCTAAATGAGGAGACGGTGACAGACGGAGCAGTGTTGTTCCTACAAGGATGAGAGGTTGTTACACACACACACACACACACACACACACACACACACACACACACACACACACACACACACACACACACATGCAGAGGCCATCCCAGGTGTTAGGGTCAGGTGCAGAGGATAGAAGCATCATTATCCTGGACCTGAACGTCTGAGGAATGATCACTCAACTCCGGCACTCATCCTCTTCTTCTCTCATCCCTTTCTCATCCGCGTCTCCATTAGTCTCTCCTCACCTCCCTGTATATACCCGCTGTGTGCGTGTGTGTGTGTGTGTGTGTAGAAGCATGAGGTCAGCCTCTGCTTCTGTGGTTTCCATATTGTTGCTGTCAGTCTTATCTCCATATTTTAACTTTTAACTTCATGTTTCTTTATAAAGCAATGCCTTGGGCACACAAAAGTAGCAAAAACAGCCGAGCTATACAAGCTCAAAACACATTGCACTGTGACACATTTTCCGATTGCAGAGCTGCTATTTTTGCTACATTTCATTATGAATCCTGACAAGTAAACAGTTTTGGAAATGTTTTAGTTTACGAGGAGAGGAGGGGAGAGTGTGTGTGTGTGTGCTGCGTGCGTGCATGGATGCATGTGTGCGTGCGTGAGCTTGTACACGTGTGTGTGTGTGTGTGTGTGTGTGTGTGTGTGTGTGTGTGTGTGTGTGTGTGTGTACCCGGAGCTAACCCAACAAACCGATTTTGACAGATGGACAATAATTCATTTTTGTTTCCCTCTACAAACCTATTTATTTCATTTTAGTGCTGTCATGGTTTGGGTTTGTGGTACACCCCTCTGGTGGTTATTTTGGACATTGTTTTTGGCCTTGCTTTTGGGTGTTGTTTTCCCTGCCTCCTAATTACCTACATATACCACACCCTTGTTAACCACCACACCTGAGTTTCATTTAGTTGTGATTGCCTTGTTTGCATTTAAACCCTGTTTGCCTTTCAGCTGGAGTTTGGTGTATACATTACAGATACAACAGATGTCTTTACAGGTTCACTTTCTAGTGTTCGACGTTTGTTTCTTATGGTATATGCTGTATAGCTGACAAGACTTTCTTTAGCCCTTCTTTGAAAACTCTTTTTTTTTCTTTGCCTTTCGTGATCTCCTGGGATTTCCCTTGTTTGTGCTTCAATACATTTTGGTTTTCTTCTCCATAACTGCACCTGAGCTTCCAGCCCTTTGCATTTGTGAGGGTTCCCAACCCATAAGGTATAAGACAAAAAACTAAAAGGATAAAATAAAACATTGTGAACAATAACATAACCCCCCTCTATTCCTCCTGCCATCATCACTCCATCATTCCCTATACTGTAGATCTGCTCTTATCCCTTTTTTTCCTCCTCTCCTCCCCTCTCCCATCCTCCTCTCTCCTCTCCTCTCCTCTCCTCATCTCCTCTCTCCTCTGCACCCTTCTCCTCTCCTCTCCTCTCCTCATCTCCTCTGTCCTCTGCACCCCTCTCCTCTCCTCCCCTCTCCCATCCTCCTCTCTCCTCTCCTCTCCTCTCCTCATCTCCTCTGTCCTCTGCACCCCTCTCCTCTCTCCTCTCCTCTCCTCTCCTCTCCTCTCCTCTCCTCTCCTCTCCTCTCCTCTCCTCTCCTCTCCTCTCCTCTCCTCTCCTCTCCTCTCCTCTACTCTACTCTACTCTACTCTCCTCTCCTCTCCTCTCCTCTCCTCTCCTCTCCTCTCCTCTCCTCTCCTCTCCTCTCCTCTCCTCTCCTCTCCTCTCCTCTCCTCTCCTCTCCTCTCCTCTGTCCTCTGCACCCTCTCCTCTCCTCTCCTCTCCCCTCCTCATCTCCTCTCCCCTCTGCACCCCTCTCCTCTCCCCTCCTCATCTCCTCACCCCTCTGCACCCTCTCCTCTCCTCTCCCCTCCTCATCTTCTCTCCCCTCTGAACCCCACACCTCTCCCCTCCCCTCCTCATCTCCTCTCTCCTCTGCACCCCTCTCCTCTCCGCTCCCCTCCTCCTCTCCTCTCCCCTCTGAACCCCACACCTCTCCTCTCCTCTCCTCTCCTCTCCTCCCCTCCCCTCCTCTCCTCTCATCCCTCTCTCCTCACCTAGTAGTCTACAGCCTCGGCCTGTCGTTTTGGGAACTCTCTCTGTGTTCCAGACTCATCCCTCTCTCGCCACCTCCGCCTTATAGCGTCCGTCCCATTGATCTTCATCAACATGAGGAGTAATGCGTTGTCTTTTAACACGGTGTTTATTTCATCACGTAGGAACCAGCAGAAGAGACAAGTGGAGATTACAGTTGAGCTCCGTGCCATTTCACCACCGTCCTACTTCCACGCTGGACATATTCCAACCTTTGTGTCTTTCATTCCTCATCACTCTGCGCAAGTATACGTATACCTCCTGGAGTAGAGGAGCTACAGCTACAGCTGTCCAACAGTGATGTGGCTTTGTCTATAATATACGGAGATTACAACTTACTTTTGGTAGTGATAGAGGAAGTAGCCTACTAAGATTGACTTTTTACTAGGCCTAATTGTAAAAATCACACCTGTGTGAACTGAGTGGTGCAACTCCCCCCCCCCCCCCTCCTCTCCTCTCTCTCTCTCTCATTAGCAGGCAACAGTGCAGCACTAATACTATCTCTCTCTTTCTGTTTCTGGCAAACAGCGCCCCTACTGGTACTCAGTCATACTCGTGCTCATTTATACATATAGGTGAACACAGGAGACAGGGCACGGACATTGCTGTTCCTTGGAGTGGTTGCACCACTCAAAAATTACCACACTATGCTCTGTTGCAAATCAAGGTCCTGCATTAAAAGTTCACTTGATTAAAAGTATACAACTAAAAAATACATTGCATGGATGCACCTGGTATCCTCAGTGATGTATCCTGAGGTCAACGGGGTTTCGGGGTCTATCAACATCATAGCCCTCACTCAGGCGACCCAGCCGGGGTTGATCAAATCCCGACTTACGTCCCAGTAGCTACCCTCCATCAGTCCATCAGGGAATGAGCAAGGCCACACAATCCGTTGCTCCGGAACTATACTCTGCCGGGTTTGATTTCAACAAAGGTCAGTTGACATCAAAATATGCATAAAGTCAAATAAAATATACAGTTTTTTCAAAGTGAATAGCGAGATTAGTATATTGCCTTTGGTCGACGTATAAAATCGGTGTTTGATGCTTTGTTTGATGTTTGTTTTTCATCGTATTTTCACTGAGATTTTGAACCGGTCGGGTGAACATCAGAGCGTCTCAGTGTATTTGAAGTCTGTGTACCACGTACTGTACACATTATGTTTTCATGAACATCTTTGAGCGCCCTGCAGGCCAGTACTGTATCAGTGGTTCTCAACCTGTTCAGGCTGCGACCCCCCCAAAATGATCATATTTGAACTTGAGACCCCCCCCTCCCCCACACACACACACACGCACACACACACACACACAGTTTTCCACAGATACATTTAGTGAAGAAATATATATAATTTTACAATTCTTTCTTTCTCATGTTATTTTACACTGTTTGCCCATGCAGTGACTTTGAACTTTTGGCACAGAGTGGACGGCAGCGCTCGTCCACACCTCTCCCTCGCTTCCTCACTCCCTCGACTATCCCACCTTAGCTCTCTCTCTCTCTCTCTCTCTCTCTCTCTCTCTCTCTCTCTCTCTCTCCCTCTCTCCCTCCATTTCTCTGTCAGTGAAATGCTTTCTTGTGGTTTCTGGTGTTTCAGTGGTACTGTGTTCACCCCCTGCCCCCCTTCCCTCCCCCCACCAAGCTTCTCCTAATGACAGAATAAGCCTTCAGCCTGCACCGCAAACATGCGCTCACTCTCCAATGTGTGTGTGTGTGTGTGTGTGTGTGTGTGTGTGTGTGTGTGTGTGTGTGTGTGTGTGTGTGCGTGTGCGTGTGCGTGTGTCTACTATGACCAAAAAATAGATTTTTGCTCTGACGTCTCTGGAAAAGAGTTCTATGTGTGGGCCCCCGAGAGAGTGTGTGTGTGTGTGTGTGTGTGTGCGTGTGAGACCAGAGAGACTGAGAGGAGGGGGTATAAGAAGGGCCGGGGGGGGGCATTGAGAAAGCTATTTTCTTTCAACATCGGATCAGACAAATCGCAGCTTCACCCCTGCTGCTCTTTGAGGTTTGGAACCATCAACCCTCTCTCTGTATGGGCTCTGCTCTGTGGCCCAGTCTGACATCATGGGCCATAGAGGTACATACAGTACGTCACACTGATTTTAATAGTCTACTAATAAATTAACCAGTAAGCATCCGCCTCGTTGACGGCAGACTGCTGGGCGAGCGCTGGCGCTTTGGCATGGGAGGGGGGGGGGGGGTCAGATCAACACGGAATGAATTCTGTACTGGCCATATAAGGAGCGTGTCTTGAGTGTACATGGTTTGATGAGGTCAGATCAACATATGGAATGTCAGAACAGGTCAGCTCCATACAGTATATGGAGATCTAAGGGTGGCAGCGGGGACATTCTCTTGGGTGATGAGGGCCCAGGTAGGGCCGGGCCTTAATGGGCCTGTTGAGAACTCGGGGCTGCGGGGCACGGCTGCACTAATAACTTTGGGTGCAGGCCCATCTAGAGTTTGAATGGACAGGTGGGCCTGTTGAGAACTCTAGACAGGTTCTGACATATATCCATATATACGTATATGGAGATCTAAAGGTTTGAGGTCAGATGTAGAGTTGCTGGCCAATGTTGATGACATCAGGGATCTCCATATATGGGCTTAAATTAACTGCGACAGCAGGTCACATTTACTATATGACATCAGGGTCTCCACATCTCCATCCCTGATAATGTCACATGATGTCACGAGACCTGGGCACCATAAATGGTGCCCGACACACATCGCATGCACGGTTCCATAGTTAACTGCGACCTTCGGTCGCAATAATCAACAACTTAAGAGAGGTAACCAACTTTTCAGTATAGAATATAACGGAGTTAAACTCCAGGAGAAAAAAAAACAGTTATATTTAGGTTGCACACTAGATCAGAACATGTCTAGTGAACCGATGGGCCACTCAGTTATTGGCAAGATCCACGCAAGGACTAAGTTCCTAGCTAGGAGTGCCACATTTCTAGATAGAACCACTATGAGGACACTGGCCTGAGCATTAGTAGGCTACAATGTCTCTCTGATTACACCTGCCTAGTAACCTGGTATACAGCAGCAATTCAATTTGCCCAGTCTTTGAACACTGCTATTTTTGAAAAATCGAAGAACGACTGACATAGAAACACATGGCTTTTTCAGAAAACTGTCAGGATGTATAGAAGACATTTTTAGAATCTGTGTATAATAATAATAATAATGTGCTCCGTCGGGCGGATGAACCTGTTTTTAGTACTAGCAATCTGTCTTTCTATGTGGACTGTCCCACTGTATACCTGCACCCTGCAGGGTCTTCGTGTCGGAGGAATGTCCCAGACACATGTAAAGTTGTATGCATAGACCGGCACTCGGAAGGCCACATTGTTCACCATTTTGCAAAAGCTGTTGTGAAACTATATGTGTTCCTAATATGCATATCCCAATACCCCATGTCGTGGAGCTAGATATGACTGACTGGCAATAACAAATAACATTGTGACTGACTGATATTTTAGAAATTGAGGGCTTTGACCTGCTGACAGCGTGCGGCGCAAACAAGGTCTCGCACACGTGATGCGTGTCAGTGTGTGCACGCACGAACATGCACACGCAAACACAAAAACAGAAGGGAGTGAGCCCCTCCATTTCCACTGTAATTTTCCTCTCTCTCTCTTTCTCTCTCTGTCTCTCGCTCGCAGTAACAGTGGAGTCTGGTCCTGTGTGTGACCTCATGGCCTTGGGCTGTACATGGAACAGGAATGCCTTGTAGTTGAGGTGCTGAGAGGTCAGTAGCGTGTGTGTGCGTGTGTGTGTGTATGTGCGCGCGTGCGTGCACGTGCGCGCACATGCGGGTGCGCGTGTGCGTGTGGAGGTGCTGAAAGATCAGTCGCAGTGTCCCTCTCATGCTAAACAATACCAGCTGGAAGACCAGGGTCTCACGCACACGCACACGCACAGTCGCACACGCACACGTACACGCACACGCACAGTCGCACACGCACACGCACGCACACACACACACACACGTATGACCCGAATGCCCACATATAACACATCCACCCACACAATGGGGCCTAAAAAATATTTGTGCATGTATGGTTGTATAACTCACAAGCTCCCATGGAGCTCCCCTTTCCGTGTGTGTGTGTGTGTGTGTGTGTGTGTGTGTGTGTGACTGTGTGTGTGTGTGTGTGTGTGTGTGTGTGTGTGTGTGTGTGTGTGTGTGTGTGTGTGTGTGTGTGTGTGTGTGTGTGTGAAACGGGTCAAAGTTTAGGAACAGGTCTGCTACCATTGAATGGCACTTCCTCTATGTGGCTGCTTCCATATTACAACAAGCTAAAAACTAAAGGACATTTCAGGAATCCTTTCAAATATGTTTTATTATATAGACGTAACTATTCTCTAATAATATATCATGTCTTACTATAATATAGTAAGACATGTGACAGACAGACAGACAGGGAGGTAGGCACTATATTATAGTGCCTACCTCCCTCCCTCCCTGTCGGTCTGTCTGTCTGTCTCCCTACCTCCCTCCCTCCCTCCCTGTCGGTCGGTCTGCCTGTCTGTCTGTCCCCATATTCTGTTTTCTAACTTTTTGTGTAAATCAACTCCCTACTTGATCACACTACAGTGGTCACACATCACCATCAAAAGCACATCTGTAAAGCGAGGCGTTTGGAGCTTTTAGCTCTGCTACAGAGCTTGTAGCTCTGCTACTTTTGCTATTTTAGAATTTGAATGCTGAAAAGTAAGCGCCAGGGTCTTAGCCCCTAGCTGACCTATACCGTAAAAGAAAATTATAACAAAAGAAAATACATTTATAAGATTAAGGGAATTTGGTTCAAATCGGTTTGGAAGGCATGGAATATTGTCAGAGACGGAGATGTCATCTTGTTGTTTGCTGATGGCGTGTGTGTGTGAGAACGTTTGGAAAGGGAAACAAGTATAGTGGTGGAGTTCAGGTTAAGATTAGGGTTAAGGTCAGGGTAAGGTCACGGTAAGGTCAGCTATGACATCATGGTTATCTTGGCGTGGGGTTCGAATTAAGACAACGGTATATGAACACTGTTATGTAATTGTGTGTGTGTGTGTGTGTGTGTGTGTGTGTGTGAGAGACGCAGCGTGCGTGCGTGTGTGTGTGCGCGCGCGCGTGTGGGAGCGCCACCAACCTCGCTCAGCCAGTAAATCTGACAGAACATTTATTTGGCCTCTGAACCGTGGTGGACCCTCCGAGTCGTGTGTGTGTGTGTGTGTGTGTGTGTGTGTGTGTGTGTGTGTGTGTGTGTGTGTGTGTGTGTGTGTGTGTGTGTGTGTGTGTGTGTGTGTGTGTGTGTGTGTGTGTGTGTGTGTGTGTGTGTGTGTGTGCGTGTGTGTGCGTGTGTGCGTGTGTGCGTGTGTGTGTGTGTGTGTGTGTGTGTGTGCGTGCGTGCGTGCGTGCGCGCGCGTGCGTGCGTGCACGCGTCCTCCTCCTCAGAGCCTCATTTGACAAGGTCTGCTTAAGCCATCGGAGAGGAGAGGAGAGGAGAGGAGAGGTCATTTTGGAAACTGAGAGCAGAGCTTCGTGGAAATGACGGATAAATGAACCATCAGAAAGTCTCAAAGCATCCATCCATCGACAGACAGACAGACAGACTTGATTTAATACTTTATTAGTCAGAAATGTAAACAGTAACAGCACGTACAGTAGAGTAACACACACGCTAAAAGTCCCGTGGACTTGTTTCCATTGTGGTCCTATGTATTCAATTAATTAACAGAGCATTGAGTAACAAATCATTACATGACGTTAACAGTTAACAGGAAGAGAGAAAGGACATAGAAAGAGAGACGAGAGAGAGAGAGGGGGGGGGGGGGGAGGATGAAATCAGAAAAAAAACTAGAAACTACATTTCTAAGAAATGTTCCTGTGTGCCTGGAAATATTTTGACAAGCACACTTGTCCCGGGCCAGGCCGCACATTTTGATGTATATATTGCTGGGCTTGGGTAAACCGAGGGACCGGAATAAAAATATTATATATGTCCAAGCTGAGTTATGCCATTGCATGGCTTTATAATATTCCAAACGAGATGCATGCTGAAGTCAGAAATGAAGACAGAACGTTGCCCTGTTGGTCAAAACCGTGGCGCACCGTATAGACTTAGAGTTATGAGCCACTTTTTTCGGCGAGTAAACAAGGAAGTGAATGGCATTGCGCATCGCTGAAGACGCGCATACACGTCATTATTAGCATAATTACATGGCAGAATCCAAACTGTGTTTTGCCAATGCATGGCATGGCATGGCATGGCACACAGAATGAGGGTGAAAAGACGAGTGAACATTGAGATATATACAGAGAAAGGATGGAACGACGGAGAGAGTGAAAGACAGAACAACGATGGAGATGAGAGAGAGAGAGGAAACAAGAGAAGGAGAGTTTCAGTGAAAAGTGTAAAACACTTCACTGTTCACCTTTTGACCGTTCCAGAAAGAAAGAAAGGGGACGAACGAACGAGAGAGAGAGAGAGAGAGAGAGAGAGAGAGAGAGAGAGAGAGAGAGAGAAGGGTGGAAAAGGGAGGAAAAGGGAGGAGTGCAGAGTAGGTCTGTTTTTAACGAGGGTGTTGAGGTCCCCACAGCAGCAGGAGGCCTCTTTACCATCGGCTAATGTGCAGTGTGTGTGCGTGTGTGTGTGTGTGCATGGCGTGCGTGCATGCGTGTATGTGCTTGTATATGCGTGCGTGTGTGTTAAAAAGTTTGACCCTTGCAACTCCCACTCAACTGAGGAGAGGAGAGGGTGATGACGAGGTCAGAGATAGAGAAAGGAGCTGGACGTCTGAAATAAAATAATGGGGAGCTGAGAAGAGGAGAGGAGAGGAGAGGAGAGGAGAGGAGAGGAGAGGAGAGGAGAGGAGAGGAGAGGAGAGGAGAGGAGAGGAGAGGAGAGGAGAGGAGAGGAGAGGAGAGGAGAGATTTAACCTTTCTCTTCTCACCAAAACAAAACTGTTTCTCAAAGCAGAGGAGAAAAGAGAATCATTTGTTATCTCACTTCTCTCTCTCTCTCTCTCTCTCTCTCTCTCTCTCCCGCCCCCCTGTCAGGTCAGAAGCAGGCTAGAGGAAGAGGCTAACCGTACTCTGACACGGCTATAGGGTTTTGCGACTGTTACTGGCCACCTCGTGAACCCCCCTAAACGCCACCCCGTGAACTCCTTGCGAGCCCGTAAGGAACGGCCTTATACGAGCCCCCGGACGCTATTTAACCTGCGCTTTCCCAAGGCCGGGGGTTATGGCTGGTGGGTGGTGGTGTGAGACAAAGACCTTCCTGACACCCCGACTGACACCTACACCTCCTCAACGGCATACATGAGCAGACATGGCAGAGAGGCCTGCTTCCTAGAGGCCCCCCCGTAGCACGTCAAATGAAACCCAATTAGGCGTATTCGTTGCAGGCAAGAATGCATGGCAGACGCCATGTGACCAAAGCCCGCCTATCCCGCATAACATTTGGGCCTCGGTCACTATAGTGTTCAATGTTCGTTTAATAAACGCCATTGACAATGAAGGGAAAACTTATGTCAGTTTGTAACTCATTACGTCATATTTTCTCACATTACATCACCTAATATATATATATTTGTATCCTTTATTTAACCAGGGTAGTAGCTGAGTTCTCATTTTCAGCAACGCCATGCACATAGACAGACACACACACACACACACACACACACACACACACACACAAAGACCTGGGAGCTGACCAGTACAACCACAGTCTTATACTGTTGGCCACTAAGCAGCTCCAGGGGGAGCAGTTGGGGGTGCAGTGCCTTGCTCAAGGGCACTTCAGCGGTGTTGGGTGAGTGATGACAATCACTTCCCCACCCAGAGTTTTTCTGCCCGTCCGGGGAATCGAACCGGCAACCTTTCGGCAACAAGGGCGCTCCTCTAACCCTTAGGCCACCGCTCAATATGAGTTAGACTTTAATATATTAGCGCCCCTCACTTCACACAGGTGTGGTTTTTATATATCTATGGACAGGACAGGTAGACTATAATAGGCTATTAGGCTATATCTGCTATATCTAAAATAAAGATAAAAAATAACGGAATGAGAGTTTGGACAGACCGTAAATAACTTTTACGGTCGCGACGGCTTCGGAATGTTTTGTCGAGCGGCACACAAACGATACAGTAGTATCATTTCCCCTCCTGATCATCCTCATGGGGATGATATAATGTGATGGACTGACTTGACAGACTTTTGCAGATTTCCATCTACGGTCGCAATGACATGCCCAGCATATAGGGAGGCAAGGGTTCCAAATGGTTAAACAAGCAGGCCTAAAGTCACAGTGAGTGGAGCTACCACTTTTGGACAGGAACCCCTTTTGGTGTTTGCATTATGTTATGCTTTAGCTATTGAAAAATTGCAGATCTACAAGCTCATGGTTCGCAAGGATCAAGCACCCATATGCTGATGACCTTATATGGGCCGCGGACCTTATGGGCCGGCCACTGTTTTGTTGAATGACAACAAAACAGTGTATTAAAAGCCTCAAACGAAAGCAGCCCCAGTCCAGTCCTCTGAGTGTCAAAAACGTGCCTCACTCACACTGTCACAACAGAATGTTGTATAGCTGATGCATGAGACTTGTGGACTGTTGCAAGCTCGCAATTAATTTCCAATGGGAGTCACGTGGTTTGAAGAAACAAACGTGTTGTATGAGGGGGAGGGGGGCAGTCGAAACACATACAACATACATACATCAGCTTGTAGGCAAAAATGTTGTATCAAACCATGTGACTTCCATTGGAAATGCATTGGGGCGGCCATGCCACTTACAACTTGCTTACATCTACCATGCAACATTGTTGTATGCTATGAAGCCATGGGCCTCAAGGCCTATTCATAGTCTGGATTTTCGGTGATGGGGTGACCACCGCTCCGGTGGTGAGCTGACCAACGGAGCTGAAATAACATTGAGCGGTGGTGAGTAAAAACAGAGAGAAGGGCTGGAGCGGTGGCGGTGGTTTGTAGGGCTGCGAATCTTTAGGTGTCCCACGATTCGATTCGATTCCGATTCTTGGGGTGACGATTCGATTCAAAAACGATCTTTTCGATTTTTCCGATTCTCGATTCAAAAAAGATTTTTTTTTCGATTCTAAAGCAGTTTTTTATTTTTATTAAAAACAATTAAATAGAATTTTAGCATGATCTACTCCAGTCTTCTGGCATGAAAGCAGAGTAGTAAAAAGCTTGTATAATTGTAAAGGTTTTATCAACTGAATGATTTAAACACAAAGGTTAAATCCAAGAGTAAGAACATGTCTCATTTATTTAGCTTGCACAAATTTGAACCAGTACAAAAGTTACAAAATCTCTTCTCACTCAATACCAGAACAATACATTAGTATTAAAACAGGTGTAAAATAAATACAATTGGCAGGCTTAGCTTAGCTGGTAGTAAATGCACTATGCAGAAACCCAGGCCATAATGCATTGCATGCACAGGTACCTTGTACCTGTGCGTGTGTGTGTGTGTGTGACACACACACACACACACACACACACACACACACACACACACACACACACACACACACACACACACACACACACACACACACACACACACACACACACACACACACACACACACACACACACACACTCTCTCTCTCTCACTCCCTCGCTAGCACCCGTGTCACAGTAGGAAGCTTCAGAGCTCGCTGGGCTGTGAGGTTGAGTGTGTGTGCCAGGCTCGGCTCCAGGATGAAATGACTGAGGGGGCATTTGAAAATGGCGAGGGTGCACATCTAATTTTTATATAGTAAAACTATGCTGTATGTACATAAAAGTGAGGGTGCAGAATTTGGAAAGGAGGGGGCTGGGCTACATTCTCCGCGAATGAAACAACTGTTGTGATTGGTCGGGAAAATATCGTATCCGGGGGAAATACATTTGACGGCTGTTCCGGAGGATATACAACCGCCGATAGCTTCTCTGCCTTAGGTTGTGACCAGGCTTTTCTTTTCGCAGATAAGTAAGCCTGGGACCGAGGCTAGATGAATCTAGAGTTGCAATACCCTCCATTGACTCCCCACTCATCCAATTTGATTTGCGATCCGCTTGTCTTAAACAACGTTAAACTCACCAGCATTGCAGCTTCACTCCAAGCTTGAATTATTCTCTTTCAATCTGCCGAGCTTGTTTTTCATAAAAATCCACTGCAGACAATGTTATGACTTGAGCTACTTTCTGTCAAGAAATTCTGTGCAGGTTTTTCTTTTGTGTTGGAGTGCTGGAGTGCTGGAGTTTGGAAGCACTCGTCGTAAGTCGCTGAACGGGCCGGCGTACATAGGCGGAGCTTGAACTTGACGCCTGGGGGTGCGACTGCTTGGCCAACGACACCTGATTTTTTTGACCTTTATTTTATTATTTTAGCGTTTTTACAATGCCCTAACCCCTAAAAATGAGTTATTTAGGTAGTATAGGCCTACAGCAGCTCACACACATACACACATGTACTACAGCCATACAGCGAGTCATCATATCATGATAAGAGAGATGATTACAAACTACAGTCAGAAGTTAAGTTAAAAAAAAAAAAAAAAAAAAAAAGTTTTTTATTTTATTTATTTTTTGCCAGGGGGTGCACTGCACCCCCTGAACCCCCTCAAGCTCCGCCCATGCCGGCGTACCACCTGTTTCGAATTTGCACATAATGCAGGAGGCAGCAGCGCGACCCGTTAACAAAAACGAGTGCTTCCAAACTGCAACACAGAAAAAGAATCACCTGCAGAGGATGTCTTGACAGAAAGTAGCTCATAACATCTCTACGGTGGATTATTATGAAAAACAAGCTTGGCAGATTGAAAGAGGATAATTCAGAGTTACAGAGTTAAATTGAGTTGTTCATTTTCCCACTATTGAGCAGTACCAGACATAGTTTTGTTGTTCAAACTAAGATATATAGCACTTTGGTTCACTGCATATCACACTGTTTGTCCTAGTGGTGTTCCCGTAGCTGCCGCTCTGTTTGTCCTAGTGGTGCTACCGTCCGTAGCTATACCTCAGTGGATTCCGTGTTCCTCTGAGGTGAGAGGGCTCTTTGAAAACACTGTGATGTTGTTTTATGTTTTTGTTATGAAATAGTGTTCATTTCAGCTGTAAATTGAAGCATACAGTGTCTAATATACATATGACGTTGGGTCAGTATGATAATATTAATCTGAGTGCAATGAATCTTTTTGTAAACAGCTTTTGGTTTATCACGGGGACTAGTTATGACGTCATGCAGTGTTAGTCTTTTAAAGTGAGTTTACTTTTTGTGTTGTGTTGCCCACAGACAGTCTGAGGCTAAGCAGTGGACCAGTTCCAACAACAAATAGTGATTTATTTGTCTGTTCTTACAGGTATGTGCTATATATAATGTACCAAATATAACTTATAATATATTATATAACTATAATTTAATGTTTTGATGGTAGTTCTTCTGTAGCCTAATTGCAAACTCAATGTTGAGCCCAGTATGCTGCTATGGTATTGTCATTTCAATATTGTATTTGGATTTAAGATCTATATAATAAAATGAAAACATGTATTAGACAGTGGTTAATGTTATTGGTCAGGCAAAAATAATTAGACAGATGAGCTACTGTTATTGGTCAGGCTAAAATGAGTGGATTCTGTGTTCCTCTGAGACAGTCTGAGGCTAAGCAGTGGACCAGTTCCCAACAACAAATAGTGATTTTTTTGTCTGTTCTTACAGAATGAACTGTCTCCTGAAGTTCCTGTTCGTGTCTTTGACTACTGAAAGAAGTCCGTTACACTTGGACTACAGCTGCAATGTGAGTTTAACGTCGTTTAAGACAAGCGGAACGCAAACCAAATTGGATGAGTGGGGAGTCAATGGAGAGTTGCAAATTGCGGCTATGTGTAGGTGTGAGTAAAGCCTGAGGCTTCACTCACACCTGCACAACAGATTGTTGATGCATGACTGATGCAAGCTCGCAATTCATTTCCAATGGGAGTCACATGGTTTGACACAACATTTTTGTTGTATGAGGGGGAGGGATTGATTGATTGATTGAAATATTTATTAACAGTTTGCAGAATTTACAGTACATTTCAAGCACAAACTCAATACAAAGACTGTTAACTGTGAGTGGACGACCCAATTAAGCTTTACACTTGTTTACAACAGGGTCCACATTGTTCAATTCATCAAAACATTTAGAGACATACAAATAGACATTTCTATGTAGCTAAAGAACAGAACAGGAACAGGGGGGCAGTCGAAACACAGCCGGAAGCCGTACAACAAAAAATGTTGTGTCAAACCATGTGATTTCCATTGGAAATGCATTGGGGCGGCCATGACACTTACCCTTTGTTTACATCTACCATGCAACATTGTTGTATGCTAGATGTATAGGTGTGAATGAGGCCTAGCAGTGTCCTGTGCTGTGAATGCCGGTTGCTGTTTTTGTTGTTGTTGTTTTTGTTGTTGTTGTTGTGTGTTGTACAGGCTGAGTACTGCTAGCGGCCGGGCTAGCAGTATAGGCCTACTGCTGCTGCAGTTTGTAATCAATAATCATCTCTCTTATCATGACTCGCTGTAGTCTCACTCTATGTGACTGTCTGTGGCTGTGCAGTCTGATTTGTGGTCTGTACTATAGCTATTTCAAGATTCTACATTTTCAATACATATTAGTAGAAATGAATTAATTGCAAAGGCTTATGCAAGGGCTTATTGCTGACGTTGTTGTTGTTGTCACCCATACTTTGAACCCTGACTCTTCTCAGTTACAGTATACCAGACAGTGTTCCCTTTAATTAACCACTCATTATTATTGCAGTTTATACAGCTACACAAAACGTTATGAATTGTCTTTGAATTTAGTACTTTGTGTAGACCGGCAAACACAAAAATACCTGTCAGATGTCATGTTAGTGACTTAATTCATCCTAAATTCTAAATTCTCTCTGAACCCTCTCTTTCAATCATTTTGTCAATATTTACATTAATGGTGCTAGGGGTTAATCCCACAGTTACATTATCCAGTGTGGTACAGTAGATAACCCTCTACTAACTAAAAACAAACTAAAAGGCCTTTGTAAATTCTTGTATTACGTAATACGTCTCTATTACGTATAGAACCAGCACAGCATTCCACACTGTTTTAGCATAACCCGTGCGGGAGGCATACTATGGTCCGACGGAGCATTGGTCTGAGGTGCGTTGGGGGTCGGGAGAGGGTTGGGGTTATAGGTTTAGGTGTGCTGCCCCGGGGGAGGTTGGGGTTAGAACCCAATCCGTGTTACTCTAGCTTTATCATAACTATTAAAAAAAGGTCTCCCGGTGCTAAACTCCCTCTGGGAGATGGCTTGGGTCATGTCCCCGTCCTCTTAGGATGGTAAAACCAGGAGTACGGACCAGGGGTACCCCAGGCGTCCCCCAAGGACCACGGTTTGGAAACACTGCTTCGTTCTAATCATCTCTCAATAAAGAAAAGACAAATATGCAACGAAAGAGAGTCGCCCGACTATATATTGTCCCTCATCAATGTCAATAAGGCATGGATGTCGTTGTCAATAGCAAAGTCCACCAGCATTGCTCATTTCCTGGCAAACTGTCTCTTTATGGTCCCATAAGTTTTTTTTTTTAAAGGACACTAATGATTTGTTTTAACAGCATGGGACCATGTAGTCAATAGCTTACGAGTCCCCTTTGTAGAATCTTGTAGTGTATACAGCTTTAAGAGGAACGATAACGTCACTAGGAAGCCGGCAAGCGAGTGGTAGTGGTTGACAGAATTTATGCTCTGTGCCTGTACTGTTCACGATACTTTCAGTAAAGCATTCACTACAATATCGTCACTGAAGTTTCAGACTCCTGGGATACCGTGGAGTATACATTCTGGATCGTGTGTTGGAACACTTCAGCCGCTGACGAGATTCCAAAGATGAGTCTTGTGTATCTTCTCAGTCCGACGTGTGTTGAGAATGTTGTGATGTATCTTGACTCGGGAGCAAGTTCTAGCTGGTGATAGCCTGCATTGAGGTCTAGCTTTGGAAATATTGTTACACCGTTGAGGTCATGCACAATGTCATCCACCGTTGGCGAGATGTGCCGTTCTCTGAGCGCGGCAGTGTTGGGCAGACGCATGTCTATACAGATGCGTACCTTTTCTGGGGTCTTGGACTTTGGCATTGCACCCATGGAGTAGGTCCTTCTACTTTCTCAATAATGCCTTGGTCCTCCAAGAGCTGCAGTTCCTGTCCCAGTGGTAGTGGTTGACAGAATGTATGCTCTATGCTTGTACCGTTCACGATACTTTCAGTTAAGCATTCACTACAATGTCATCCCAACTGTGTGGACATCAGCTCATTACAGAGTGTTGACTCATTTTAGGCCCGTTGTTTATGTACACAGCATTTCGTCAACAATGCTGTGTCACACATTTTGTCACACATGAGTTCACAATTCACTGAATGATGGATAATCTTCATTTTTTTGTAACTGACCGTATAGCCTACAATGTAGTAAAAGCAATGCAACTGTTACTTTGGAATAAGTGTGGTATATTGGAACTAAACGTAGCAGTCTCTTCTCTCTGTTTGTTTATATACTTCATAAGCCATATAACATGACATTGATAATGTACAAAGTGCAGCTCATCATATGTTGCTCAGCAGTTGTTCAAGTTGCGCTCAGATGGTTGGAGTGTTTGCTCAGACCGATGAGAAAGTGTGGGAACATATTGCTTGTATTGGAACATTTGATCAAAATGTTTTTTTTTTGCCATGGACATACACAATGAGTGGATAATAATATCATTAGAATCACAGAAAACACAAAGCGCTAGTCCTGAATGACCATAACAGATCTGTATGTAACTCAGAGTACACTCTCAGGGGGTCCATGCAAATAAAAGGTTTGAGAACCACTGGTGGACTCCTATAGGGCTCCATTTTCGTCACTGCTAAACCCCTTATCCCTAAACTTCTTTGCCTTTTTTACTATTTTGAAATACATTTTTGAATAGTTCAACTAGCCAATCTACATTGACACGTTGTGAGCTTGTAGACTGGCCATTTTAACTATTCAAAAATGTTTAGCAAAATAGTAAAAAAAAAAGGCAAAGAAGTTAAGGGATAAGGGGTATAGCGGTGACGAATTTATAGTAAATATAACCTGTGGGTTAAAAATCACCTGTGGCTTCCTGTGAGGTTAGGGTTAAGTTTGGGATAGTGTTAGTTCGGAATTATGGGAGGTCGGAATATTGAGAGGTCGATATAATGACATGGCACTGGACTGACTCTTTGTTGTCAGAAACCAGAAGCAGTAGTTTGAAACTTTGGCTGAAGACCATGGTGAGTGCCGAATTTTAAAAGTGCTTTGAAAAGTGTTTGTTGCGAAACGAACCGGTGCTCATGAATCTGCACATTTAGATGGCCATGTATACTGACTGTATTAGATTAGATTAGATTCAATTTATTGTCACTGCACATACTATACAAATACTTTGACAATTAAATGAAGAGTGGCGTCTAGCCAGAGTGCAATACAGTATGCAGTAAATGAGAGAATAAATGCAGAAAATGTACACTATGTACAGTAATGTATACAGAATAATAAATAGACAAATAGATAAATAGAATAAATAGTAATGAGTATGATGGTAGAACCAAGCATAATCTGGATAAGTATATGATAAAAATAACTGTACAATGCAAGTAATGCATGTATAGCATATATACAGTATGCACACCCACCCCACACATACCCACACTCTCTAACATGCTAATGAATATAAGCATGAGTTCAGATGGGTAGAGGGATGTATACTGACTGTATGGCTTATTGCTCATTGAATGAAGGGTATAATTGTCATCTGGCTGGTGCGTGTGTGTGCGCGAGTAAGAGAGATGTAGGCGATAGGATGTTTCAGTCTGTATGTATACGTGTGTGTGCGCGAGTAAGAGAGATATAGGCCATAGGATGTTTCAGTCTGTATTTCAGTGCCTTCTGCTTTATTTCCAGCACTAGACATATACAGTACATCACATAGCCTATACTTGATTGTTGTTGTTTGGTTACTACTGTAAGCTATACAGGAGATTTTACTTTTACACCTGCAAACTTGTGATGTGACAATACTCTCAAACCGGGGTGAACAACAGGACTCTCACCTATAAAAGTCATTTTTTTTGCAAACTGTTAAACAAGAGACGGAACCATTGTCTGTTTAGACTAGACCCGTGGTTTTTAATTGTGCGTTATACACGTAGGCCTTTCCCCTCATTAGCGGCACGGGCTAATTAGCCTGTCCTGTGTGTCTTAGCCGCCTCCTCTTCCTGCCGTGCCGACTTAACGCGGCCCCCGGAGGCCTCTGTGCATGAATTGCCTTTACAAACATATTAACAGGGTGTAAAGACACAGGGCAGGATGTGAAGCGTGCATTAACGGGGGCTCCATTAGCATCCTTTCCCACTTGTACACATGTAGGCATGGCCATGCAGGCATGGGGTCAGTGCCTAGAGTTTAGTCTGTCTCAGAAGTCAGAATCACCCCCTCCCCCACACGGGTGCATGTGTTTGGTCCGACATACTGACAGTCCGACAGGCATTACTCCGACAGCCTATACCCCAGACACTAACCTATACCCCAGACACTAACCTATACCCCAGACACTAACCTCACAGGGAAGCCACGGGTGAGTCTTAACCGGCCACGTATGTCAGGAGCCAAGTGTGAGTATTAAAGGACCACTTCACCACTTTTCAACCTATCTTAATAGGTCCTCACTAATAATCATGATAAAATGGCACGATTTGGAGGGCTGTGGGCAGTTTAGAAACCGTCTTCCAGTGACCTCATCATTAGGCAGATTATTTTTTTAAACCAGATTTCCGATGGCTTCCATTTTCGCATTGCAACTTTTCAGGACTAGAAAGCCTGCTGTTTCTATTAGCTTGTATTTCCCATCGATGATGTCACTGGAAGACGGTTTCTAAACTGCCCACAGCCCTCCTATGAGAGACAGACAGAGTAGAAAAAAATCGCGCCGTGCTGCATTTCCAACGTAGAATGTATTTTTTTATTATCACAGTGTAATCATGGCTTGCGCGCCAACCGGGAGCTCCACCGCTGCCCACAATAACAGTCAATCTGACAGCTTCCACTTCCTGTCCGTCCCCATAACCAGTCCTGTGTCGCCTCCTAATGTGTCCGGCCGGGCAGACACATTAGATAAGCTAAGATAAGACCTTTATTGTTCCTTTAGGGGAAATTCAGTCACATGGGGCATTTTCTTTTCTTTTTTCTTTACTTTACTAGAGTATTTCGAAGTTTCAATATTTACACTTCTACTCCACTACATCTCGGAGCTAGCCTTAATATTGCACTTTTACTCTTTTGGAAACCCTACTAGTTACTTTGTAGAATCTTTGTATTATTACAAAACATACATTAACCACTTCAGCAGCCCTACGTATATACAGTAGCTATATTTGGCAATTTCTTTTCAAGGATTTCTTTTACACATTTAAACATAATTTGTGACATTCTGCACAATGAGTATACTTTTACTTTGATATACTTCAAGTATATGTTGATGCCAATGCTTTTGTACTTTTACTCAAGTGCATTTTTAGTACCGGTCTTTTACCTACCAACAGAATATTTCTACATCACTTCAATAAAAAGTGTGAATACTTCTACCAACACTGCTCTAAAGGACATAGAATGCACAGAGGGGGGATGTGAACCATTATGTTAACAGGGATGTTTAAGATGAGTTAGGGGCTTTTCTCACTCGTATACTGGTCCACGCTCACTACTGGGGTCAACAGCATACAGTAAAACCCTGTCATATTCGCATGGGTAGGTAGACTGTACGCATGGGTTACATTTGTTTTAAAAAAATCACACCCGTGTGAACTGAGTGGTGCAACTCCCCTCCCCCCCCCCCCCCATCCTCTCTCTCTCTCTCTCTCTCTCTCATTAGCAGGCAACAGTGCAGCACTATCTCTCTCTCTGTTTCTGGCAAACAGCGCCCCTACTGGTACTAATAGTCATTCTGGTGCTCATGGCCACATAGGTACACACGGACATTTGGACATCTGTTCCTTGGAGTGGTTGCACCACTCAAAAAACACTTAATAGAGCACCAAAGTCCTGACCTCACTCGCTCATCCCCTGGTTTGCGGAAGTATAATTTGTCTATGGAGAATGATAGATCAGTGATCGAATCAAAATATATATATATATATATATTAGTTATGGATAATTTAGTTATGACATCCTAGACTATTGTAGTCATCTTGGACTGATTTCCCATTTGAATGTGTAACTCAGAGTGTACAAATGTATGTGTACGTATATGGAGAGAGATATAGGGGGAAGACATGCGGTAAAGGTCGTCGGGATCAGGACTCGAACCCGCGAGTCAGGGGTCCACGCCGTCAGGCTGGATTACCTATAGGTGCCGGTACCGCTCGACCGCGGCCCAGGCCCAAAGAATATTATTAGCGTCGTAGTCGAGTCCACCTAAGTCAAGACCACGACCGTTGGTACCGGCGAGTCCAAGTCGAGACCGAGTGTGGGAGGGGGTCGAGTCCAAGTCGAGACCGAGTGTGGGAGGGGGTCGAGTCCAAGTCGAGACAGAGTGTGGGAGGGGGTCGAGTCCAAGTCGAGACAGAGTGTGGGAGGGGGTCGAGTCCAAGTCGAGACCGAGTGTGGGAGGGGGTCGAGTCCAAGTCGAGACAGAGTGTGGGAGGGGGTCGAGTCCAAGTCGAGACAGAGTGTGGGAGGGGGTCGAGTCCAAGTCGAGACAGAGTGTGGGAGGGGGTCGAGTCCAAGTCGAGACAGAGTGTGGGACTGGGAGGGGGTCAAGTCGAGACAGAGTCAAAGTATGTGCGAGACCGAGACGAGACCGAGTAAATGAAAATGTGGACTCGAGACGAGTCAAGGACTTGAGTACTACAACACTAAATATTATTCTCCACAACGATCCTCTGGCCCAAGTGTGTGTGTGTGTTAGCTGGATTTCCCCCTGCGCCAATTCTCTGTTCTGTCTAGAGAACAGCTCGACACGTCATTAAATTCTCTCTCTCTCTGTGTGTGTGTGTGTGTGTGTGTGTGTGTGTGTGTGTGTGTGTGTGTGTGTGCGCGTGCCCGTGTGCGTGCGTGCGCAGTGGACAGAACAATTACCTCCCAATAAAAGGCTGTATTATATTTTAATACCAGTTTGGCACAGTGTGACTGAATGGAGGTCAGAACAATCATTTTACTGTAATGAGGCTCAGCCACTTCTACTGTACGCTCCAACAGAGAGAGAGAGAGAGAGAGGGAGAGGGAGGACTGAATGGTTGACCATACTTTATCGGTATAAGAATACATTGGTGTGTAAATAACGCGTGCGTGCGTGTTCTGGCGTGGTCTGTTATCTCCACCCAGCCCTCATGTAACAAATTTAGTTACGGTTGAACGACAAGGCCTCACAACACACACACACACACACACGCGCGCACACACGCACGCGCACGCACGCGCGCGCACACACACACGTTATGCATCACAGTGAGCTGGACCAGGGTTTGACCGCAACCTACGCAGGATCCGGATCAGGACAACGCCTGCTCGGTTCTATATCTCACGCACGCATTCCTCCATTCGGACGTGGCTGAGTAACAGAGGCAGAGGTTTTGCCTGCATGGCTGCGTCTCACACAGACACACACACACACACACACACACACACACACACACACACACACACACACACACACACACACACACACACACACACACAGTACAACCTGTACAGAACAACTGACCCGCCACACTCACTCTGAACTCATTTCATCAAGACACAGTTCATTCATGAAAACAAATAAACATACTTCTGTTTTTGGGTACTTGATCAGTATAGAAAAACAAGCTATTCTTTTTTTTTTTTTTTTTTTTTCAGCAACGCCCTGCATAGACAGTGGACACAAACCTATATGCACGCACGATTGCACGCACTCACACACACGCATCCATTCCAGGTGGATGTGGGTTTGTGCTTTGGCTTCGACTGGATCATCTCTCGGCTGTTTGACCTCCAGCTGACCTTTGACACACACACACACACGCACGCACGCACGCACGCACGCACGCACGCACGCACGCACGCACGCACGCACGCACGCACGCACGCACGCACGCACGCACGCACGCACGCACGCACGCACGCGCGCGCTCTC
>NC_139716.1:20815828-20918328 GCF_964188405.1 Protomyctophum parallelum | reverse complement strand
GAGTTGGCTTTGTCCGCGGCATAAACGCCTTTAAATAAATACTTTTTGAAACTATGGGGAAAATGAATGGCGAATAATTCCCTGGGCCCTCGCCCCCTTTTGTTCTGAAAGGGGCCGGGACTGCGACGCTCTATAGTCACAATAATATTCACCTTCTGTGTCCAGTCAAACACTGGCCTTTACAGGAGGCAAGTCCCGTGTTTAAGTGTTCATTTTACTCTGATGGAATGGGCACATTCACACACCATGAATGGTGCCCAACTTCAACCATCAGCAATTGACGCTGGGACTGTAATTGATGCTGGCTGAGCAGAGGGCCTGTGCTCAAACGTTACACGCCGGCATTCCGATTAAGTCCGCTATTCATCGGCATTCTGACTTGCCGTATTACTAACCCTGTCCCTAACCCTATAACCGCACGCGAAAGCCATGTACAGTCGGAATGGCGGTGCTTCGGAATGCCACTGTCTCCGTGCTCAAACATTTCTTTCAAACAGGCTATAGGCTACATGAAGAATTTGCAGGCTTTTCCTGAGCGGCATAGTTCTCACCGGTACAGAGCACAATTTATGCTGACCACCTGAACGCCTAACACTTATTTCTTATAATTACATCCTGTCACATATTGGTTACTCCGTCTAGTAGCCGAGGAGCCACAGGCCAAAAACCTCAAGGAATAGAGCTAATAACCTGTGATGTCATGACATACTTGTTTTAATTTGTGGTTTGTCTATTCACTATTCACAGAATGAGAGGTCTGCTCTGCCGGAAACACGAAAAAAAGTTTTGGCCATTTTGTATACCACATGCACCATAAACAACCAATATAAGGCAAACATTTCCGAGTTTCATCAAGCTTTAAGTAACGAGGGGGTTTTCATGATTCTGAATCCATTCCAAGCATTAGTTTCGCACGAAAAACACTCCTTGGCCTAAATTCGGCCATAGCCACTTGTCCAAATGTGCCCAAATGTGCTGACCGAATCACATTTGTGATGACGGCTATATGGCCGTTTTTAGCCCAAGGAGTGTTTTTTTCGTGCAAAACTAATGCTTGGATAGACTCGGGAGTAGAACCGCTGCTCCTTCGCCTGGAAAGGAGCCAGTTTAGGTAGTTTGGGCATCTGGTTATACAGTAGGATGCCTATGGGCGTCTCCCTAGGGAGGTCCTCGACGCACGGCCTTGGAACGTCTCGGGCTCCCCCAGGAGGAAGTCACTATTGTTGCTCTGGAGAGGGAAGTCTGGAGCACTCTGGTGGAGCTGTTGCCCCCGTGACCCAACTACGGATAAGCGGTTGAAGATGGATGGATGGATGGATGGATAACCTAAAGTGAACAAAGAGTGTTTTTGTAATTACAGCATCACGTAGAGGCGCAGTAAAGCTATGCAGACTGAGGCTGGGGCACTGCGGCTTAAACAATAACTAGTTTTTAAAGGGAGGCATGACACAGGGCTTTGTCAGTGTGGGAAGCCAGAAACTGTGAAACACATTCTCCTAGAGTGTAGTAATTACAGGACCACTTCACAACTTTTCAACATATCTTCATATAATAGGTCCTCACTAATAATCTTCAAAAAATGGCGCAATTTTTGTTCCTACTCTGTCTCTCATAGGAGGGCTGTGGGCAGTTCAGAAACCGTCTTCCAGTGACATCATCGATGAGGAATACAAGCTAATAGATACTGCAGGCTTTCTAGTCCTGAAAAGTTGCAATGCGAAAATGGAAGCCATCGTTCTCACGATAATGAAAATCTAAACATTTTTGTAAAAAAAAATCTTGTTTAAAAAATACCTGCCTAATGATGATGTCACTGGAAGACGGTTTCTAAACTGCCCACAGCCCTCCTATGAGTCACAGACTGAGTAGGAAAAATTGTGCCATTGATTATTAGTGAGGACCTATTATATGAAGATAGGTTGAAAAGTGGTGAAGTGGTCCTTTAAGGATGGTAGAGGCAGGAGTGGAGTCCTTTTCAGTTTTTTTTCGTAATTTGGCCTCAGTTAGAAACACCAATTGATCTCAGAGGCAGTTCCTGCGTGACACTGCAATATATAAGATTTAGGTGAATAAATCACCAGACCAGTGGAGGGCAGTAATACGCCTCGCGGCGTCAACACTGCCGGAAATCAAGAAGAAGAATGCTTGGATTCACAACCATGAAAACCAAGGAAGCTCTTAGAAGGAAGTGAAGTGGTCACGTGACTGGGCTGCGCCATGACACTTTCATGGACACTTTCATGGGACCACTTCACGTGACCACTTCACTTCCTTCTAAGAGCTTCCTTGATGAAAACCCCCTAGTTTGACATGTCACATGCTACTTAAAGCATGATGCAATTTAGACATTTTTGCCTTATATTGGTTGTCTATGGTGTGGTATACCATAGTCAACCAACTTTCTTTCGCTATGTTTCTGGCAGAGCAGACCTCTCATTCTGTGGACCTTAATGACCAAGCGAATAGAGAAAACACAGATAAAAAGTATGTCAGGTCCTCTCAAATGTTGGGTGACCGGCTCCCCGGCTGTACATGTTGCACAAACAACTTCCCCAAAGGACACAGATTTAGTATAGTGGAAGTTCTACCACGTGTGCCTGGTTTCAAAAGGCTAGTATAGTGTGCGTGTGTGCGTGTGCATGTGTTCATCTCCAAGCAGCAAGCTGTGGCTTTGTATTGTGGCTTGTTGCTGAGATTGTCCTTGACCATGATCAATCCGATGATTCCTCTGGAGGTGTGTGTGTGTGTGTGTGTGTGTGTGTGTGCGTGTGCGTGTGCGTGTGCGTGTGCGTGTGCGTGTGCGTGTGCGTGTGCGTGTGCGTGTGCGTGTGCGTGTGCGTGTGTGTGTGTGTGTGTGCGTGTGCGTGTGCGCGTGTGTAATGCATACTTGTAACATAGGCCGCAATACATACAATGCAAGTCATCTGGAGCAGTGAGCTGCTTTATGCATGAACTGAATTTATGTGGGAGAGATGCTTGCACACACACACACACACACACACACACACACACACACACACGTTTCTCTCCATGCTTAAAGGAGATCAGTATCACATCAAATTTGTCTCGACTCAATTTACATGTTGTCTTGTCTCTCTCTCTCTCTCTCTCTCTCTCTCTCTCTGTCTCTCTCTCTCGCTCCCTCTTTCTCTCTCTGTGTCTCTCTCCCCTTGCTCTCTCTCTCTCTCTCTCTCTCTGTTCTTCATTTCTCTGTAATTACAGGGTAAAATAAACATCAGTTGGATGGGCCACATCAGTCAGGGGTGACACACACACACACACACACACACACACACACACACACACACACACACACACACACACACACACACACACACACACAGAGAGAGGGAGCATATTCAGCCAGTTCAAAGTGAGTCAGTAACACTAGCACTAGCGGCAGAGGTTTTTGCGAAACTGAAATCATAGAAATTCCGTTTATTTTTCCATCTCTGTAGCTTTGATGCCCAACTGGATCCATATGTCCCCTACAGCTCCATTTAGCCACTGGGATTCAAACCCATAAACTGGATCCGTCTCCCCCCCACACGAGCAAACTGGGAGGTCATGAGTTCGAGTCCTGATTTAACTTGTTTATGAGGGAAGGGTTTTTGTCCATTTGCCATGTTTTTGCTAATACGACGGCTAAAAGTCATGAAGTTCATGTCCCTTGGGGGGGGGTTATATGAGTGGTATAGGATGTGCATCATTTCAAAATCAAAAGGTCACACTTGGATGTGTGCAAGAATGAAGGCTTCATGCAGTGTTGTTTTTGGCAGCACATTTCTATTTTAGTTTAGTCATAGTCTTTGGACTGAAACTTCATTTAGTTTTAGTCACATTTTAGTCACCTGGAATGTCTTAGTATCATAAGATTTTAGTCGACTAAATCTACAGTTGATTTAGTCGATTAAAATGTATTTTGGCGGGTCTTGATGCTGTTGTAATGAGTGTTTTTACACTTGCTGAAAATAGCCGATCTACAAGCTCGCGTTGTGAGCTTGTAGATCAGCTATTTTCAGCATGCAACCAAGTGTAAAATGACTTGTACTGGATCTCTTGTCCACTAGTCCCTTCCTAACATTTTAGTCTAGTTTTTATTTGTCAACAAAATTGTCAGTATTTAGTCTTATAGTTTTAGTCATCGTAGCTTAGTTTTCATTTAGTTTCCATTTGTTTTTGTCAGTGAAAATAGGTAGTCGGCGAACATTTTTCGTCTTAGTTTTAGTCAACGAAAACAACACTGGCTTCATGTGTCTTTAGGGCTAAAGGTTCAAGGAGCATGGGTATACAACTATACATTACAGCAGTGGTTCCCAAACTTTTTCATGTCAAGGACCCCCAGTCCCCACATTGATACTCATTATCCCACAGACCCCCATTAGAAAATATATGCCAGGGACCCCCCACAAGAGAAGATTTTTACAGCTCTAGCAGTGGTTTTCAACTATTTTCATTTCAAGGACCCGCAGTTTGACATGCATTAGTGCACAGACTCCCATTTAATGGCATTTCTATATCTCTGAGGCCCCAATTTATATTGTAAAAAATCTATGTTAATTTAACTCTGAGAGTGTACGGATGGAACCAAATGGTTTCTGGTTTCAGTTGGTTCCATTTGTATGGAGTGGAGTGGATTGGGTAAGATCTTAATTTTCGGGCCTGTTGAGAACTAGAGTTTAAATGGACAGGTATCAGTCAAAAGGGAGACATCGAAGAGGAAGGATGGATGGGGAAGGATCAAGATATGGAATGTCAGAACATGTCAGCTCTATATTTGGAGATCTAAGGGTTTGAGGTTTGAGGTCAGATGTAGAGTTGCCGGTCAACATCGATGACATCCACATCAGGGACATCTGGTCTCCATCCCTGACGATGTCACACGATGTCACCTGCTCCATCCCTGATGATGTCACGTGATGTCACGTGCCCGACCAACACACTGACGAAGGTCTCAACTGTATAGTTGCGACAGAACTACTATGGCTGTAATGCACATAACTCGAGCACCGTTCGCCCCACCGATTTCAAATTCGACACACACGTTCCCACACCCCCACATGGAGTGCACTGCAGTGCCCGGTGTCGAGTCGGTCGGACCCGCACGGTTGTCCAGAACCGCCGCGAAAGGCCTCTGCCCGGGCTCTGCGGACGGGGGCCCCTGCCCATACTCCATATATGGAGCTGGCCTATGTTCTGGCATAACAACACTCCATATTTGGGCATGCCTGACGCAGAACTCCATATATAGGAATAAAGGGACACAGAGAGACGGATACAGAAATCCCCGCGTAGGCATCGTCTCTCACTCTTTCTCTCTCCCTGACGCTCTCACTTGCTGCTGCTGCTGCCTGTGTGATTTTACATCGAACACATGCAGAATGGGCAGATCTATATGAACCCAAAATGTGTTCATCTGGCTTGTATTCTGGGCTTGCAGATTTGGTATGTTTGGTGTGTGACTATAGACAGACCCCACCAGGCTTCACCATGCAATACAAATCATGCTGTCTGCCTTCTGCGAGTCTTTAGTAGCCTATAATGTAAATACAGCACAGCAGCACACAGGGACATGTAAATAATAACATCTTAGCCGACGCGCTGATCGTCTGAAAAAGGTTTTCAAAGTGTGAGTGCTTAATATTATTATGTTGTATGTTGTATAAGTCGTTGGCAAAATATCCAGTCGTCCTTAACACAATATATGCCAGGTTCGAGATTTCTCGTATATAGAGCGTATAAACCCGCCTGTGCCAAAACGAGAATTCACTTCTAGCACCTTAACTAACATCAATGAGTATAATATCATGCGCAGTACTGTATGCATCTGCTTCTATGCTGACGCACCTTTATATCATATCCTATCTACTAAAGTTACAAAAAAAAAAATACTGGAGTAAAAGTACAATAAGTAAAAGTATTGAAAATTGGATGCTCCATGCACTATAAAGTACAGTACATAAAGTTACTTTCCACCACTGCAGATGGATAGCTGGAATAATGTAGGTCAGTGACCACACCATGACCGTTGATATATGGACACATATACACCCAAGCGCAAGCATGCATGTACACATGCATGCACGCACGCACGCACGCATGTACGCAAGCACGCACGCACACGCAATATTGGCCAAACAACACTGAGTAAATGAAAAACATCAAATTTTAATAACACTGCACATTAAAAGGTACATAAGAAGTGCACGCGTGCGTACATGTGCGTGCACAAACACACTACACACACCCACCCACACACACACACACACACACACACACACACACACACACACACACACACACACACACACACACACACACACATGCACGCTATGTGTGGTGTGTGTGTGTGTGATACATCCATCTCTGTCCGTTTAAAGAGCTTCATGTCAGAAAGAAAAATCATTTTGGTCGTCTTTGGTTTCTGGTCTTTTCTTTTTTGTCTTTCATGTGTCTTTTTTCTGCTTTCAGTCCACAACACCCACACAAACACATGTCTCTCTCTCTCACACACACACACACACACACACACACACACACACACACACACACACACACACACACACACACACACACACACACACACACTTTTCCATCTCTGTCAATTTCTCTTTCTTTCTCTCTCTCTCTCTCGCACGCACGCACGCACGCATGCACGCACGCATGCATGCACACACAGTCACACACACACAGTCACACACACACAGTCACACACACAGTCACACACACAGTCACACACACACACACACACACACACACACACACACACACACACACACACACACACACACACACACACACACACACACACACACTTTTCCATCTCTCTCTCTCTCTCTCTCTCTCTCTCTCTCTCTAATCATCTCTCACAGACAAGCTATGCATCACTGACTGAACACAATCACTTTCATTAACTCCCTCTCTTTCTGGTCCTCTCTCCAAGTTCCTCTGTTACTCTCTCTCTCTCTCTCTCTCTCTCTCTCTCTGATGTGATAAATATCCACAGATGTGCATGGTATACACACACACACACACACACACACACACACACACACACACACACACACACACACACACACACACACACACACACACACAGAGACGTGCGTGCGTGAGCACACACACATGCAGGCGTGCGCGTGCATGCCGTGGAGAAATAGCATCAGTGCATGTGTTTCTGTTGTGCTGTGCATTCTGGTAATAAGGTCATTCATCTTCATGCTGTGTGTGTCCAGATACATTCTAGGAATCGGTTTCATATGTGAACGTGGAGCATCCCTACACACACACACACACACACACACACACACACAGTAGAGGATCTCTATTTTAGGATGACCGGTGGGTGGAAATAGCCGATGTACAGGCATTGTGATTATGTCAGCTTATCCCATTTTGACCTGAGATCTGATTCTAAAAATTGGATAGATTTTTGGAAAGAATTCCTCCCATATTTTACTGTATGTCCATATTTGGGCCGAGCTCTTAACCATGAGGATTATCTGCGAGAGATATATCTGCAACATCAATAACACCTGTATACCACGTGTTCATAGAGACTTCAAGAAAGCCTTTGGCATGCTGCGCTGTGGGCGACCATGAGGAAGTATATAACATCAGCCCTAACCTTGTCAGTGTCATTCAACACCTGTATACAACAAAGCTATACCAGCGCAGTTATCTACAACAGAGCTATCGGAGACTGGTTCAGGACAACAATCGAAGTGCGCCCAAGGATGCCTTCTCTCACCCATTCTCTTTAACATTTTTCTGGTGCGTATAATGAATGACGGATGCCCTGGCAGATCATGAAGAAGAAGCAAAATAACTTGCCAGCCCAGTGGCTTGACATCACTTTCCTGAGCCTATATGGAATGGAAATCCATGCAGAGAAAACAAAAATGACGACCGACAACACCAGTGGCATATGCTCAGACATCCAAGTCAAAGGCCAGGCACTGGACACGGCGTCTATAGCTTCAAATACCTTGGAGCAATTGTGTCCGATGAAGGATCCAAACGGGAAGTCCTTGCCAGAATTGCTCAAACAACTGCTTCCCTGGCAAAACTCAAGCCCATTATGGAAAGACAAAAAACATCAGTCTGGCATCAAAGGTGAGACTATACTGCGGTCACTTGTCATCTCAATCCTTCTATATGTGTGTGAAACTTGGACTCTTACAGCTGAGCTACAGAGGAGAATACAGAGCATGGAGATGAGATGCTAGAGAAGACTCATGGGTATCTCCTACACCCAACACGTCACAAACGAGGAAGTATACGGCAAAAGATCAGCCAAGCCAGCGGCCCACATGATGACCTTCTGACCACTGTCATAACGCGTAAACTGAGGTGGTATACTATATGGACACATCACCAGATCCTCAGGCCTTGCAAAGACCATCCTGCAAGGCACCGTACGAGGTGGCAGGAGAAGAGGGGGAGACAAAAGTAAAGATGGGAAGATAACCTCGGAGAATGGACTCACTCGAAACTCAGTGAGGCAACGAGAGCTATGCCGAGGACAGAGAGGGATGGAGAGAGCTGGTCAACAGGTCGTCTGTGGTGCCCCAACGACCCTCCGGGGTTTACGGGATAGGTGAGGTGAGGCAGGGTTAAAGTAATGTGGAAGTACTCAGAATGTCCCATTTCAAGTTTTCATATGTATAAAAAAATCTTTTGAAAATAGCTGATCTACAATCTTGGTTAATAATCAAAATCTACAAAGTAAGTAAGTAAACTAAGTTTTCAAATCAATGTAGTGGCGTAATATTACAATATCTGGATAGTGTGGAGCTATCATAGGCTTCATAGGCATATAAACGTAGACACCTCTTCCGTCTCTGGGGGGGGGGGCGTGTCAAAATTGAAGGCACAATTCTTCTCACAAGCTTCCACGTGCGTAACAAGTCCCAGAAAAGACGCGCTGTGATTGGCCAGTATAGTCACTTGAGTGACAGCGAGAGACATGGAGGATTTGCATGAGTGACGTCACTGCCTTCATTGGAGACACATCAATCCAATGAACTGCATCTGTTTTTTAAATATCTATGTTTGGCACTATACTATACTAACTCCAGGCTGCCTCTGCATGGCCTCTAGCTGTAGGCAGATGGCGCTGTAGGCGTCTGCCTGTCTGGCCAAACTATGGTCAGCCATTGTCAAAGCCTCTCTCAGGCTCTTATCAGTTAATGTGGTTACAGTCCACCACAGTACAGTGTCTGTTCAGGGCCAGTCTGTTTGTATAGTTTGTGTTGTCAATCCAATAAGTGATGCATTCTCCTTTTTTTTCTCCTTTATTTCAGTGGTTTTCAACCATTTTCACATCAAGGACCATTGTTTATTCAACATTTGAGCCACAGTCCGGACCACCATTTGATGACATTTAGCCTCTCAGACCCAGAACTTCGAATATGTTGTTGTCCTTGGATAAGATTTTGTCCACAATTAAATGCTAATTGTGTAGACTTCTTGTAAATTTAGTGATTAACAATACTGTAAAACTCTCAAGAGTTAGAGATCTAATAAGGGTCCATGTGGTTCCCCAACTCTTCCATCATTCAGCCAGGGACCACCTGGAACCCTCTCAAGGACCTCTGGTGGTTCCCGGACCGCTGGTTGAAAACCATTTATTTGGTTATAAGGTCTAATCTTCTGTGTTCATGAACTGTGACTGCTTTGTGTCTGGCTGGAGCATGGGACGAGAGCCCGACCCATGCCAGAGTTTTGGGTCAGGCCCCGAATTTGAAGAGTCCTGAGTCCACGGCAAGCAATGTTGATGACGGATAATAGTTTCAAAGTAGTGATATGGGAGATTAATTGGCAAACACATTCGATTGTCTTTACAGATAAACAAGCCCAGTTATATCTGACTTGCCTATAAGCCTGCAGTGCAGATACCCTGGTACTGTACATGTATTTTTCAGAATATGGACAAAAGTATGAATACAGAATGACATCATATTGACATCGGTAATATTGGTTATCGGCCATAACGGCAATTAATTATATCGGATATCGATATCGGCCAACATGGCTCATCGGCACATATTTCAAAGTGCAAAGTCTTGAATCAATCTGAAAGATTGAGATAGAACACTTTTTGATAGATGATTTTAATTAATTATTGATATTAAACGTCAATCAATTGATCATTGATCTATGAATGTAACGTATAGTGAAAACTATATGTTCAAGGTTCAAGGTTCAGCAACTTGGACACTCAGGCATGAAGGAAGCATGAGTTCAAGTCCGTTTCTCTCCCCTTGTCCCCCATATATGGGGACTAGGTTGGTGGAGGGTGTGTAGAGCCCCGGATCACATTAGATGATTGACACAGGGGTGAAAAATGGGTTACAAAATCGTGGGATAAAATATATATATATATATATATATACTGTGTATATATATATATATATATATATATATATATATATATATATATATATATATATTATATATATAAAAATTAAAAAAGTTCAAGAAAAGAAAACATCTGTCTTCAAAACATTTCTGTCTTCAAAAATGTCAAACAGCGGCCAATGTGTCGGCCAAACCAATATAATGGGTCAGTTTTCTGTCTTCCAGTCCTGGCAGACAAAGTCTTTATAATGGTAACAGGCAGGGTCGCTCTTATTTAACATGTCTCCTTTTTTTAACTCAAAGGATATTGGCCAAATTCAGCCCCCTGCATGTATTAGATTGGGGCTTTTCTGTTTGTACCCGAAGAACACTTTGGCAGTCGGTTCTATACAGTACTTACTTAACCCATTTTGCGCGGGAACCCATTTTGGTGTTAGCATCATGTCGTGCTTTAGCTATTGAAAAATAGCAGATCTACAAGCTCATAGCGCGCCACCGAGTGGCGCGCTACGAGCTTGTAGGTCTGCTATTTTTGAGAAATTGCAGTTTGGAATTGAACTTCATCCTCTCCTATACCCCTTCAAACTCAGGCCCGCATGGCCACTTCTGGTCTGCGGTGCAATTTTGACTGGAAAGATCAATCAATCAATCAATCAATCAATCAATCATAGGAAATATATAAAATAAGATTTTTTTTTGTTATTGTTATTAGTTATACTTTTTTTTTTTTATATATATATTTTTTATCCCACGATTTTGTAATCCATTTTTCACCCCTGTGTCAATCATCTAATGTGATCCTGGGCTCTACACACCCTCCACCAACCTACGTAGTCCCCATATGGGGGACAAGGGGAGAGCAACGGACTTGAACTCATGCTTCCTTCATGCCTGAGTGTCCAAGTTGCTCCTTTACAACCTGACAGGGGGGGAGTTTCCCTGGTTGGACGTATATAGCGCGTGGAAGGAACACGTTATTCCAACCAGTTCCTTTCCCCTCCATCAGGCGCCCCGGCTGGCCAGGGGAGGCTGTTATTAGTTATACTATAAGATAAGATAGTGTTATTAGTTATACTATCTTATCTACTATCTTATCTTTAATGACATTATACTATTACATGAATAAATATCCAGGAAGGCCAAACCGTGGAGCGGAATGCCAAGTCACTTCAGAGTATAGACTCACCTGGCCCCACTCAGAGCAGCAGCAAAAAGATGAATACAGAAGTTGCAATACTCGAAACGCTATTCGGTTCTTCTATAGCGTCTGAAACCCTACGCTAAAATATGGAAGACTTGAGCACTAAGCAGGCGCACTGCCTGCTTAGTGCTCAAGTCTTCCATATTTTAGCACAGAGAGACACAGACAGACAAACAGACAGACGCAAAACAAGCCCTGCACAGCCTTTCATCCCTCGACTCCCTCTTCCATGTCCATCCCTCCAGTCCTGTTTTAACTATTGAAAAATAGCAGATCTACGAGCTCATAGCGCGCCACCGAGTGCCGCGCTATGAACTTGTAGTTCTGCTATTTTTTGAAAAATCGTGAAAATGTGCCTCCAATCTTTGAATATATATTATTACAGACTTACAGAGTGAACATTTTAACTCAAATCTTTGCTTCTGGGGAGGTCCCTGGAAGAACATATTTTCAGATGGGGGGGCATTCTTGACATGAAATATTGAGAACCACTGATACAGAAACTGATTTTGAAGATTTTTACTTTCGACGTCGGGCCTAAATGGGTTAATTCATTCCCTTTGCCCCTCCTGTCATTTCGCTCTATTGCGCCATGTTCTCGTTCAATAGAGAGCGGCGCTCCGCGGAGCATAGATCTCCACCATGCAGGGTTGGTTGGCCTGTCATTGTCACCGCTAATTATGGAATGCCTGTCATTGTCACCGCTAATTATGGAATACCTGTCATTGTCACCCCTAATTATGGAATACCTGTCATTGTCACCACTAATTATGGAATACCTGTCATTGTCACCACTAATTATGGAATACCTGTCATTGTCACCACTAATTATGGAATACCTGTCATTGTCACCACTAATTATGGAATACCTGTCATTGTCACCACTAATTATGGAATACCTGTCATTGTCACGCTAATTATGGAATACCTGTCATTGTCACCACTAATTATGGAATGCCTGTCATTGTCACCACTAATTATGGAATACCTGTCATTGTCACCACTAATTATGGAATACCTGTCATTGTCACCACTAATTATGGAATACCTGTCATTGTCACGCTAATTATGGAATACCTGTCATTGTCACCACTAATTATGGAATACCTGTCATTGTCACGCTAATTATGGAATACCTGTCATTGTCACCACTAATTATGGAATACCTGTCATTGTCACCGCTAATTATGGAATACCTGTCATTGTCACCACTAATTATGGAATGCCTGTCATTGTCACCGCTAATTATGGAATGCCTGTCATTGTCACCACTAATTATGGAATACCTGTCATTGTCACCACTAATTATGGAATACCTGTCATTGTCACCCCTAATTATGGAATACCTGTCATTGTCACCGCTAATTATGGAATGCCTGTCATTGTCACCGCTAATTATGGAATGCCTGTCATTGTCACCACTAATTATGGAATACCTGTCATTGTCACCCCTAATTATGGAATACCTGTCATTGTCACCACTAATTATGGAATACCTGTCATTGTCACCCCTAATTATGGAATACCTGTCATTGTCACCGCTAATTATGGAATGCCTGTCATTGTCACCGCTAATTATGGAATGCCTGTCATTGTCACCCCTAATTATGGAATGCCTGTCATTGTCACCACTAATTATGGAATACCTGTCATTGTCACCGCTAATTATGGAATACCTGTCATTGTCACCGCTAATTATGGAATACCTGTCATTGTCACCACTAATTATGGAATACCTGTCATTGTCACCGCTAATTATGGAATACCTGTCATTGTCACCGCTGATTATGGAATACCTGTCATTGTCACCACTAATTATGGAATGCCTGTCATTGTCACCACTAATTATGGAATACCTGTCATTGTCACCGCTGATTATGGAATACCTGTCATTGTCACCACTAATTATGGAATGCCTGTCATTGTCACCGCTAATTATGGAATGCCTGTCCTTGTCACCACTAATTATGGAATGCCTGTCATTGTCACCGCTAATTATGGAATACCTGTCATTGTCACCGGACTCCTGAGATCATGTTTAATGCATGTTGTGTCTTTTGCTTTTGTATGTGGTGTTGTGTGTCTTGTGTCGCGTCCATGTAGTGAGTGATATCTGCTCCACTGTTCAAATCAGCTACTGTTTAACTGTACCACGCACATGCACACACATGCGCTCTTTTCTATTGTACGCGCACGCGCACACACACACACACACACACACACACACACACACACACACACACACACACACACACACACACACAGAAAACGTATATATGCGTCTCTCTGTTTCACTTGGGTTCTGTCCAGTTGGCAGGCTCCGACCCAAGGCAATGGGAACCAGGTTCACTGTGTGTGTGTGTGTGTGTGTGTGTGTGTGTGTGTGTGTGTGTGTGTGTGTGTGTGTGTGTGTGTCTTAGTGGCAGCGTATAGTTAGACACAGCTGTTTGACAACTAGCTCCATTTTGCGAGGGAGTAGCATAAAGGGGCTTCTGTGTGCGAGCCATACTACTCACACACACACACACACACACACACACACACACACACACACACACACACACACACACACACACTTATCGTGCTCTGGTTTGGCCAGCAGCACACGACGGGTTCCTGACCTCAGCAGCAACCGTTGTGACTGCCTCAAGGTTCTACAAGTGGAACAGTGGCTGGCTGGGGAGAGGAGAGGAGAGGAGAGGAGAGGAGAGGAGAGGGGAGGGGAGGGGAGGGGAGGGGAGGAGAGGAGAGGAGAGGAAAGATATGGGTAACGCGCAATATACAGCAGAGCATCCGGAAATACCCTTTTTCCATGCATAAAATTCGCCTAAATAAAACTATAATAAAATAATAATAGAACGGAGGACGGAGCAAGGCCAGACCTATAGCCTTGTACTGTATGTACTGTATGTGAATAGCAGTATTTTAAAATCAATTCTGAACGAGACAGGCAGCCATGTCGCGGCTGGCCGGAATAGGAGTGATGTCGTTGAACGTTCTGAAGCCAGTCAGGCTGCAGCATTCTGGACCGACATATAGACGCTTTATTGGGAGAGACGGGAGTAAAGGGAATAACACTATATAGTCAACACGATGCATGCGTGGGTAACTTTTGTTAAGTCACTCAGGGCGTGCAGAGAGAAAGGGTTTGGATTTGTTTCGAAGGTGGTGGAAATTAGAGGACTGGACAACCATCTTTACATGACCCTCAGTGTTGTTTTTGGCAGCAGATTTCTATTTTAGTTTAGTCATAGTCTTTGGACTGAAACTTCATTTAGTTTTAGTCACATTTTAGTCACCTGGAATGTCTTAGTGTTTAGTCTAGTTTTAGTCGACTAAATGTCATAAGATTTTAGTCGACTAAATCTACAGTGGATTTAGTCGACTAAAATGTATTTTGGCGGGTCTTGATGCCGTCGTAATGAGCGCGCTATGAGCTTGTAGATCTGCTATTTTTCAATAGCTAAAGCATAACATGATGCTAACACCAAAACGGGTGCCCGTTCAGAATGGGCTAAAGGTATAATAACAAAGTTTCCAAAGTGGGGTCGATCCGGGGGCCAACCATGGGTCCTTGAGGGAGTTCCAGGGGGTCCCCTGCAGCTAAATGATATAGTTTGGAACCAAATGGACCCTTATGGGTCTGTAACTCTTGAGAGTGTACAAGTCAAACCAAATGAACCCTATATAACGGGTCCATTAGGTTCTATTTGTATACACTGTCAGAGTTAAATTAACATTGATTTTACAATATAAATTAGAGGTCCCAGAAATAGAAATGCCATTAAATGGGAGTCCGTATATAGACTAATGCCTGTCAAAGTGTCAAATTTGTGGGTCCTTGACATGAAAAGGTTCGGCAACCACTGTTATAATGTACATTGTGAAGATCATTTAGCCGCATGTGAAACAGTCCCTGCTCAGCTAAAGAAAAATGATTAAGTTCAACCTTTGAGTGCTGGAACCAGCCAGGGGAAAGTTGTTGATGTTCCCCCGTGGGTTTGAGCCCTTTGTAGAAACTTTATTGGCACAGTCGGCCATGGACACAGACGAGTTCGGGGGAATGAAGCTGCCGCTATGCCTGTTTGTTGACCTCCGTCGTCCCGGCAACTGGTCTCCCACAGAGATGAGGATATATATCCTAGATAGCCCTCACACACATACACACACGCACATGCACACACTGGCACACACGGTCATACTTTGAGGCGGTTACGTTGAATTGAGGCCAACCTTGTTCTTTGGCGCGACAATAGCACTCTCTGTGTGTGTGTGTGTGTGTGTGTGTGTGTGTGTGTGTGTGTGTGTGTGTGTGTGTGTGTGTGTGTGTGTGTGTGTGTGTGTGTGTGTGTGTGTGTGTGTGTGTGTGTGTGTGTGTGTGTGTGTGTGTGTGTGTGTGTGTGTGTGTGTGTGTGTGTGTGTGTGTGTGTGTGTGCGCTATAGTGCAACTTTTATGATCCCAACTTGAAACAGACATTTTGTATTCTTTGAGTGTCTTTACTGTGTGCGTGCGTTCGTGCGTGCACAGCAGTCTTAATGTGTGAAAGGAAGCTAACTGCTGTCAAGTGTCAAACTATACTTCTCTTTCATGAATCTTTTCTCGCCTTTCTCTGAGTGTCTGACAACCTCCACACAGAGGAGAGACTATAACAAAATGAGAGGGAGAGAGGGAGAGAGAGGGAGAGGGAGAGAGGGAGAGAGAGGGGGATTCTCGCAATTCCTACATTGGTCCAAGGTTCAACATTCTCCTTCTTTAAATTAAATAAACTAAATAATAATTAAGCTATGATGACCAAAAGGTATGGCTGGTTAGATCCACAATTTTGTCAACAAATACAAACAATAAAACTAAATCAATATTTGTTGTCAAAATGAACACTTTTGGGGCCAATTTTACCTGAAAACAATTTTACCTAACGACAAGTGAGACAAACAAGTGCTGCGACAAACAAGAAATCTTGTCCTGTTTTGTCTCTCATTCTGGCCAATCACAATTGGTGTCTTACATTTTTTGCCCTCACTTTTTATCCTCAATATGTACTTTGCTCAGCCAATAAAATCATCGCTATGGGCTGATCATCAGCCAATCAAATCATTGTTTGTATTCACACAAACATAAGCTATAGGAGTGATAGCGCACCTCAAAAACACAACCATCCATCTCTCTGTCTCTCTCTCTCGCTCTCTCTCATCTCTCTCTCTCTCTCTCTCTCTCTCTCTCTCTCATTTTCCTGTACAGCACTTTGTAAACCCTGAGTTTTGAAACGTGCTATATAAATAAAATGGATTGGATCCCTCCATCACAGAACTCATGGACTTTGCGTCACCCTGCTGTTGCACAACTGTGTGTGTGTGTGTGGTGAGAGATGGAGAACACAGCTTTAACCACATGACCCCTTACGTTACTATTCCGTGCACGTCATGATAGGCATATATTCTGTGAAAACAGCTTATCTGTAGATCAGATGCATGTATTTTCGGCAGAGATTTGGTCTGTGCGTGTGCGTGTATATTGTGTGTGTGTGTGTGTGTGTGTGTGTCTATACCTCACGCACACACGGACGCACACAAGATTGTCTCAACAAACAAGGAAAGGAACAAGCAGGTCTTACTGTACATGCACAATAGCTAGCTGGCTAATAAGCCAGACTCAAATCACACTGTCCTGTTTTTGCCAACGGCTGATTCGGTCTGGCTTATTATAGCCAGGCTACATGCACAACACGATGCATTTTATATCTGTGTCAGGCTGTGTTCAAAGACAACATTTTCTGAATCAACGATCGCATATTATTATTATTATTATTTAGGGGTCAATTAAGACCATATAAGAATTCCGCCATTTTAGCAGTTTTGGCATTTCTTCACGAAATTGGCAATATGGTAGAGGGCCGTGATAATTCCTCAAGGAACTGAAGCTCAAGTAATTCGTCAAAAGACCTCTGACCTTTAGATCTCCCAATGAGCCAATGAGCACATTTTATGATTTGCTCTATCCACTTATTCTGACTTCTTTTCAGCCACGTTAAGGAATTCCGTGGCCTTGGGAACCACTCCCCTTGAAATCGTCTCTAATCTGGTTATACGGGACTACACTATAGCGTTGACAGACAACCACTTCAGCCAATCGGCGTAACAAAAAAAGCTGATGTCATCTCAGTCTACCAGTAAGATGCCTGAGGGCGAGAAGCGACCTCGCCCTAAAGGGTCTGGCCTTACAACCAGACCCCTTCGTACCATATAAGACTCCTACACTCTGAGGTATCGGCATGGCCCAAATACCTTGTATATAGCTTCACCAAGACCACCGTTCCAATTACCTCTGTTTAACAAATTCCGTGCTTTACATTAAAATATGACATAATACCCAGGCTATACCGGGATTGTTTAATTACCTTTTGGAGCATATACGCCAAAGTATTTGCGCCTTTTTGATCCCCCTGAAAATAGTCCCATGGTTTGTTGTCGAACCGAAAAATGATCCACAGTCGTGATGCGGAAGAACAACAAACAGTACTGGCGTATGGAGCCCAGTGTTCACTTGCATTGAACTCATTTTCCCAGAAGCCCTTGCAGCCCATGCAGTGCACGGGTCGATTTCCGGTTACGTCGTCATAACGCGGCGGCCTCGTCACCAGGTCCGCGACAAATCCGCTATTTCTTTTAAATCATTTAAACAACGGCGAGTTAAACGCATAAAACAAATAGAACTGCACTCTGTCGAGTGCATACTTGCTTGTTGCACACTAGTAGGCCATAAATGGCCAACTAGTGCGCAAGCAGAGCGCGCATGTAATGTTTTCGCCCGCTGTAAACTGCCAAATCTCAGTATCTCTGTGAAGGAATGTTTGAAATGATTAATGTTTAGATGTAATTATTTGCTACCTACTATACATGTAAACATTTAGTATTAAGTATGATTCTAGTTTCTATCTATATAAGAAATACTGTTTTATCGTTGTAGATATATTCTGGATCCCTTTTTTTTTTCAGAGAAAAATAAATCAAAAAAGGTATATAAACTGAATTAAAATATGTTATACAGTATACTTTTTCTGTAAACGGTGGAATCTCAATATCTCTGTGAAGGAACATTTGAAATGTGTAATTATTAGGTGTAACTATTTACTACCTATCTAATTTATGTATGTAAACGCCTATAAAAAAAAGTATATAAACTGAATTAAAAATTTAATTTTAATTTTAAATCTATTTCATGTTAGACTATAGTGATATTAATACTAAATCATGGTCAGAGTAATATGTGTCTCTAACTTCAATTTCTATAATAATACTTTCACATTTGTTAAAATATACATGATCTAAAATATTTCCGTAATCTGTAGTTGGATTTGTATTTAATTGTTTAAAGCCTAATTTTGACATGTAGGTCTTTATACTTCTTTCTATCTTAGTATTATGGTCTTCATTGAAATCTCCTATTATCAAAATTGCAGAAGTCGGAGATGATATATACTGTACCATGTATTCGAGAAATGTGTTTAATTTTGAAAGCTCTGTTTTAGGTGATCTGTACATAAGAATGATATATAGATTTTTATCTTTTACATGTATACATATATGTTCTACTTTCTCTAATATCCTGCTTTCAGTTGGAATTTCTTCAATGGAAATATCTTCTTTTATAGCAAACATAACTCCCCCACCTATATCTTTTTCTCTATATCTTTTCCTCATCCGCAGAAAAACATCAAATCTGTGCCCGTATTGCTGGATCAATGATGACGAAATGACCATATTTCTTACGTCATCATTTAGAGCTAGTCATACACGTATTTCTTACGTCATCATTTAGAGCTAGTCATACATCAAATCTGTACCCATATTGCTGGACCAATGATGACGAAATGACCATATTTCTTACATACACACCACGTACTCTAGTCCCAGCAGATCAGGCACAATTTGGTAAATTATTTTTTTATTGATTATGTATATAGTATACGTATGACTAGCTATAAATGATGACGTAAGAAATATATATAGTATATATATAGTATACTGTATAAAGTGTGTAGTTGTAAGTTGATTAGCGGTATTCTGTGGTCACTTTGGTCCAAAAACCGTGACAGCCGTTCCGCCATTTCAGGACCCCCCCCAGAAAAACATCAAATCTGTGCCCATATTGCTGGACCAATGATGACGAAATGACCATATTTCTTACGTCATCATTTAGAGCTAGTCATACACGTATTTCTTACGTCATCATTTAGAGCTAGTCATACACATACACACACATTTGAGGCTTACGCAGAAAAACATCAAATCTGTGTCCGTATTGCTGGATCAATGATGACGAAATGACCATATTTCTTACGTCATCATTTAGAGCTAGTCATACACGTATTTCTTACGTCATCATTTAGAGCTAGTCATACATCAAATCTGTGCCCGTATTGCTGGACCAATGATGACGAAATGACCATATTTCTTACATACACACCACGTACTCTGGTCCCAGCAGATCAGGCACAATTTGGTAAATTATTTTTTATTGATTATGTATATAGTATACGTATGACTAGCTCTAAATGATGACGTAAGAAATATATATAGTATATATATAGTATATAGGCATATACTATATATGTATACATATATACTCTATACTCTATACTGTATAAAGTGTGTAGTTGTAAGTTGATTAGCGGTATTCTGTGGTCACTTTGGTCCAAAAACCGTGACAGCCGTTCCGCCATTTCAGGACCCCCCCAGAAAAACATCAAATCTGTGCCCGTATTGCTGGACCAATGATGACGAAATGACCATATTTCTTATGTCATCATTTAGAGCTAGTCATACACGTATGTGTATGACTAGCTCTAAATGATGACGTAAGAAATACGTGTATGACTAGCTCTAAATGATGACGTAAGAAATATGGTCATTTCGTCATCATTGGTCCAGCAATACGGGCACAGATTTGATGTTTTTCTGGGGGGGTCCTGAAATGGCGGAACGGCTGTCACGACAAATGGACCAGGCCGATCACATTACTTGCGCGCTCTGCTTGCGCAAGTAAATAGCGGGTTCAGCGTATTACGCAGGGGAAGACAATGGATTAAATGTCGCGGAACGCAGGTTATGCAGTCAAACTGTTTTAAACATCCCGGTTTAAGTTCTAATCGGGCACATAACCTAACCTTTGAATAACAGTCCTTATCGATCCTATTTAATATGCCTGCTGGGGCAGACCGGCGTGTGCACGCATCCGCCATGGGTGACGTCAGACTGTTGGGCTAGTGCGGCCTCTTTGGCATGGGATGAACTTTGACTAATACATCACAATGACCTGCATGGGCACCGCATATGATGGGGGGCTGATGTCATGTGAATGTCACGATGACCTGGGCACCTGGGAGGAATAATAATAATAATTTTATTTTTTATTTTTTATTTTCATGCAGCCATGAGAAAGGCTGGAGCCGTGGGATTTAGCCACAAAGTAAAACCATATGATGACAGTATAGCGACATTACTCATTACATCACACAACGTGGATGCAATCGCTGCATTAAATTTAGCAAAATATGGCAGTGGGTGTATTATTACTGTAGTGGCACTATTGTAGTGGCAGTCTAATTATTCTCAAAATAATGTACCACTGAGTAGACCTCACAAAAACACAAAACAGTAATTGTATGCAGTAATTGCATAATGTTTTACTTAGAAAAACATTACCGAGTCCAGTGTACGGCGGTCTAACTGTGTTGCTTCCATCAATGTCTGACTCCACTGAACTAAAAGACTGACATCATCATAATTTATACTGATATTTTTATTCCCCCCCCCCCCCTTTTATTTATTTATTCTGATATTTTTATCAGATAAAGGTCCGGTCAGCTAGACCTTGTTAGACACACAGATATGACACTCGTGAAATGCAATCAAATTACCAGCATAGCTTTTTTTTTTTTTTAACTTAAAGTTTTTATCCCACGATTTTGTAACCCAGTTTTCTTTTCACCCAGTGCCACTTATCTAATGTAATCCTGGGCGCTACACTTCCTCTGCCAACCTGGGGGGGCAGCGGACTGACCTCATGCCTCCTTCTATGCATGAGGAGTCCAAGCTGCTTCTTTTCACCTGACAGAGGGGAATTTCCCCGGCCGGACGTAGCGCGTGGAAGGGACACGTTATTCCGACCAGTTCCTTTCCCCTCCATCAGGCGCCCCGGCTGGCCAGGGGGAGGTAGTTTTTAGAGACCAGGATTACGGCATGTTTTTGTGAGGGTATCTACCCTAGGGGACACAGGGAGAACATGCAAACTCCACACAGAAAGGCCCTATCGCCAACCCCCGCCTCGGGTATGGGCACTGATGACGCGGAGGAGGGAACACGCCGCCAGTGCCCACAGTGTCCCCAGCGGGAATCAAACCCAGGACCTTCTAGCTGTGAGGCGACAGCACTACCAACTGTGCCACCGTGCCCCACCAGCATAGCTTTTTAACCCTTTGTTTTATGTTTGAATTTACTCAAACATAAAACATCAGCTCCTACAATTATTCACCTTTTTCTATTTAGACCCATAGCCACTGGTATTACTGGTGGACAAACTATGCATTACCAGTCTGGTAATGCATATAGTTTGTCCATCTGCGCCTGTGTAGATTGATTGCTGATTGGTCATGCCTGTAGATGATTAATTAAATAATAAACGAGTAGCCTAAATGTTAGCCTCATAATGTCAAACGTCTATTGCAACGTTTTTGGAAAGAATGAAGTCAGCCGTCGTCCCCAGAGGAGCTATAGCCAGCTAGGAGTTCAGCAGCATTCACTGGGCACTTGATTAGGCTATATGGATTACTATGTGATTGAAGACATCAAAAAAGGTCATAATTGTATTTTTTGGCGAATGGATTTTCATTGATTATGCCCATGTTGTCTGCTGCTATGTTGCTTAATTTGTAATTTGGAAACGAGTTGAAACTAGTTTGTTGTGCAATCTGTATGCAGACTATGGTGTGTGTGTGTGTGTGTGTGTGTGTGTGTGTGTGTGTGTGTGTGTGTGTGTGTGTGTGTGTGTGTGTGTGTGTGTGTGTGTGTGTGTGTGTGTGTGTGTGTGTGTGTGTGTGTGTGTGTGTGTGTGTGCGTGTGTGCGCGCGCTGCACTGCACTCACTTTTAAGACAGTATTATGGTGCTAGTAGACTGCCTGGGAGTGTGCATGTTGTTTTACGGTTGTTAGTTTATATTTGGGAATGTGTTGCCATGAAGACATGAAAGTGTCTTGTAGCAGCTGTATAGCAACTTCATATTTTGAGGAAATTGAAGGGAGGAATAAGTATTAATTCTGCATGTGCTGCGCATGATATGTGCATCATGTGCCATTTGATGCCATGCCCAGCCTATAATTAATTCCTGGGACCCTGTACTTGATGGTATAGCTTCCAAAAGAGAAGAGAGAATGTCACCTGAACATAAGAGTTCACCTTTGTTCCGTCTCTGTCCAGCAGAGGGCGCTCTACACCAGTATTCTGTGTGGGGCAGACATGGTTTAAAAGGGAGTGACAACATGACACAGTAACACAGGAGTGGACAGTGATGTTACAAAAGCTACAGGTTGCAACATTTAGTCCCTGAGGAGGGGGGGGGGGGGGGGAGGGGTTAACAATTGAAAGCGGCTTCACTGGTATGGTGAACAACTTTTAAACATTGTGTGTGAAATAAAAAAACTATGATTGTAAAATGAAGGATGTAACCCTAATAGAATAAGCTATCCTATTTTAAAATTACAGAGGGTCAATCGACGGTGGACGTCACGGGCGTTTACATGCGGACTTGCAAGGCACAATGTTGCTCCAATCCGCTCTTGGCACAAACACTGTCAGCCATGACAGTATAGTCACATCAGGGGTCCCGGCACTGTTGTGGGAAAATGGAGAGAGGCAGGCAGGCAGACAGGCAGGCAGACAGACAGACAGACAGACAGACAGACAGACAGACAGAGACACAGAGACAGACAGACAGATAGACAGAGATAGGGAGAGACAGACAGAGATAGGGAGAGATGACAGATAGCGGGACAATGACATCTAGATTGACGGGCACACATGAGGGGGGACTGTGTGGCTGCGCTGGAGTCAGCCTGCCAAGCTTGCAGACACTGTTGCCATGTCGGCTTATTGTAAGCAACGTTGGCCTTGTTTTTCTGTAAAGTAGCTTGTAAATAATTGGTTTCACAGTATAGGTGCGGGTTGCGTTTTATTTGTTTATTTATTTTATTTTTTATTAACTTTTTTTTGGGGGGGGGGGGGGACGGGACGGGACGGGACGACAACTTGCTTCTAAAGTGTACTTCAATGGTTTATCTGACTTGCTCTGTCATGTTCATGTGGCCTGGATATATAGTCATCTCTTTTGGGCTCGCTTTCACCGAACCAGTTGCTTGTTTCTCTCGCTGAATGTGGCAACGCCGCTCACAGAGCTGATAAGACCTACAGAGAGACAGGGTAATGACACAACATTGATGAACACTGATAGCCTTTGACGAGAGAGAGAGAGAGAGGGAGAGAGAGAGAGGGAGAGGGAGAGGGAGAGGGGATTCACACTGAGACGAACTGCGTCCGTTTGATTCGAACCATTCCCAAATACGGTTGCCTGGTCCCCGCTGGCCAGGATTCACATTGGCCGAGATTCAACAGGTTGGGCAATCCGTTCCCGGGAACGGTACGCATCATTCACACACCACAACATCTGCAAAGTGGTCCCGAGTGCGGCAGTGCGCACCCGGGACCATAGTCTGTGAATCCCCTAAGAGAAGGAGCAGTGGTGTAAAAACTATACTTGCATGTGTTATTCAAATGTACCGTATGTATGAAAGTATTTTGAAAATGGCAGATCTACAAGCTTGCAATGAAGCGACGCATTGTGAGCTATTGTAGTTTGTCTATTTTCAAATGGCCAAAAAAATGGCCAGCCACCCGTCGAAGAAAACTCATTTCGGCCGCTTGTATTCGCAACCTTATTCTTTCGGTCATGACCCACACTTCATGACCATAGGTGAGAGTAGGAACGAAGATTGCTCGGTAGACGGAGAGCTTCGCCTTCTTTATTTTTATTTTTTTGTATTTCCTATTTTTCTTAGGTTGAAAAGTGGTGAAGTGGAAGTGCGCATGCCGGTAGGCCAGTAAGGAGAGAGTTACAATAATCAAGTTTTGATATGACTGATGTCTGAATAAGGGGCTTGCCTGACTCCTGGGTGAGGAAGGGTCTAATTCGTCGGTCGAATGTTATAGACGGAGAAGAGGAGAGGCGGTCCGGGTGGGGTCCGGGGACCCCCAGGTGTCCTTGAGGGAGTTCCAGGGGATTCCCCAGCTAAATGTAGATAGTTTGGAACCAAATGGACGCTATAACGAGTCCATTTGGTTCCATTTGTACACTGAGTTAAATTACCATTGATTTTACAATATAAATTGGGGGTCCCACAGATATAAATGCCATTAAATGGGGGTCCGTAGACTAATGCATGTCATACTGGGGGGTCCTTTAAATTAAACGGGTTAAGAATCTCTGCTAGAGCCGTAAAAATCTTCTCTTATGGGGGTGGGGGGTCCCCTGGCATATCTTTTCTAATAGGGGTCCACGGGCTAATTGGTCAATTTGGGGGTCCTTGACATGAAAAAGTTTGGGAACCACATGACATAGAGAGGAGATGAGGAGAGGAGTTGGCATGGTTCCACCGAGGGGCTCCTTTGGGTCCTCAGCGTTAAGTGGTGTCTTTGTCCTCCTCTGACGCCCCCCTCCCTCCTTTTCTCTTGGTCTTTTCTCTCGCTCTCCCCCCTCGCCCCTTTTAACAGTAACCAGAAACCCAAGGTACACACAGAGAGAGAGAGAGGGGGGGGGAGATAAGAACTGTCTCCTCTCAGTAAGAGAATCTCTTTCTTTCTCTCCGTTTTCTCTTTTCTTCCTCTGGTAGAGCATGTTTTATCTCTCCCCGCCTGAAGTCTCTCTCTCTCTCTCTCTCTCTCTCTCTCTCTCTCTCTCCCCCCTCTCCCCCCTGCATTCATTGTCAAGGTCAGGAAGACTCTTTTGGCAAGGTGTCTCTCTCACTCACACACACACACACACACACACACACACACACACACACACACACACACACACACACACACACACACACACACACACACACACACACACACACACACACACAGGGCAGCCTCTTGTGGTATATCAGGGTTGAGAAAGTGGGTTCAGAGAAAGGTTGGATGGACTGATGTAATGTTGACCTGAAAACACACTGAGAAGGATTCTCCACGTTTAATCAGCGGTTTTCAACCCTTTTTCACATCAATAAGGGCCATTATTTAGTGGGCATTTGAGTCACGGACCACCATTTGTATGACATTTAGCCTCTTAGACCCAATAAGAATATTTTGTTATCGTTGGATAAGATGTGATATAGAGGGTATGCGCGTGACATCATCAAACCAGGAAGTTATGCAGGAACGCCCACTGAGTGGCAAAAAACTACTTTCTGGCCTCGACAGTCCACACAGAAAAGTCCTATCTGATTTTGCATTAAACAACATTAAACAATGTTAAACTCACTTTGCTTTGCCATTCAATTTGCCACTCGATGTGCCATTCACTTTAAGCATGCACATACCCTCTACAGGAGAGATAACAGGCAAACGTAACTCAAAGTAAATTATTCTACATGCATTCTCTAATTGTGTAGACGTTTTAACAATAATTTAACTCGTTTCATTTTATACTCAAGAGTTAACCCATTCTGGACAGGAACCGCTTTTGGTGTTTTAAACATTATGGCTATTGAAAAATAGCAGATCTACAAGCTCATATAGGTCTTGTATAGGTCTGCTATTTTTTTTATCGTGAAAATATTAATTTCAGAAAACTGGAGGATTTAGAAGACATTTTTTTAAATGTCTCTTTGCTGAAAACGGCTGATCTACAAGCTCACAGCGCTCGTGGATCTGGCTGTTTTCGCCAAATGTGTGTTTTGGAATATTGTAATTTGTGTGACGTGCCCAGAATCAGGACGCTCTAGGGTTCATGTGGTTAAGAAATAGATGAGTTGAAGTTCCTTTCCTTGATTTATTTTTTGTTCATATTACAGAGTAGGCCTACTGTGGAGAGAACTTAATTAAATATCCAAGGCACTCGCTGCACTGTTTGAAAAATTAAAGAGGGCCATCATTTCGACATGGCTTGGCGATGAGGTTTCATTTGATTTGATTTGAGTTACAAATAAGCCACAAATCATACGTTGTTGGTTTCGAAGACGTTCGAGGTTGAAACACAATAAAGTGCAGGACTTATTTATTTCCCTTGTGGTCCTCCTCGCAAATAAACTAAAAAGATGACTAACCACATGCACGTCTGGTAGTTAAACAAGACAGGCTCAGTTAACAGTGCTCGGGTCGTGCTCGGGTGGCGCGGGAGATCATACATGGGCAACTGGCGGCCCGGGGGCCACATGTGGCCCCCACCACCTTCACTTAATGTGGCCCTCAGGTTAATATCAACTGCCGGCCCGGGGGCCACATGCGGCCCCAACTGGAGGCCCCCATCACCTTCACTTAATGTGGCCCTCAGGTTAATATCAACTGGCGGCCCCCATCACCTTCACTTAATGTGGCCCTCAGGTTAATATCAACTGGCGGCCCCCATCACCTTCACTTAATGTGGCCCTCAGGTTAATATCAACTGGCGGCCCCCATCACCTTCACTTAATGTGGCCCTCAGGTTAATATCAACTGGCGGCCCCCATCACCTTCACTTAATGTGGCCCTCAGGTTAATATCAACTGGCGGCCCCCATCACCTTCACTTAATGTGGCCCTCAGGTTAATATCAACTGGAGGCCCCAATCACCTTCACCCCATCACCTTCACTTAATGTGGCCCTCAGGTTAATATCAACTGGCGGCCCCCATCACCTTCACTTAATGTGGCCCTCAGGTTAATATCAACTGGAGGCCCCCATCACCTTCACTTAATGTGGCCCTCAGGTTAATATCAACTGGAGGCCCCCATCACCTTCACCCCATCACCTTCACTTAATGTGGCCCTCAGGTTAATGTCAACTGGAGGCCCGGGGGCCACATGCGGCCCCCCATCACCTTCACTTAATGTGGCCCTCAGGTTAATATCAACTGGAGGCCCCCATCACCTTCACCCCATCACCTTCACTTAATGTGGCCCTCAGGTTAATATCAACTGGAGGCCCGGGGGCCACATGCGGCCCCCTATCACCTTCACTTAATGTGGCCCTCAGGTTAATATCAACTGGAGGCCCCCATCACCTTCACCCCATCACCTTCACTTAATGTGGCCCTCTGGTTAATATCAACTGGCGGCCCGGGGGCCACATGCAGCCCCCATCACCTTCACTTAATGTGGCCCTCAGGTTAATATCAACTGGCGGCCCGGGGGCCACATGCGGCCCCCTATCACCTTCACTTAATGTGGCCCTCAGGTTAATATCAACTGGCGGCCCCCATCACCTTCACCCCATCACCTTCACTTAATGTGGCCCTCAGGTTAATATCAACTGGCGGCCCGGGGGCCACATGCGGCCCCCTATCACCTTCACTTAATGTGGCCCTCAGGTTAATATCAACTGGCCTCAGGTTAATATCCGAATACTAATATTATTGATTTCAGCATGTTACAATTCCAAACATGCAAATATGACCCGCTTTAAATTCTAAATTAGTATAGCTTAGTAGGTTATTGTCGTTTTGATGTCCAATGCATTTGTAGTTAGTTCATAAAGTTTACATAGCTATAATTAAAGGCATTTGAAAACATTTTTTAAACTTGACTGGATTCCAATTCAAAAATAGCAAAAAACAAGGGGCTGTCACCGTTTTTCCCTTTTTCTCCCTTTTTGTCTTTGTTTTCCCCCTATATTATTATGATGATTTTAGTAACGTGTATGTTTCTCTGTCACGACCTCGCGGCCGTTGCAGTGCAGGCAGCGAGAGTTCTGCGCTGTCTCCATTTTTCCCGCCATATTATTATTATTATTTTATAGTAATGCGTATGTTTCCGTGTCACAACCTCTCGGCCGTTGTTTGCGTTCGTTTACGACGTTCTAGTGGTTCAATCACTGTGTTTTTCCTGCTGTCCATGCAACATTAGCAGCTCTCGTTGTCGCTTGGAGCTGCGGTCGTAATGTGGCTGGCTGGCAGGCAGTTGGTCATGATAGCTTATTCCATTCTGACCTGAGTTCAGATTCTAAAAATGTCTTCTACATTCTGACAGTTTTCATTCTGACCTGAGATCAGATTCAAAAAAAATTCTTCTATGTCAGTCGCTCGTCGATTTTTCAAGAATAGCAGACCTACAAGCCACCGAGTGGCGCGATACGAGCTTGCTAACACCAAAATGGGTTCCCGCTCCGGAATGGGTTATAGGAGGCAGGCAATCATACTACGCGATTGGCTGGCGGTGTTTCTGGAGTATGGGATCAGACTCCATGTTTATTCGTGTGTGAGCCACGGACCACCATTTGATGAGGTTTAGCCTCTCAGACCCAAGACTAAGGAATAATATTATATTTTTGTCATTGGATACGATTTTGTCCATGATGTATTGATATGGTACCACCTGAGAGAGAGAGACAACAGGCAAACCATCAAAATAACAATTATTTTACGTTCTCCCTGCATGCAGTGTACATGTACTTCTTGTAAATTAATTAATGCAAATGTTTGACAATAATAAACAATAATAAATAATAATAAACACTTGATAGCGTTACAGGTCCATTTGGTGGCATTTTACGCTCTCAAGAGATCTGAAAGATCTGATATAAGGGTCCACATTTTGGTTATTAACTCTATTTAGCTGGGGACCACCTGGAACCCCCTCAAGGACCACTGGTGGTCCCCGGCCCACTGGTTGGGAACCGCTGCTGTAACATATAATCGGGACACATCGGCTGCATAATTGCCGATACCAAATCATGTCAAAATATTGCTTTTTGCGGGCCAGGCGTACAGTATCGGGACCCATTTCTCCCGTACGTGAGAGAGAAGACAGTAGAGGAAACCATCTCTCATGTCCTTGTTTTTTATGTCCCTCTCCTCTCCTCTCCTCTCCTCTCCTCTCCTCTCCTCTCCTCTCCTCTCCTCTCCTCTCCTCTCCTCTCCTCTCCTCTCCTCTCCTCTCCTCTCCTCTCCTCTCCTCTCCTCTCCTCTCCTCTCCTCTCCTCTCCTCTCCTCTCCTCTCCTCTCCTCTCCTCTCCTCTCCTCTCCTCTCCTCTCCTCTCCTCTCCTCTCCTCTCCTCTCCTCTCCTCTCCTCTCCTCTCCTCTCCTCTCCTCAGCCTCTCCTCAGCCTCTCCTCCTCCTCTCCTCCTCCTCGCCTCGCCTCGCCTCATCCTCTCCTCAGCCTCTCCTCAGCCTCTCCCCATCCTTCACCTTTACCACAGTGCACTTCCAGTCACCTCTCTCTCTCTCTCTCTCTCTCTCTCTCTCTCTCTCTCTCTCTCTCTCTCGGTGGAGTGGGAACAAGGCTCCAGGCTGACCCTCCGTTCCCCTCTCTCCTTCCCCCGGTCAGAGCTCCTCTCCTGGGACACGCACAGAGGAGCGAGGTGGGCCTCCGTGTCCGTCTGGCCTACATCTCTGCTCTACACACCAGGAATGTGTGTGGCTGCACGCACGAACACACGCGCGCGCACACGCGCGTGTGTTCGTGCGTGCACACGCACACACAGTTACATAAGTTCAAATGCATGCAGCGCAGGAGCACATTTCAAACATTTGTACTGTACACAGTATCCTGGTTATTTGTTTGACCCCAAGAATTTGCATACACACGCACGCATGCATGCTCTCTCTCTCTCTCTCTCACTCACTCACTCACTCACTCACTCACTCACTCACTCACTCTCTCACACACACACACACACACACACACACACACACACACACACACACACACACACACACACACACACACACACACACACACACACATACAGAATGAATGACACTGTCTCTCTGTATCTCTTTCTCTGCCTCTCTCTTTCTCCCTCATCATCCCTCTGATGTCCCCTCATTCACTCTGTCCATCTCGGGGGAGGATGGAGGGATGAGCTTACAGAGATAAGAAATGAGCGAATACGGGCTCTGCTTACCTTACCTCTGGGAGGTTAGGACACGAGGGAGAGAGAAGGGGGTGTAGGGAACGGAGAGGGAGATGGAACCGAGAGAGAGGGGGGGCGGGTGGGGGGGCAGGGAGACAGACAGACAGACAGACAGACGTGTTATATGCACGTGTTATGCACTCTCATTAGTCAGTCTAGCACATTCCACCATTTCCTCTAATTAAGCCAGCTCACTGTGAAAACATTGTGTGTGTGTGTGTGTGTGCATATAGTAAGCTTCGCCGAGCCATGAGGCCCATAGGGCAGGAGCCTATCTCCTGTTTCTATAGTGTGAGGCAGCTTGATGATGATGATGTACAAGTACACCCCACTGGACATGATGTACAAGTACACCCCACTGGACATGATGTACAAGTACACCCCACTGGACATGATGTACAAGTACACCCCACTGGACATGATGTACAAGTATACACCCCACTGGACATGATGTACAAGTATACACCCCACTGGACATGATGTACAAGTATACACCCCACTGGACATGATGTACAAGTATACACCCCACTGGACATGATGTACAAGTATACACCCCACTGCACATGATGTACAAGTATACACCCCACTGCACATGATGTACAAGTATACACCCCACTGCACATGATGTACAAGTATACACCCCACTGCACATGATGTACAAGTATACACCCCACTGCACATGATGTACAAGTGCACCCCACTGGACATGATGTACAAGTACACACCCCACTGGACATGATGTACAAGTATGCACCCCACTGGACATGATGTACAAGTATGCACCCCACTGGACATGATGTACAAGTACACCCCACTGCACATGATGTACAAGTATGCACCCCACTGGACATGATGTACAAGTACACCCCACTGGACATGATGTACAAGTATACACCCCACTGGACATGATGTACAAGTATGCACCCCACTGGACATGATGTACAAGTACACCCCACTGGACATGATGTACAAGTATACACCCCACTGGACATGATGTACAAGTATGCACCCCACTGGACATGATGTACAAGTACACCCCACTGGACATGATGTACAAGTATGCACCCCACTGGACATGATGTACAAGTATACACCCCACTGGACATGATGTACAAGTACACACCCCACTGCACATGACGCTAGCATGTCACAGGGACTTACCCCAAATCCAACTCTTGATGCTGAGTGCCAATAAGAAGGGAGGCCTTGGGTCCTATTTTTGAGTGGTGCAACCACTCCAAGGAACAGCAATGTCCGTGTTGTTCACCTATGTGTCCGCCTATGTATGTGATGTTAATGAGCACGAGTGTGACTATTAGTAACAGTAGGGGCGCTAGAAACAGAAACAGAGAGAGATAGTGCTGTACTGTTGCCTGCTAATGAGAGAGAGAGAGAGAGAGAGGAGGGGTGAGAGGGGAGTTGCACCACTCAGTTCAGTTTCTTTGGTACTGTATGACCCGGCCAGTTGATTGTGTGCGTGTGTGAGTGCGTGCATGAATGTTTATTTCTATAGAATATAGAGCGAAAAATGTGAAAACAGACGATATACAAGCTCACAACGCCTCACATTGCTAGGCGGCGTGAGCTTGCATATCTGTTATTGTCTCCATATACATCCGGCCAGTTCGTTGGTACTTTACATCTGCTGATGTTAAAGGAGAATTCCATACTAAAAGGCTTTCTTACCTTTCTTTGTAGTTGTTACGTCCCCATCAAAGAGGTCCAGGTGTTATTTTGTGCAAAAGCTCCTTATTGGCTATTTCCCCTACCATAAGCCCTAAATGAATTGAATGGGATGTATGTGGTGTTGTGCTAATTCGCTTATTTCCATCGCTCAAAATTATAATTTCTTTGTATGTATCCTATCTTCATAATGTAAATAATAACCCAAGCGGCACACTTTACTACTTATTTTGATGGAAATAAGCAAATTAGCACAACACCCCATACATCCCATTCAATGCAATTCATTTAGGGCGTATGGTAGGGGAAATAGCCAATAAGGAGATTTTGCACAAAATAACACCTGGACCTCTTTGATGGGGACGTAACAACTACAAAGAAAGGTAAGAAAGCCTTTTAGTATGGAATTCTCCTTTAAGTACTGCACGCAACATTCTGGTGTAGCACCCGTCAAGAGACTATGCTGCAGGGTGGGCTTCAGGGTCCATGAGTATTCACTGCCATATAGAAGAACAGACTCCACACCACAACGCTTCCGGTCCAAAGAATATACAGCTGGCTGTATATTGTATATTGCTTCCAAATACCACAAAATCTTTGCTTGCCACTTCAAGAAGGCGGTCGCTCTTTGATGTCGCGAGAAAGATGTATTGGCGCTGCTCTGTGGCGACATGGGCATAAGGGCTGTATACGCTTGCACACAGCCGCAGTTCTTGAAAATAAAATAAAAATCCACTGACATTTTGAACTATATTTCCGTGAACGGAAATGACGAACAGATGCAATGCAGCTTCCTGTCTCCGATTTTGCGGGGTGTATATTTCCAGAGTCTACTGTATATATATACACACCGTATCATTCGGGAGATTGTGGACTATAGTGGTCGGGCCACACACGACTATAACACAAATCCTATAACAGCATCCCTATTTCTAGGCATGTCATAATAGTGAACTTGAACTTGTACAGTGCATGGGTTTGTTCCTCAGAGATATTGGTGTGTAGAGGGCCATAGACAGAGCCCTGGGGGACCCCGGGGAACTGACAAAAACTGTATATATATTATAGGGTTTAAGTGGTTAACGTGGTCAGAGAGAGAGAGAGAGAGACGGATGGATGGAGAGAATTTTTTTAATTAAAATTGTGTTACTTGTGGTCATAACAGTTATGTTGCATTTCATGAAGAATGCAGTCTTCACTTGTGTGTGTGTGTGTGTGTGTGTGTGTGTGTGTGTGTGTGTGTGTGTGTGTGTGTGTGTGTACAGTAGAGGTTGTAACCCACTAATGATTGCCTCAAGGCTTAAAGGAACCAGTTAACATGAACACATGTCTAGAGTTTCACAAACATGTACGCACGCACACACACACCTTGGGGCCAGCGTGCACATTCCAAGGTACAGCGACATTTTTAAAAGGTCATGGGTGAACAACACACACACACCTTATATAGTGGTTTATAGGGGCACACATACACACACACACTACATACACTTCATTCGGTGAACACACTGCATATATATACACACACACACACACACACACACACACACACACACACACACACACACACACACACACACACACACACACACACACACACACACACACACACACACACTTTGTAATTGGTATATATATATATTTGTCTGTCTGTCTGTCTCTCTCTCTTTCTGTCTATCTCTCTCTCTCTCTCTCTCTCTCTCTCTCTCAGGTCTCTTTTACGGTAGTGCATGTGTTGTGTCCAGAGGCTATGTTTTACAGCTCTGTTCCCATGACTTTGCCATCACAACGCACGCACGCACGCATGCACGCACGCACGCACACACGCACGCACGCACGCACGCACGCACGCACGCACGCATGCATGCACGCAATAACACATACATCAGATAACAAATATGGAGTTTGGCTTCTCTAAAAATACGCTGGAAAATAGATATTATCAAACACTTGGAAAATGTGGAAATTCTCTTCTCTTCTCTTCTCTTCTCTTCTCTTCTCTTCTCTTCTCTTCTCTTCTCTTCTCTTCTCTTCCTGATCTGGTTTTGGAGGCTGGTTCAGTGGTTGTGTTTTTATGTTTTTTAGTTTGCATATATACTGTAAGTTAGACATGTAGTTGAGGTCATGACTGGTCTGTATGACCTGGCAGTGCGTAATGAAGGACTCTTAAATCAAATCTCTTCTGGTCTCTCCTCTCATACAGTACAGCACATCGTTCACCTGTGCATCGAAGATGGGTTAGGAACTGATTAATAATGCTAATTTAGTGCAGTCAGTACCATTGTATTGTAGTGGCTATAGGATACATGCACACACACACACACTCGCACTCGCACTCACGCACACACGTGTGCGCACGTGCGCCCGCACACATACACACGCGCTCAAACATATCAATACTCCCATTTTTTTATCACCGTACCTTTTTTATATGAGAAAGCGTTCAAATACAGCTGAAAGGAAAGATTTCCTCGCCGTGTCATTCCAGTCCAGACCAGCTGCATCTCTTAGCTACATCACAGATGTGTCCAGTGGTTTACAGGCTTTGTGTCTTTCATGTCAATCCCTGGAACGCACGGCGGGCTATCGCCGAGACCCTGGCGCTCTCCGTGAAACCATTAACCACATTGTCGCCTGGCTCGGTCTGAGACCCACATACTCTCCGCGGGCCGGCGTCGGCCCTTCAAGCCTTCGCGGCAAGCGGGCATATCGGTTCTAGCGGAATTACAACAAGTTTGCTCTTTTCTTATACACGTAGAGATATTGAGGCGGTATCGATATCACAGATGTTTGGGTCGATTTATTTCACTTCGTATAACTTTCGGATGCGGGGGGAAAAAAAAGAAAACCTTTGATATGAAATCTTCCGGGGTTTCTGGGAGGTCGCCCAGTCCTCATGGCGCTCCGTTGTTAAACGATCAATAAAACATGGAGGTTTCATTTCGGTCCTCACCTTTCCAAAGACTGCGACCCGCGTTTCTTCTTCAAGGTTCGGAAAACAGAATGATATAGTGCAGAATAACTCCATTCCAAGCTCCTGGCATATAGCGATCGGCATTGGGGTTTGATTTAGAAAAATAAAACGAGGGTTCAGGGTGAGGATTGTCCTTCTGTGGACATCCAAATCCCACGTGGTGGATTTATTGATTCATTTATTATTGCTTTGTACCCCAATTTTCAATTAATTCCTCCCCACACACGTTTTGTGTGTGCGTCGTCACTGCTGTCGTATCCTACTGACTCACTCACAGTGAGGAGCCCCCAGCGGGAGGACGTATAGAGCCTCTGTCTATCCTCTGTCTATCCTACTGACTCACTCACAGTGAGGAGCCCCCAGCTGGAGGACGTATAGAGCCTCTGTCCTACTGACTCACTCACAGTGAGGAGCCCCCAGCGGGAGGACGTATAGAGCCTCTGTCCTACTGACTGTCCTACTGACTCACTCACAGTGAGGAGCCCCCAGCGGGAGGACGTATAGAGCCTCTGTCCTACTGACTGTCCTACTGACTCACTCACAGTGAGGAGCCCCCAGCGGGAGGACGTATAGAGCCTCTGTCCTACTGACTGTCCTACTGACTCACTCACAGTGAGGAGCCCCCAGCGGGAGGACGTATAGAGCCTCTGTCCTACTGACTCCCTCACAGTGAGGAGCCCCCAGCGGGAGGACGTATAGAGCCTCTGTCCTACTCCTCCCGCCCAACACTCCCTGCTGGCAGGATATTTTTATGAGTTTTTAAACTTTTTTTTTGTTAACGGTCAGTGACACACATTCCGGGTAAACAATCCCATCCCTAATAGACACTCGACAAAGCCGGACGCATCGCCGCGGTGGATTCAAACCCACAACCTTGATCAGTAGATTATTTTATTATGATTGTGTATTTTTTGTTTAATACACGGCTTATCATTTGTGTCACGACAAATTGTTGCTTTTAACACTCGCGCGACTGAAGTAAGGCCACCTATATACCACACAAGATGATTTCAGGTCAAACATACCTTTTTTTCCCTGTGATGTTATTGGCTATACTGTCTCCAGACGCTGTGATGTTATTGGCTACTGTCTCTATACTAGCTTTATTTTTTTATTTTTTTAAAGATATTTTTTTTGCGGCTTACGCCTTTTATTGATTTTTTTTGAAGGGACAGACAGTAGGCTGACAGGAAACGGGAGAGAGATGGGGGGATGACATGCAGTAAAGGCCGTGTCGGGTCCGGGAGTCGAACCCGCGGCACACTGCGACTGGATCACCAGTCCGGTGCCCAGACCGTTACGCTACGGCCTGGGCCTATACTAGCTTTATTGTCTGGAGGTGTGACGTCCAATCCTGTGGGGGGGAGGAAGGTCATTATGACCGAATAGGCAGAGTTTAGAAAATCTTTCAGATGAAAAATTTAAAAAAGAGATGGTTTGAATCAAATATTCAGGAAAAAGTCATGGAGAGCTTCACGGGGCAAGCATAATCGACTTCAAAATGTCAGAAACGGGCCAGAAAAAGACCTCACGAGACACTCTGGTGTTATAATAACATGTTCTCCTCGCAGACCTCACAGACCTCACAGACACTCTGGTGTTATAATAACAATATGTTCTCGGTGCGGGGGATTGAAGACGGCCACATCGGATCAAGTCAAGTCAAATCATGAATCATAATAAATAATATCATATTTAAGGGATCTACCGTGACGGCATGGCAGAGACCTCATCAGCAGATCCCTCTGAAGCGCTCTTTGAAACGTTTTGACTCGGTCCATTGACAACATCATATAAATTTAAAACCTTTAAAAGCGACACATAATACCAGACTCCCCTCATGAGACACAATGGACCCGGTGGAAAAAAGACGTTGGCCGCCCGGTTGCTTTGGGCTGCATTTAAGGCTAGTTAAACTGCACTTTAAATGACCCAGAAAATCCTGTCTCCTGGTGTATTGTGTTTTAAGTGAAACTTAATTCCGTTTTCGGCGGTGAAGTATTTCTTTCTTAACTGGCCTGTCAAATAGAATGACTTCTAGCCCCGACGTAACCCCTATGGTATATGGTTTTATCATTAGAGAGACCGGTGTCTGTGTGCGTGTGTGCGTGCGTGCGTGCGTGTGTGCGTGCGCATGTGCACGTGTGTGTCAATGAGGGACAAAAATACATGGTGACAGAGAGAGATAGCGTGCATGCGTGAGTGTGTGTGTATGACAGAGAGAGAGAGATAGCGATATGGAGTGACAGCGAGGTGTGTTGTGTGTGTGTGCGTGTGTGTGCGCGTGTGTGTGCGCGTGTGTGTGCGCGTGTGTGTGTGCGTGCGTGCGCCTGTGTGCATGTGCGTGTGTGCGTGCGTGCTTGTGTGCGTGCGTGTGTGGTTTTGTCATTAGTAAAAGGAAGGGTTATTATGGGTTTTCCAGACATACTGGCCACTGCTCTAACAATGTGCTAATATCTTTCTATCTCTCTTGTTGTTCTCTCTCTCTCTCTTTTCAATACCTGTCACTCTATCTTTCGTCACTCTATCATTCTCTTCAGACATTTGTTTCGCTTTCTCACCAACTCTGTCTCTGTCTCCTTTCTCTCTCTCTCTCTCTCTCTTTCTCTCTCTCTCTCTTTCTCTCTCTCTCTCTCTCTCTCTCTCTCTCTCTCTCTCTCTCTCTCGCTTCCCAGTATAACAGACTGGGAAGAGGCTTCTGGCTCTAAGTTGAGACGGATTCACCGCTTGGAGAAAGAACCAAGGAAAGACAGAGAAATAAAGTAGAAAAAGTGCCCTTCTGGGCACAGGTCTCCACCAGGAGGATAGGAGTGTGATGTTTGGCAAAATGTTTAGGAGTAATATACTTTTATGTTTTTGTTTTTTGCACAATTTTCTTCATTTTGTTGAGGAAATGCAGATCCAGATCACTCATAGCCTCTCTGAGCATAGAATTCTGGATGAGCAGGACATGTGCAGCAATTGCCCTGTTATAGCGCCACCGTGAGGCTGATTTGGAAAATAATGAGTGGCATGTCATCCTCGGCCTAGTGGAAATGTGCGTGCATAATTTAACGGAAATTGCACACTGCGTTTGTGATTTGTGCCATTTTGTTCGAAACGGACCAATCATGTGAGCTTTGGAAGCCAATCTTAGCCAATCAGGATGGAAGATGGGAAATGGTGCAGATCCGTGTTGATCACATGACTATGGAGATAGTGTATACCGAACTGTGTGATTTATGGATAAAATGTGTACGAGTAATCTACAGAAATGTGTTTTGCCTAAATCGGCCTGATGGTGGCGCTATAACTGGTCGTTGAGGAATATTTGGGGCAGAGGTTCGTCGTTGGCATCCAGGGAGTGTGTGCAAAGTTTGGCATGGATCGGGCCAACGGTGCCGGAGATTAGCTGGTGAAGGAAGGAAGGAAGGAAGGAAGGAAGGAAGGAAGGAAGGAAGGAAGGAAGGACATCGAAAAAAGAAAAAAAAAAGATAAATCATGACAGTTTTCTGAAATACCTCATCTTTCTATATCAGTGGTGCTCAATATTTCATGTCAAGAACCCCAAAAAGTATAATGTATTTGGCCGCCAACCCCCATCTGAAAATATTAAAATTAAAAACGTTCACGGATAGCTTAACCTGTACAAATATCAAAATGTATTGGTTTATGTATAATTTGTATCAATCCAAATCTGCAAAGTATAACCCTATAGCAACAAAAGCTGCCAAAGCAATGTAGCAATGTAACAATATTTAGTTCTGACTTTTTGAGGATTAGATTAGACGTATGAAGTGGCATGTATTTAAGTATACTGTGCATCAAATACAGTACATTAAATGCACGTATAGTTACATTTCAGCGCCGAGAGAGCATGCAGGGCCTTAGGAGAGAAAGACAAAAGAGGTAGAAGTTGAAAAAAAGGAGAAAAGGTGAAAGTAGGAGAGACGTATAAAGAAGAAATAATTGAAGAACTGACTGCATGAATGTTAGAACTAAAAGAGAGAGAGAGAGAGAGAGAGAGAGAGAGAGAGAGAGAGAGAGACACATGTAACTCTCTTGAACCCTGGAGTCTTTCCTGCAGGCGGCCATGTTGGATTCCTCTATACTTATCATTGCCCATGTGGATTTTATACGCATTTCTGAGGCCGGTTCATTGGCTGAGAAATAACTGCATCTGAACCCATCCAACACTTTTATACTATAATGGGGGCGACCGACTGAACGCGGGATGGAAGTGTGGCGTGATGTGTGTGCGTGCTCACACACGCACGCACACACGCACACACACACACACACACACACACACACACACACACACACACACACACACACACACACACACACACACACGTTTCTTTGTGTGCGTGAGTTTGTCTTGATGGTCAGAGTCAGAAATAAAACACCCACCAAAGGCATGGAATGTGTGTGTGTGTGTGTGTGTGTGTGTATGCGTGTGTGTGTGCGTGTGTGTGTGTGAGGGATGGGGTCATGGTTAGGTCCTCAATGCAGGGTTCATAGACGGAGCTATTCCACTGTTTCCATCCCAGAGCTGGGTCTCGTTTAAAACCACTTAAACCTCCACACACGTCATCGACCGTGGAGTCCCCCCAGGGATCTAGCCTATAGGCCCCCCCTCCCTTTTTCCCTCTACACCCTTCTCCACCCCCCCCCCCACCCACCACCCCCCTCTTAGCCGAAAATTGCCGATCCACAATGTGTCCACGTGTTGGCGGTTGCCAAGTGTTGTGAGCTTGTAGATTGGTAGATTTCCCCCCCTGAAAGTTGGCCTATTTTGACATGCCTAGAAAAGGGACAGTATGGGTTGGTTAACCACACTTTCTCTGACACTTGCTTCATACTGTAATTGGACAGTGCATGTTGCATTTGAGAGAGAGAGAGAGAGAGAGAGAGGGAGAGAGGGGGGGGGGCTTGGTCCCCTGATGAGTTCATGAAAACAAAACTGGAATTGTAAAAAAAAAAAAAAAAAAAAAAGTTGAAACAGCAGTGTTGTAAACCTTTTTTGGACGTGCTTGAAAGCGTCCCAGTAAGTTTCCAATAAGTACAGAGAAAGATTTGTATCGAATTGCCAACGCTCTCTCTTTTTATTACCAAAATATGGGAATGTGCAAAATGCACTTTAAGCTCCAGTCTAATCTTCAAGAACTTGTCAAGTTCAAAGCGGGAAAAGAAAGTGTCGACCCATACCAAACAGCTGCGGCGTCTTATAGTTTTTAGCAGCAGTTCAAGCAGAGCTGAGCACTTCTCTCGCTTCTCACATCCATTCACCACACAAACTGAAAGTGTTGAGAGGTTTGTCTTGGAGGTCCCCGGTGCGCTTCCCCACGCTCCGCCCCCCCGGGGTCTGTGTTTTTTTTTTTTTTTAAGATATTTTTTTGCGGCTTACGCCTTTTATTGATTTTTTTTTGAAGGGACAGACAGTAGGCTGACAGGAAACGGGAGAGAGATGGGGGGATGACATGCAGTAAAGGCCGTGTCGGGTCCGGGAGTCGAACCCGCGGCACACTGCGACTGGATTTCCAGTCAGGTGCCCAGACCGTTACGCTACGGCCTGGGCCCCCGGGGTCTGTGTTGAAGTGTCCCTGAGCAAGCCACGGCCTGACCTCACAATTAAAAAAAAAATCTTCTAAATCCTCGTACAGAGCCAACTCGAGTCGTGACAAATCATGACAACAAACACAATATTTTGGACCAAACAAATAATTGCAAAGAAGAAAATCCTGCCGTTTCTTTCGACTTTCTAATTCTTTGTTTGGCCCAAAACATTGTGTTTATTGTCATGATTTGTCACGACAAGAGTTGGCTTTGTCTTTTGGCTTTTGCGTAAAACGTCTTTAAATAAATACTTTCTGAAAAGTCTGAAAATGAACGGGGATTTATTTTCCGGGTCTCTCGAGGGGGCGGGACTGCGACGCTCTAGGAATCGGACTGGAATGTTGATCGATATTTAACCCATTCTGGGTGGGAACCCCTTTTGGTGTTTTAACTATAAGCATTATGTAATACTTTAGCTATTGAAAAATAGCAGATCTACAAGCTCATAGCGCGCTACGAGCTTGTAGGTCTGCTATTTTTTTTTTAATCGTGAAAATGCAGCAACAAATCTTTGAATATATATTCTTTCCCGGGATCATAGCTTGAGGGTCTTATCCACTGCAAACAACAAGAATTGATGATTACATCAATGAATTACCACAGAATTGTACTATGAAATGTAAATATCTGTGTCTATCTGTATTTGTGTGTGTGTGTGTGTGTGTGTGTGTGTGTGTGTGTGTGTGTGTGTGTGTGTGTGTGTGTGTGTGTGTGTGTGTGTGTGTGTGTGTGTGTGTGTGTGTGTGTGTGTGTGTGTGTGTGTGTGTGTGTGTGTGTGTGTGTGTGTGTGTGGAAACAACAACAGGATCTGTCCTAATATAATTCTGAGGCAACATGGCGGCGTCTGGAATATTATTTCTATCTTGTTTTGAACAATTTCTACATGGCGTGTAGACGATATGGATTGTTGGTTGGATGATAGAAAGAGCGTGTTTGTGTGTGTGCACCCCGTGTCAGGGCGTTTAGACTATGGCTTTAGTCGTTTTAGACAATGGGACGTTGCCTCTAAGGTTGTTGTTGTCGGCCGCAACGCTGTCCCATTGGCTTAGAAGAGGTCGCCTATAGAGACGAGGCAGCCAATGAGAAAAAGTACAGAAAGTGGGCGTGAAAGCACTGAATATCGACAATTGACCAGACTTGCGCTTCACAGCAGCTGGTAAATATTATTTGGAAATACTAGACATGGGCGAGGTGAATATCGAAGCAAAAAATACAGCATTACACAGATCATAGCCCCCAGACATGGGATCCTGGCCAGGTTCTGGCAGCCAGCCCGTCGGGGCAGAAGAAGCCTCCAGTCCTATGAGGTGTCCATCTTGGACAGAGAGCCTCTCCCTTAGAATATAAATGATTTTTAAACAGATTGGGCATTCCGTGATTTCTATTATACGATCGAATAACCTTGAACTCCTCGAACCCACGCAGTCGAGCCAAACTTCAGCAATTTGCAACCAACAGAAAAGAGGTTCAAGGCCTCAGACTCGTCAGACGCAACATTCCTGTTACCGTACGCCATCTTAACAATCCAAACCGTACTCGCCCCGGCCCGTGGCTGACCCTCTTCCCCCGCCCGCGCCGCGGTTTCCGAGGCGGACAACGGTATCGGGTCTCGACCCCCGGCACATGAACGTGCAGAGTCTTATTTAGTTCTGGTTTTGTTTATATAGCTTCACTTCGCCTCGGTGGCGTGGTCCCCACCCGTGACAAAATGCTTGTTTAAAGCGTCCCGCGACAGCCAAATAAACAAAGATAACCACCACCGCCGCGGCTTGTTGTTTCAACAACGACGGGAGAGACGAAATGTCAGACGGCCCCAGTTGTTGTGTCTCGTTTATATATACGTCTGGGCTCGTTCGAGGCCACACACGCGCTGCTGTGTTTATACCGGACGCGACCGGAAAGATTGAAACATGTCGGCGACGGTCTCGTTGAGATTTGGACATAGTTATGCGTTATAGCCTTTATATGCCAGAGAGGACATGAACTCTGTCTGTTGTTGTTGTTGCCGTCTTACTCTGAACCGTATAGGAACGATGGCGTAACCTCTGGTTTTAACCCATTTTGACCTGAAAACAGCAGACCTACAAGCTCATAGCGCGCCACTCGGTGGTGCGCTATGAGCTTGTAGATCTGCTATTTATTCAATAGCTAAAGCATAACATAATGCTAACACCAAAAAAGGGTTCCCGTCCAAAATGGGTTTTAACCAAACCGCCTGGGTGTAGACGTTTGGTTTCACACACAGTACAATGCTGTGAGTGTGAGTATCTGAAAGTTGTACACGACATTGGACCCATACTGGTCCTGGCGAATGTTATATCAGCCTATACCCATTCAGGACGGGAACCCCTTCTGGTTTTTAAAGCATTATGTTATACTTAGTACTTTATAGAGGCTTCCTCAGCATTTATTTTAGTATTATTTTTCAGCAAATATCTTAAATGCTTGACCTTCTGGTGCCATTTAAAATGTTATGTCTGTGATTTTATGCATATTCATTGTCTTGTATTGTGTTTGATATGTTAACCTATGACATAACTAACTGTAAAGCACTTGATGTATGTCCTGCCTGTGAAGCACTTTGCACTGCAACCCTGTAGGTGCTATATCAATAAAGCTTATTATCATTCAATTATTATTATTGCTCCATGCACTATCTGCCCCTCTATACCAGAAAGCACGCTGGCTGGGCCAGGCTAAGTAATGTATGTACTATAATGTCACAGTCGCAGACTTTCCTATGATTGATTGTATTGTCTATAGGTCTTGTAGTATTCCTGATTGTTCCCCGGTCTAGGTTTATTGGTTCTATATGTTTGTTTGCCCCAGCTGTATCTCATTTGTAATCAGCGCTCATGTGCGTATCATTCTTGTTCTTCTGTCAGACTCGTGGTTTTGCGTCCCATGTTTTAGTTTGTCTTGAGACGTTCACCTGTGTCCTACAGCAATATTGAGCCATTTTGGACTGAGGTCGATACAACAAAAAGTTTTCTAAATCCTACATTTTTTATGAAAAACCCATGTTTCTATGTCAGCGGTGCTCAACCTTTTTCATGTCAAGGACCCCCAGAATTATCTCTATTGGGCCACGGATCCCCATCTCAAAATATGTAGTTCCAGGGACCCCCCCCCCAGAAGCCAATATTTGAGTTCAAAATGTTCGCTCTGAAATATATATTCAAAGATTTGCGATATAGATATTGAAAATTAGCAGATCTGCTATTTTTCAATAGCTAAAGCATTACATAATGCAACACCAAAAGGGGTTCAAACACCCCATCATGCCTGCTGTCCTGCACTTGGGTTCTTCTCACCCATGTTGTCACCCTGCAGCACGTGACGACTAAATCTATAATCTGACAACAACGATCTTCTCTTCATTAGGGGACCCTATAGCTGGCACATAATTGTTTTCTAACGGTGGTCTGCGCTGTCTAAAAAACGTGGCAGTCCTTGGCATGAAAAAGGTTTGATAACCCACAGAGAGACGGAACTTATACGTGTGCGTGTGTGTGCGTGTGTGTGTGTGTGCGCGCGCGTGTGTGTGCGTGTGCGCGTGCGTGCATGTCATATATCTACAGTATGTGTGCCAGTCTGCGTCTTTCATCTGTCTGATGAAAGACGCAGACTAGACTTTCTACAGTATCGAGCATACACACACACACGCACACGCACACACACACACGCACACGCACACGCACTCACACAAGGTTAGTAGGCTTTACGGTCAATGATTGCGTCACACCATAAAACTGTTGTGTGACGTCCATCCGTGTATGCGTGTGTACCAGGGAACTTCCCCCACAGTCAGACAGACGTGTCCACAGCATCATATGGTGGCCAAACTTTTAGCACACGCACACACACACACACACACACACACACACACACACACACACACACACACACACACACGCAATGAGTAATCGTTGGTTAGTTAGAACATGATGGAGACGACAACATCTCTGTTACTCTGACTGTGTGAAACAGAAACCACAACACACACACGCACACACACACACACACACACGCACACACACGTGCACGCAGGCATCAGATTGCCCTCTGTTTCGATTGCATATTGAGAAAGAGAGAGAGAGCGAGAGAGAGAGAGACATCTGTCCAGCAGATTTCCATCTCCTATTCTTTCCTTCTCTTTCATCCTCTCCTCTCGTTCTCTGCTCTGTTCATCTGAAGAACATCAAAACCTGGTTCATTTAAAAGTCAAGGGGAGAGAGAGAGAGAGAGAGAGTCCTAGTTAGTGATGAGTCTATCGGTGAGTGACTGTCTCATCTGTTACCACTTTTCACGTCGTCCAACTTGGACGTGTTTTGGTATTAGTCACCTCCATTCATCTCAACTGTGTTTTAGAGCACCATGACGCAGCGTATAGTTGCCTTAACCATGATGCAACTAATTAACTAAACTAATTTGAAACTATGTCGCTTTTCGTGTAACGCGCTCCGTGTAACTTGTGTCTGGGACGGCGTCATAGAGATCGAGCATGTCTTATTTTCAATGGAACTATTACTGTAGTATCCTTCTCTCTTCTTTTTACATACTTTGTTTTATATTAATTTTATCCTATCAGCAAAATGACACACGCACGCGCATTGACCCTGTAACGGGTCCATTTGATCCCATTTGCATACACTCTCGGAGTTAAATTATTACTTTGATTTTACAATATACATTGGGGTCCCGGAGATAGAAATGGGGGACCGTATAGCCTATAATCCAGGTCAATCTGGGCGTCCTTTAAATGAAAATGGTTGAAAATCACTGCTAGAGCTGTGTCCTTGGCTATATATATTTTCAGATGGGCGGTCGGTCCACAGGCTATAATGAGTGTCCATTTGGAGGTCCTTGACATTAACCCATTCTGACCTGAGATCAGATTTAAAAAAAATGTCGGTCGTTCTTCGATTTTTCAAAAATAGCAGACCTACAAGCTCGTAGCGCGCTATGAGCTTGTAGATGTGCTATTTTTCAATAGCTAAAGCATAACATGATGCTAACACCAAAATGGGTTCCCGTTCAGAATGGGTTAAAAAGTTTGGGGACCACTGAACTAGAACACTAACGTAATTGTTTTGTTACACTGTTATCACTAAACACGGACCATTTCACCAATGTTAAATATTCCTCATCAAAATATATTGAAGCACAGAAATACATATAGGCCAAGAATTATTTTGTATTTCAAAAAGAAAAATAGACATCATGTTGGCTCTGGAACTTCCGCGGACCCCCCGATGCACCCCCACACGGAGTTGCACCACTCACTTCACACGGGTGTGATTTTTCAAGACTAATTTGCGGAAAAATAACATTAAATGTCAAATAGTCTATAGTCCCCGATTATAATACGACCCTGTTTTTTAGGATATTTCCATTGGGGAAAAAAACGTCTTATATATTAAGGCTAATAAGGTACTTGTTTTGCTCTCTCTCCCTCTCTCGCACGCTCGCTCACACACACACACACACACACACACGCACGCACTCATGCATGCACACACGCACGCACGCACAGAGACAGACAGACAGATAGTAGTGCATGTTTTTCTGCAACGAGCTGCTGTTGTTTGACAAATATTTGACAACAAATAAACAGACATTTCATCTTAAAGCAATTGGCCATGCTGTGTGTGTGTGTGTGTGTGTGTGTGTGTGTGTGTGTGTGTGTGTGTGCTTACGTGCACCTGTGTGTGTGTTTACTTTGTAAAGAGTAACCTTTGTTCTTGTGCTGTAGAAACACACAGCTCAAATGACATTATCTTAATTGAGTTTGCTCAATTGGACACGCTCAGACCAACACTGCTATTTAATTAACTCTTTCTCCCACTCACTCTCTCTCTCTCTCTCTCTCTCTCTCTCTCTCAATTCAATTTCAAATATACTTTTTTATTTTTATATTGCCAAATATAATATTCAGAATCAGAACAAATAATACAAAAACATATTATAATCAAAAATACATTAGTGTATTAACTGTAGACTTATGAAGGTCCTTTCAATTTTTGGGGGGTGTTTTCTATCCCATGCACAAACATTGCATTTTTTTGAACAATCAATCTTCCTCATCATAATATGGGGCTTTTATGGAAATTTCTTTCAACTGATTTTGTCGTACGTGGGATGTCATCTGTATCACCCTACTTTGTGTAATTCCTTCCCCTCTTCGGTCTTCAGTTCCACTTTGTTTACAATGTCCGCCATTGCTGATATGCAAACAAATTAGCATATCAGCGCCCCCACCACCTCAGGACATTGTGGTACTGCAGCTAAAACTGCTTCAGAAGCCACACATAATAAATGACATGGACTGGTTATATCCGAGTGGTGATTTAGGCTCAAACCATTAGAAATACGTTTGATGGACATAAACAATATGATATTAAATAAAAACAATGTTTTAAATGCATGTTGTATTTCGTTTAATGTCCCTCATCTTGTGACAGGCTGCTACACATTTTGAGTGTTTGTTCTAAACGTGGGTGGTATCAGATCATGGTGGCTCCCTCTAGTGTATGTGTCTGTCGCTCATTTGGAGAAGTATAGTTCAACAGGTATGCAGGCATATGAGGTCTCTGTGGCTATCGTAAATACCTAGTCCAGGCATATGAGGTCTCTGTGGCTATCGTAAATACCTAGTCCATATGAGGTCTCTGTGGCTATCGTAAATACCTAGTCCATATGAGGTCTCTGTGGCTATCGTAAATACCTAGTCATATGAGGTCTCTGTGGCTATCGTAAATACCTAATCCATGAGGTCTCTGTGGCTATCGTAAATACCTAGTCCATATGAGGTCTCTGTGGCTATCGTAAATACCTAGTCCATATGAGGTCTCTGTGGCTATCGTAAATACCTAGTCCATATGAGGTCTCTGTGGCTATCGTAAATACCTAGTCCATATGAGGTCTCTGTGGCTATCGTAAATACCTAGTCCGCAGTGATATTGGCTTGATTGAACCATGAGCCCAGTGAAATTGGAACGCCAGAAAGGCCTGTGAATATTTCTGGAGGTTGAAGACCATGCAGTCATGCCACAGGATCAGAGTAAGGGCTTTGAGAGAGCATCCATGGCAGCGGCGCAAAGGAACCAAATTAATCGGCTTATAGCTCGTGTTTTATTTGCTCTGGCAGATGCATGTCGTATTTTTTAATCGGTCTGGCAATGTCAGGATAGGCACACCAGAGTTGCCGTAATCAAGCCTTGCAGATTGACCTGAGGCTTGGACGAGGAGTTGGGCACAGACTCAGGGTTTGATCTCTCACAGACATAGTACAGAGCAAAAACTGCGCAAGATCGAAGTGTTCCTTGAAGGACAGCTGACTGTCCAGGACCACTCCCAGGCTCTTGGCTATAGTTTAAGTGGGAGTCACCGCCGGGGTGTTGTTGATGGAAATACAGAAAGATGCTGCCATGTGCGGGGCGAGATGTTCCATGAGGGAAGAAGGAGAGAAGCTTGGTTTTGTCTGCATGCGTTGAGCTCTTCTAGGTGGTGCAGGGGAAGGCATCCACTGTGTGAGGTAGATGTGACAGCCTGCAGGCATGCAGAGAGATGCACACTTCAACCTGTGTGGCGGAAGGAAGCGAAGGAGCAAAACAGTTGGGAATATCAGCATGACGGTGTGTGTGTGTGCGGTGAGCTGTGTGCGGTGAGCTGTGCGTGCATGCGTGCGCGCACACTAGATGGAGGACATGTTTAGGGGTTATAGGCTTATAGTTATGCCTGATTTCTATACCTATACTATAGCTGCGTGCCGGTGTCATGTCCTCTAATGTTGATGGATGTCCTCACAAGTATAGAAAGGAGTAGGTGTGTGAGGGTAAGAATGCAACCAATGTTACATCATGTGATGTGAGGGAAGGGGGATCGTCATCGCAATAAGACACCAGGCCTGGTTATATTATGGTCAAATGACACCAACCCGTCAGGGGTCATCCCTGTGTTCCCCAGGTTCTATGTTCCCCACTCACGTTAGGTTTCTGGTTTAAGGACTTCAGTGTTTTGTACTATACAATTATACAGAACAAAGAATGTTTGTTTTTGCCACCTTTGTTGAAGAGTCTGAGCAATTATGTTTTAGTGTATTTTATGTGTTTATGTGTTAATTCGATAGTTTAAGTAGCCTAGGCAGGCCTAAAGTTCAATGGATTGTTCAATCTTAAATCATAATTTGCTACTAAAAGTAAGACTAAGTTGCTAAAATACTTTGTCTTACCAGAATTACAAAAATTACTAGGTTAGGTTTCTGGTTTAGGTTTATTCTATAAGTGGGGAACAAAGAACCTTTTTTGCATGGTGGGGAACATAGAACCTGGGTAACATATAGGTACGCTCCCACCTGTCATCACTCATGCACAGACTCCCTCTCTCTCTCTCTCTCTCTCTCTCTCTCTCTCTCTCTCTCTCTCTCTCTCCTTTGGTCGTGACTCGTGCGTGACTCCCACTGCGCCGGCCCGCTTGGACAGTAGCAATCATCCAGATAAATATCAAGGATGTTTGAAGCTGATCGGGACGGCCACCAGTCGTCTGGGAGCAAATCTTTGAAGCGCTTATACACTAGACTGTATAATCTTGCCCGATGCTCCCCCCCACCTCCCCCCCCCAGCTATAGTGTATGTTGTATACTAACGCCACGTGTCAGTGTTGTCCACGTTTCTCCGCCAATATTGTGTGTCCGAGTGAGACAAAATGGTGTGTTCAATGTGGCAGTGGTTCCCCAACCTTTTCATGTCAAGGACGCCTAAGTTGATACTAATTAGCCCCGCGGACCCCCATTTGAAAAGATAAGCCAGGGACCCCCATAAGAGAAGATTATTACGGCTCTAGCAGTGATTTTTCAAGCATTTTTTAATTTCAAAGGCTCCCCGGTTTGACCTGAATTAGGCTATGGCCCCCCTGTTTGGGCGGGAACTCCTTTTGGTGTTAGCATCATGCTATGCTTTATAGCTATTGGAAAAATAGCAGATCTACAAGCTCGTAGTGGCGCGCTACGAGCTTGTAGGTCTGCTATTTTTGAAACGAACTGACACAGAAACATAGCTTTTTCAGAAAACTGTCAGGATGTAGAAGACATTTTTAGAATCTGATCTCAGGTCAAAATGGGTTAATAGCATTTCTGTCTCTGGGACCCCCAATTTATATTGTAAAATCAAACTGAATTTAAATCTGAGAGTGTACACATGGAACCAAGTGTGTGTGTGTGTGTGTGTGTTAGAGGGGGGGGGGGTGTTAGAGAGAGAGAGGGAGAGAGGGTGAGAGGTTGTTTGAAAGGGAAGAGGGCCAATTAGTGAACTTGAACCCCAGGGTTCACTGATGGAGAGTTCATGACCTTTCATGAGGGTCGCAACCCTGTAGTTTACTCCATCAGCAGAACACGCACGCACGCAAACACTCACACATGCACGCACACGTGCTCTCTCTCTCTCTCTCTCTCTCTCTCTCTCTCTCTCCTTGCTAGTTCCCTTAGTTAACCTGTGCACTCTGACCTGTGTGTGTGTGTGTGTGTGTGTACATCTTTGTATTAAAGTGTGTATGGTTTGCATGTGGGTGCATTTAATATGTCTGTGTGTGAGAGAGAGAGAGAGAGAGAGAGGGGGGGGGGGGGGGGGTATTTCACTAACCTGCATCTGGCCTCCAGATGGGTTTGTGAGTCATCCCTGGGTTACACACACACACACACACACACACACACACACACACACATACACACACACACACACACACACACACACACACACACACACACACAGTGTCAGAAGAGCAGTTTTCGCTTCCCTGCTGAGAGTAGATGGTTCCCAGGTTGGGTCGATCGGGGGGTAAACTTGACACCTGACTCACATACGCACACATGGCGCACACTCTCGCTCTCTTTATGTCTGTCTCTCTCTCTCTCTCACACACACACACCTGAGTCATTCCGCTGCCAATGAAGGGTTCACGTAGAGTGTTATGTGAACCAGTAATACTGGAGAGGTGTCAGAGAGAGAGAGAGAGAGAGAGAGAGAGGGGGGGGGGGGGGAGAGGGGGGGGGAGTAGAGTTGGGGGTTAGCGGTTGCGATACGGTTATACAGAAATAAAGACAAATAGGTACTGTAGATATGCTGCATGTCCTGGTGGTTCTCTGTTTCAGTGCTTTCTCATAATAACATAGGCACTGTAGATATGCTGCATGCATGGTGGTTCTCTGTTTCAGTGCTTTATCATAATAACATGTAGATATGCTGCATGCATGGTGGTTCTCTGTTTCAGTGCTTTATCATAATAACATAGGTACTGTAGATATGCTGCATGTCCTGGTGGTTCTCTGTTTCAGTGCTTTATCATAATAACATTTCCATGTCAGTATATTTGGCTGCAGACCGCCATCTTTAAAAGATGTCTTTGCAGTGACCCCCCCGGGAAGTATTTGTGTTAAACATTTTAGGCCTGACGTCGAAATACATAAAAAGTCTCCTGAAAGAATATTATATTCAAATATTTGTGCGGCATTTTCACGATTTTTCAAAAATAGCAGACCTACAAGCTCGTAGCGCGCCACTCAGTGGCGCGCTATGAGCTTGTAGATCTGCTATTTTTCAATAGCTAAAGCATAACATAATGCTAACGACAAAAGGGGTTCCCGCCTAAAATGGGTTAAACATTTTTTTTATATTATCATAGGGGTCAAGCCCGAAGGGGCGAAGAAGACCCCTTCTTTTTTTATTTCAATTTTTTTGTATCGTTTTTTCCTTCTTCCAACATTTTTCTCAGTTTTGGCAGTCCTGTGCTGTCGCTTTCCACAATATTCGGCAATATGGTAGAGGGTCAAGAACTGAAGCTCACAGTCATTCGTCAAAGGACAAATTCAACCAATTATATGATAGATAGGATTGATAAAGTACGTCATCCACACTATCCACTCCTGGTGCTTGTTAATTGTGACGTGGTCTTCTTTCTCTCAAGTTCGGTCATCAGTGTTTTTATAATAACATTTATTATTATCATTCTCTCAAGACTACCTAACAGCTACGTAACAGCTACGTAACGTAACAGCTATACGTAACAGCTACGTAACTGCTACCTAACAGCTACGTAACAGCTACGTAACAGCTACGTAACAGCTACGTAACAGCTATACGTAACTGCTACGTAACTGCTACGTAACTGCTACGTAACTGCTACGTAACTGCTACGTAACAGCTACGTAACAGCTACGTAACAGCTACGTAACAGCTACGTAACAGCTATACGTAACAGCTATACGTAACAGCTATACGTAACTGCTATACGTAACTGCTACGTAACAGCTACGTAACAGCTTCATAACAGCTACGTAACAGCTATACGTAACAGCTTCATAACAGCTACGTAACAGCTATACGTAACTGCTACGTAACTGCTACGTAACAGCTTCATAACAGCTACGTAACAGCTATACGTAACTGCTACGTAACTGCTACGTAACTGCTACGTAACTGCTACGTAACAGCTACGTAACAGCTTCATAACAGCTACGTAACAGCTATACGTAACAGCTACGTAACAGCTACGTAACTGCTATACGTAACTGCTACGTAACTGCTACGTAACTGCTACGTAACTGCTACGTAACAGCTTCATAACAGCTACGTAACAGCTACGTAACTGCTACGTAACTGCTACGTAACTGCTACGTAACAGCTACGTAACTGCTACGTAACAGCTACGTAACAGGTGACGCTATGAGTCTGCTGCCTGCTGGCCAGACTGAGTAGCGAGTGACAAAACAACTTCATGGAACGCAGCGAAGCAAGTTGGAACCCATGGGCTGGGGTCCGTACTCTGAATGGAATCTCAAATGGAGGTCCTCGAACAAGCAATTAATGTGGGTTCCTTGATATGAACATTTTGCGAAAAATCCACTGGTTTAACATCAACATTGCAAAGCGCCTATAAGCATACTATACACTTTAAAAACCAGCCGCCAAAATGCAACCTGCTACTTCCAATATTGGCAAGCGACTTTAAAATCAAGCCCAACGTCTCTTATAATAAGCAGACTTGGTTGGGAGACCACCTCCAACCACTTATATAAACATCCATTACAGATTGTTAAATTAAAAATATATTCCGGATTGCACAGCTTTGACCTTGATCTGTGAGCCTTAGTGAGAGACCAAAAAGGGAAGACGTTTAAAAAAGCTACTGGGTAAACCTGTGCATCAGTCATCTGCCAGGCAAATCTGGAGCTATTGTTGAACGGCAGGAGGAGACACGAAATAACGATACACATCTGCGGCGTATACACAGTATAGACACACAACCTTCAGAAATGACGTCTGCCGATCATTGAGCAGGCATTGTCCTCCCTATCTGATCCAGATCCATGATCTAACCCGGCTGCCCCCTTTGCAGAGGCAGAGAGTCAAAGGTTCCAGGAACTGTGAGTAAAAAAGAAAATAAAACTCTTGTTGTCGTTCGCCAGGAAAAGTCCAGATAGCATCTGATGCCACACACTGGCCAAATATAGTTGCCACTTGTTTATCTCCGAAACAATGTTCGATTGTTCTATCCGTCTCCGTTCTGTGACTATCCATCTATCCTGTCCATCATGCATCTTATACCTGTCTATCAGTTCCCGTCATCACAATTCTGTGCCTGCATAATAATAATAATAATAAAACTTTATTTATATAGCACTTTTTTAAACAAAGTTACAAGTGCTTTGAACAGTCAGACATCGATAACAGCAGAATACATCACAGGTGCAAAAGAAAAAAAAAACAGTAGAAAAAGCAAAATAACAAACAGATAAAAATCAGGGAGATGCACGTATGCGTGAATGTTTGTATAACCTTGACTAAACGAACGTTAGCCGACCTTAACCGGTATCGACAGTTTTATTATTAATGCTGGCAGGGGTTGAGCCGACATGTTCTGCCTTTCAGACGTGACGTCAACGTTGCATTTTTTGTACTTCTAATAATTAAAGTATTTGTGGTTTTGGACGAGCCGTTTGGACATGAGATCATGTGAGCTCTGGGAACTGGAATTTTCTGAGCCTTTAATTTAACCAGGCAAGTTATTACGGATCAATTCTTATTCATAATGGTGGCCTCGTGGCAAAAGTTGAGGTTCTTGAGAGGGGTTCTTAGTCGGATAATCCATGTCTTTTTTGTATTTTTCTTGCACTATAGATGTTGTTTATGTCCTGTGTGTATGTAAGACTGAGAGTGCTCTGAGCAAAATAAATTTCATTGTATTTATACTCTGTATCTAATCTATGCACATGACAAAAAAACCTCAACCTAAACCTGATGTGTGCCGAAGTCCTGCTATAGTAACCTCACCAGAACTATGCCTAACCATAACCTCAACATTTGTCGAGAAGACTAGGGTTAGATTTAAGGTTTATTAATAGTTGGACGACACGACCGGACACTGGCTGACGACGACAACAACAACAACAACAACGTCTCCGCTCCAGTAGAGAATACATGGCTCCATTTAACCCATTCTGGGCGGGAACCCATGTTGTTGTTTTAAGCACCATGTTATACTTTAGCTATTGAAAAAATAGCAGATCTACAAGATCTGCAGATTTTTTTTAGATATGTTTTTGCAGCTTACGCCTTTTATTGGTTCTTTGAAGGGACAGACAGGAAACAGGAGAGAGATGGGGGGAAGACATGCAGTAAAGGCCGTGTCGGGCTCGGGAGTCGAACCCACGGTACACTGCGACTGGATTACCAGTCGGGTGCCCAGACGGTTACGCCACCCCCTGGGCCAGGTCTGCTATTTTTGTGTCGTGAAAAATGTCGTGAAAATGTGGCGCAAATCTTTGAATATATATTTCAGGCCGGACATTTTTAACTAAAGTATTGGCTTCTGGGGGGGTCCCTGGAACTACATATTTTGAGATGGGGGTCCGTGGCCCAATAGAGATAATTCTGGAGGTCGAGCACCACTGATACAGAAACATGGGTTTTTCAGATTTCTTTTTAGGATTTTGAAGCCTTTTTTTTTATCGACCTCAGAATGAGTTAAAAGAGAAGCCTCCCTCCAGGTATACAGACAGAGGGTAGAATGTGTATACGAGACGTTTGCCAGGCGAATGTGCAGCCGTTTATACACCATGCGAGCTAGCGGATAAAGATCTGATGCTTCCAAACAACACACGCATACAGCAGAGAGGGGGTGAGCGAGGTCGTAACCTGTGATGTCTTACGGGAAATGTTATGGAAGTTTCTGGATGTTTTGGTTACGCTGTTTAGCACACGCGCACACGCACATGGATACACACACGCGCACACGCACGCTCAGGGGCGGAGATATAGCGGAAGCAGGGAAAGGAGTCGCATCAGGGCCCGTGGGGGGGAGGGTCCGGCGGCCACTCCTATACCGTAGTATACTGTAAACTCTCTCTCTCTCTCTCTCTCTCTCTCTCTCTCTCTCTGGCTCTCTCTCCCACAAACACACGCTGTTAAGTTACCGCAACTAAACTACATTTCCTGTCAATAGTATAGTGTAAAATGTAGTTCATTGGGAGGTAAAGGGAGACGCTTTATTGTGAAGGGCCCTTCACGGAACCCGCCGGAAAGAGAGTGTTTAAACTGGGCTGCATGCCTATACTGGCTCGTCTGGCTGCGCGTTACAGAGTACAGGCGTATTTGCTCCGGTGTTGTTGACTGTGAACCGTTTTAGCGCTGCAAGACTCTATACGGTCGCCTGGTAAAAAGTTGAGATTTGAAAAAGAACCAGAACATCAGACTCTTTCAAAAGAGCTGGGCAAGAGAGATGGAGTATAGGCCTGGGCCGTGGCTCAGCGGTCCAGGCACCTTGGCTGGTAATCCAGTCTGGCAGTGTTGGCCGCGGGTTCGACTCCCGATTCCGACGGCCTTTACTGCATGTCCCCCCCCCCCCATCTCCCTCCCCATTTTCCTGTCAGCCTACTGTCTTGTCCCTCCATAAAATATATAAAATAAAGGCGAAAGCCACAAAAAATTATATATATAAAATAAAAAAAGATAGATAGATCGATGGAGTAAAGGACAAGGTGACATTGGAAATTGGAACCACGACAAACACAACAGGTCCATCCACAATGAGTGGAGGTGGGTGAAGTCGCCATGCCGGTGAAAGACAAACAACGGTAATCATAAAGATGGACAATAATGCCCACTTTAACTTTACCACTTGAACTGAAAAATGAAGAGACTAATTACTGTCAATCTCGCATCAGGGCCCATGGGACATTCCCTCCGACACTGCACACGCTCATATGCGCGCGCGCGCGCGCGTGTGTGTGTGGGTGTGGGTGTGGGTGTGTGTGTGGTGTTTTGACGTTGTCTACTCTGTGTTATGACTGCTGTTGTGTTGGTGATCTGTTAGTCGGGGGCGGCGCCAGGTTAGGTCAGAGCCAAGAAAACGCACGCGGCACGCACGCACGCACGAGACAGTGAATTGAAAAGGAAACACAGGTACAGAGAGAGAGGGAGGCAAGCAGAGAGAGACAGGGCTGAAGAGTCAAAGGGACAAATGCAGTTTAGTTCCCGTATATTTACGTGCAGGTTTGTGTGTACGTGTGTGTGTGTGTGCGCGTGCGTGCGCGCGCTTGCACCAGAGCGCATGTCTGTATCTTGGCCTCTGTCTCCTGCTTGATTTAATTTCCATATGCTCGTCTCAGCGTGCGTGCGTGCGTGCACATGTGCATCGGGTCGTCTGATGGTCGGAGTCAGAAATAAAACACTCATTAGAAAAATATTCCACTCGAGCAGAGAGAAGGAAAACACCGTAGATTTATATAGACTACACGCACACACGCACGCACACACACACATGCACACACGCACACACACATGCACACGGCAGTAATGTGAAATAGAAGATTTAGAGTCGTCTCGGGGAGCGGAGGAGAAGAAACTGTGTAGATTTGGAAGGAAAACGACCTCTCTCCTTCTGTGACCTCGGAGCGGTCTCTAAATCTCTCCCTCCGTGTGGACCACCGCTTAGATGCCCCCCTCTCCATGTGGTAGTTCGGGACCACCGCTTAGATGCCCCCCCCCCCCCCCCCCCCCCCCACACACACACACACCCACCCTAGTGCTGGTTTGGGACGCCCACTTAAAGCAGTGTTTCATAAACACTGTCAAGGACCCCCAAATTGATATGTATACTGCAGTAGGCTATAATTAGCATGCAGGGGACTGCCATCTGAAAGTGTGCTGCATGTGCCAGGGAGAAGATATAAGAAGATTTGTGCTGTTGAAAAGTGTCGTGATTATTCCACATCAATTTTGTATTTATTTTTCTCCAGCTTTCGAGCTTGTGTGTACATTGGCTATAATCTGCGAATATCCCTATTTCTCGCACATGTTCTTTGTGTTGGACACTGCTGCTGCTGTGTCCCGCTGACTCACCTGCCAGCGAGGAGGGTTAAACTCGTGTTGATGCTATATTATTACCTCATTTAGCTGAGGACCCCCTGGACCCTCCTCGAGGACCCCCCCCCCCCCCTGGTGTCTTTCCCCCTCAAAGCTGCTCCGGGAACACCGTTTAGACTAGAGCTTCTCTCCCCCTCCAAGCTTCTTCCCGGACTTGCTCTGGCCTAGGACATGAGCTAATTCTTTGCAAGGCGTTTTTTAGTTAAAGATTTTAGACAAAAGTTGCCGTTCGGGACAGTCAAACCACACCGCAGAGAAAGGAGGCTTCCGTCGTCTTAAAACTATTTCTACTTTTTTTTTTTTTTTTCAAATTAATTTAGTTATAGTTATGTTAACTTCATGAATTAAATACAAATACATTGGACATAAAAAAAAACTAGACATTTTAATACTAGTAATTAGCTGAAATCAATAATATATCAATGTTCGGATATTAACCTGAGGGCCGCATTACATGATGGTGAGGGCCGCATGTGGCCCCCGGGCCGCCAGTTGCCCATGTATGATCTACAGTATAGACCGATTCCGTACCGGTTTCATGGTCGCAGCCTACGTATTTCCTGTAGGCGGACTCGACGTAGCTGCGGGGGTAAAACCCTCACCAGGCGCACCTCTTCCACTACAGTGAACGGCAGAGTGACTGATGTTAGTTTGCCTCAAACTTTACTCCTTTACCTGCTTTTTTACTAACACTAACATTACAAAGATGCACAGAACATCGAGATGAACCTGTGTAGTTTATGGCTGCTCCAACAGTAGTGGCAACATAACAAATAAAATAAAAACGGAATGTCTAATATCCACCGCGTTGGCGGGGACCAGAGCCATTGAGCAATGGTTGAGACAAAGCAGTGAAAGATACATAACGCCAGTCTTACCCAATACCAAATATTTCTGTTTTATTAACACAAGGCTGCTGTACTTTATACCTCATACTTTAAATGCTTAGTATGAGGTATAAAATACAGCAGCCTTGTGTTCATAAAACAGAAAGATTGGGTATTGGGTAAGACTGAAATTATGTATCTTGCAGGATTCTTCACTGCTTTGTCTCAACCATTACTCAATGGCTCTGGTCTCAGCCATCGCGGTGGATATTAGACATTCCGTTTTATTTTATTTGTTATGTTGCCACTACTGTTGGAGCAGCCATAAACTACACAGGTTCATCTCGATGTTCTGGGCATCTTTGTAATGTTAGTGTTAGTAAAAAAGCAGGTAAAGGAGTAAAGTTTGAGGCAAACTAACATCAGTCACTCTGCCGTTCACTGTAGTGGAAGAGGTGCGTCTGGTGAGGGTTTTACTCCCGCAGCTATGTCGAGTCCGCCTACAGGAAATACGTAGGCTGCGACCATGAAACCGGTACGGAATCGGTCTATAGACCATCATTCCAAGACCATCATTTTAGAACCATTTTGAGAACCATTTAGAGTTAAAAAAAACTCAGATTTTTGTCGTAACTAATATAGCTCGCTGACCTGATGTTTCCCCTGTGCTGCTTCCGTTCCCCCCCCCCCCCCCCACCGTGCTGAGACTGTTGATTACTGAACATTGCCACCCGTGTGCCCAGGTGCGCTAAGGATGCTTTCTGTATTGAAGGGACTTCCTTAGTTTTAGTTATACTGCTGTAACTTTGTCGTGTCCTGTGAGTGTTGTCCTTGTGTTCCCTGCAGTGTAGGGACTATATTCAGCCCTGTAGTGTGTATACCTTCATTTGTATCCTGTCCGTCCATCCATCCATCCATCCATAATCAAAAGCTTATCCGTAATCGTGTCACGGGGGCAACAGCTCCACCAGAGTGCCCCAGACTTCCCTCTCCAGAGCAACATTAGTGACTTCTTCCCGAGACAGCCAGTGAGTCGATGTGTTTCCTCCGACTGCGCCTTGGTCTGCCCCGGGGTCTCCTCCCAGTGGGACGTGCCTTGAGGACCTCCCTAGGGAGACGCCCGAGAGGCATCCTAACAGGATGCCCAAACCACCTAAGCTGGCTCCTTTCCAGGCGAAGAAGCAGCGACTCTACTCCGAGTCTCTCTCGCGTGACTGAACTTCTCACTCTATCTCTAAGGGAGATGCCGCAGCCACCTGTCGAAGAAAACTCACGTCGGCCGCTTGTATTCGCGACCTTATTCTTTCGGTCATGACCCACACTGCATGACCATATAGGTGAGAGTAGGAACGAAGATTGCTCGGTATAGACCGAGAGCGTCGTACAGCGACTGCAATATCGCCTCTGCTGCTCCGATTCTCTGTATCCTGTTAAGGTCCTGTGAAACTTCCCTTGGGTCTCATAGTACCTTATCACCCAAGTGTGAGTACCTTATTACTCACTGGGGAGACATCAGCTTCCCCCTGCTGCTGGCTGCTCTGGTGGTCATATTGGGGGCTATATGGGTCTTGCTCAGGGACACGTCGGCACATAGACTGGGGTCGGGAGGAGAACCTTTGACCTGGCGGACTCTCTACCTACTAAGCTACAGCGAGCAGCCCCTAACTAATGAAGTTGAGCTTCAGCCTCCCATTCTGCGTTCCCTGTTTCCCCCTCTCCCTACCTCCCTCCCTCCTTTCCTCTCTCTCTCCATCCCCCCCTCTCCTCCTCGTTTCACCTCTTCCCTCCTTGCGTGTGAAGAGGGATTGTTTCTTGACGCCTCTGTGTTTTTGATGAACCTCGTGAAAGTGCTTTCTTCTATCGCTCACACACACACACACACACACACACACACACACCCACGCACATGTGCGCACACTCAAACACTCACACAAACGCATACATACACAATTACACGTGCACACACAAACTCATATACAGTTCATAAACAAATACATGCACACTCTAACTTATACAGTATGCATACACAACACATGCACACACACAAACTCTTATACATGCAAGTACATTCACTGCACAATATGTATGCCCTCGTGCACACAGTATGCACACACTCGCACATAAGACATGCACACACACACACACACACACACACACATTCCTTTCCATCTTTATTGTGTAGCCTCGTTTGTATTTACCTGTTGTTGATTATACCCAGGTGCCTCCAAACACACGCATGCACAGCTTGCACGCCCACACACACACACACACGCACACGCACACGCGCACACACATACAGACACTCTCTTTGGTGGAGAGTGGAGACTAATTAGAGAGAGACCTCATAGACCTGGTTGCTTATTTCTCTCGCATATAATGTGGCAACACTGCGCTTTGAGTCACGGCCATTGGCAGATGATAAACGGGATTCATTTGAGGTGAGAGAATGACCAATAGCTGCACCACATACTGGCCTAATGGCGAATCACGCACTTCACAATGAAGGAGTCATGTTTTATGACGGATAATCATGTGCTGAGTCACACGAGGTTTATTTTTTCTCCACACTTTCCCATAATAATAAGGTTTTTAGTACGTCGTGGTGTATCGTGTTAAAAAAGGGATAATTCTTGTGTGATACAAATCACAGACGACCTTGAAGTTTAACAGGAAATTGTGGTTGAGGGAATGATGATTATAAAATAACCACGCCATACAGATGGAAAATGCAGTGTGTGAATAACGAATCACGAGGAAGAAAACACTTTTAAAACGTGTAAAGCAGATATAAAAAAATCACACTCGTGTGAACCGAGTGGTGCAACTCCCCTCTCTCCCCCCCCCCCCCCCCCCCCTCCTCTCTCTCTCTCTCATACATAGGTGTACACGGACATTGCTGGTTGTAGGAGTGGTTGCACCACTCAACAAAAAAAAATGTGTGAAGCAGATATTTAAAGCTACATGCTTTTTTGAGGGGGCTTTTTTACTCGCAGCTGGACATACTGTACATCTTAGATTGTACAGTATAGCTTTAAGATAAGTTCTCGCTTGCAACTTTGCAAATTCTGACAAATTTGAGTTTTGAGTTTGAGAACAACTTAAGCATTTTGTGATGCACTGTGAGCTTTTGTAAATATTTAGTAGGAAAACTCCTGCACACAATCCAAAACAATACCGCTTCTTCATTTGGAACGTAGGCCTACGTACGTTTCAGAACTGCGAGCACCAGGTATAATCTTCCAAGATTTTCATCTTCTCAGGACCGTAAAAACTATGCTTTCGTTCGGTCCCTCTCTTTAGCCACCTGTTGCATTTATAGCGTGCAAAAGGTCCTCTTTCTCACAATTTCTGCATAAAAAAAATAAAAAATAAAATCACGAAACAAAACCCCCTGTGCGTGTGACCGCAGAGTTTTGAGAAGCGCCCGGAGAAATCTCTCGTCTGAGGCAACACACCAGCAGATATTATCCAACTGGCCGCAGATCAGCGGAGTGTGTGTGACAGAACGAACTGTAACTAGACCATTTTGACCTGAGATCAGATTCTAAAAATATCTTCTACATCCATGACAGTTTTCTGAAAAAGCTATGTTTCTATGTCAGTCATTCTTCGGTTTTTCAAAAATAGCAGACCTACGAGCTCGTAGCGCGCCACTCGGTGGCGCGCTATGAGCTCGTAGATCTGCTATTTTTCAATAGCTAAAGCATAGCATAATGCTAACACCAAAAGGGGTTCCTGCCCAAAATGGGCTAGATCTGTTGTCGGTTCCCCCCTCTGCATGTGTCTAGCTGCTGCTGCTGCCTGGCCGGGTAGAGAAGGTTCATCACCGTATAGCCCCGAGGACCACCTGGGTTGGAGCGGAGCTATATACACTTTAACACTCCCTGCAGGTCGGTCGCAGGCAGCCACTTGTGCTGGATTAAAGTAAATGTTTGAACGTGTGCATCGTGTGCGAAGGAGAGACCGTCTGTCTTCTAGCACAGGAGAGAGAGGAGACACCGCAGATCTCTGCAGAGCCTCTGGAGTCACATCGGGTTAGGGATTGTATGCACACGCACGCACGCATAGACACACTGAAACATACTGCACACAGGCATATAGGCATGTATGACTGTGTGGTCACGCACGCGAAAACACACATCTACATGCCCACTCGCACACGTGGCAGCACATCTACATGTCCCACACACACACACACACACACACACACACACACACACACACACACACAAAAAAGCCTGCAAACACACTGCATACTGTACATACAAAGGTCTGTGGTATATCACATAATACATACACGGACACAGCACGATACTTACTACGGAGAAAGATTGCATTCACTCATAATGGGAACACACAGACACACACAGACACGCACACACACAGACACACATACACACACACACATACACACACACATACACATACACATATATACACATACACATACACACACTTTCCCGTTGCATATATGGGATGACACCGCTGGCCCGCCTGGTGTGTCTCTGTGGTCAGGGGAACCTGCTAGAAGCCTTTATGAAGGTGCATGTTAACCCATTTTCGGCGGGAACCCCTTTTGGTGTTTTAATTATTATGTTATGCTTTAGCTATTGAAAAATAGCAGATCTACGAGTGTCGCGCTACGAGCTTGTAGGTCTGCTATTTTTGAAAAATGTGGAGCAAATCATTGAATATATATTTCAGAGCGAACATTTTTAACTAAAATATTTGCTTCTGCGGAGGTCCCTGGAACTACATATTTGGAGATGGGGGTCCGTGGCCCAATAGAGATAATTCTGGGGGTCCTTGACATGAAAAAGGTTGAGCACCAATGACACAGAAACATATGTTTTTCAGGTTTCTTTTAGGATTTAGAAGAAGCCTTTTTTTTAATCGACCTCAGTCCAAAATGGCTTAACCCATTCTGAACGGGCACCCATTTTGGTGTTAGCATTACGTTATGCTTTAGCTATTTGAAAAATCGAAGAACGACTGACATTTTTAGAATCTGATCTCAGGTCAGAATGGGTTCATCAGACCAGTGTGTGTCCAGTGGAAACCTTGTATGAATCTGATCTCAGGTCAGAATGGCTTAAGGAAGCACAGGAGTGTTGCACAGACAGTGATGTTAGCCACGGCATTGAGCACCATGAGAACACGCTCTCTTCACTGAACTCTGTAGAAAGTGCACATGGATCATCCAAATGGGTCCATTTGGAGCAATTTTGTAAATTCTCAGAGTTATAACAAAACGGCATCTGGAGAATTGTTGTGGATCCATTTAGTACATTCCCAGAGTTTCATCCATGGGCGGATTAGATTATGGGACCACCAGGGCATTGAGGGCAACGCAGCCTCATGCATGCAGGGCCAGCCCTTTACGGTAAGTTTACTCAAAGGCCATGGCCTATAATGCAATATAATTGCATTTATAACACATTGCAATGCTATACATTTGTCCTACGGCAAATCGAAATATTATTATTCAAAGCAGCTTGCTATGTAAATTTACATTTCAAATATATTTTAAAATATATTTTTTTGAATGGAAATGATGAGCAGATGACAGCTTCCATTCTCATCTTTCGGGAGGTGTAGTTCCAGACTCTGTATAGCATCCAGGAGGTGTAGTTCCAGACTCTGTATAGCATTCAGGAGGTGTAGTTCCAGACTCTCTATAGCATTCAGGAGGTGTAGTTCTAGACTCTCTATAGCATTCAGGAGGTGTAGTTCCAGACTCTCTATAGCATTCAGGAGGTGTAGTTCCAGACTCTGTATAGCATTCAGGAGGTGTAGTTCCAGACTCTCTATAGCATTCAGGAGGTGTAGTTCCAGACTCTGTATAGCATTCAGGAGGTGTAGTTCCAGACTCTATATAGCAGTCAGGAGGTGTAGTTCCAGACTCTATATAGCAGTCAGGAGGTTTAGTTCCAGACTCTCTATAGCATTCAGGAGGTGTAGTTCCAGACTCTCTATAGCATTCAGGAGGTTTAGTTCCAGACTCTCTATAGCATTCAGGAGGTGTAGTTCCAGATTCTCTATAGCATTCAGGAGGTGTAGTTCCAGACTCTGTATAGCATTCAGGAGGTGTAGTTCCAGACTCTATATAGCAGTCAGGAGGTTTAGTTCCAGACTCTCTATAGCATTCAGGAGGTGTAGTTCCAGACTCTCTATAGCATTCAGGAGGTTTAGTTCCAGACTCTCTATAGCATTCAGGAGGTGTAGTTCCAGATTCTCTATAGCATTCAGGAGGTGTAGTTCCAGACTCTATATAGCATTCAGGAGGTTTAGTTCCAGACTCTATATAGCAGTCAGGATGTGTAGTTCCAGACTCTATAGCATTCAGGAGGTGTAGTTCCAGACTCTATATAACATTCAGGAGGTGTTGTTCCAGACTCTATATAACATTCAGGAGGTGCAGTTCCAGACTCTGCATAGCATTCAGGAGGTGTAGTTCCAGACTCTATATAGCATTCAGGAGGTGTAGTTCCAGACTCTATATATCATTCAGGAGGTGTATTTCCAGACTCTATATAGCATTCAGGAGGTGTAGTTCCAGACTCTATATAGCATTCAGGAGGTGTAGTTCCAGACTCTATATAGCATTCAGGAGGTGTAGTTCCAGACTCTATATATCATTCAGGAGGTGTATTTCCAGACTCTATATATCATTCAGGAGGTGTTGTTCCAGACTCTATATAGCATTCAGGAGGTGTAGTTCCAGACTCTATATAGCATTCAGGAGGTTTAGTTCCAGACTCTATATAGCATTCAGGAGGTGTTGTTCCAGACTCTATATATCATTCAGGAGGTGTAGTTCCAGACTCTATATAGCATTCAGGAGGTGCAGTTCCAGACTCTGCATAGCATTCAGGAGTTTTTTTGCGTACCCACCCATGACCCCGCCTGTTCTGGGAAGCATGGTGGGGTGCGGTCCTACACGATAATTGCCCCAGGGGCCTCCATGGATTGTGTCCTATAATCTGTCCCTGATTTCCCATCGCACGAGAGTGTTTTGTGATATCTCAAAACGAAATGGAATTATGGTCCATAATACGATTTTTGCGTCAACGGCGGCAGATATTTAGTAAACACGGCCATTGTCCTTTGCGGACTCATCTCTTTCCATCCTATTGCATTTCATAATATTTGGGGGAATATTTCACAACCGGCCGTTATTATTATTATCGTACCGAGCTTTGGCTTCATGCGAGCAAACATTCAGTGAGAGCAGGCAACATTTTTCTAGTTATGACATCTCGCTGTGCTATGGCACATCTTTGATTCCATTCTCCCGACCCATTTCCATGCATCTCCATTTCACACTTCACTTACACTTCAAGCTGCAATCTGTAATCTTTGATGTCCTTCCCCCAAATTCGAACCCGGGTCTCCTGTGTGAGAGACCAAACATGTGTAGCGGTAATTTCAAGAGGCATAGCCACTATACCAAATAGTAAATGGCGCATTTAGATAGCGCTCTTATCCAAAACATAGATTCAACGTGCATTACATTCACATATATGCATCCACCGATGGCAGAGGAAACCATGCAAGGCACCAACATCTGGCGCAATTAGGGGTTCAGAGTCTTGCTCAAGGACACGTCGAGAATCGACACTGACTCTGGGGGAGCCCGGGATCGAACTGGGAACCTCATGGTTCCCATCCCGGCTGCTCTACCACCGGCCACTCCACCCCCTGAGCCACTGCCGCCCGCCATACTGCTTTGTCAACCACCAGGTGGCCTATATATATGCTCTGATTTCTTTATCCCGGTTTGGCGAGCGTTTATGAACACAATCTGTCCGTGTTAGGGGGAGGGACGCCAGGCGAGGATCAGGGTGATTTTTGCGTCGGGAGTGTTGGGTGGGAGGAGTAGGACGGAGTCAGTATACCACAATGTGTGGGGATGAAACAATTGGAACATTGACTTAATAACAGATACAAATCAGTTAGAAAAGAATCTTGATCTTAAAATCAATTATTTAAGGGCCCACTCGCGATATCCACACGGCCCACCAGTCGGGCCCCGGCCCACAGGTTGAGAACCACTGTTCTAATCCATTCCATTGCTGAAACTAGACCTTTTAAACTCCAGTCTAAGCCAGTATAGGAGTAACTGGCCTGACTGGAACCAGATCCACGCTAACCCCAAACCAAGCTCTGCTGTGACATCCTGCACCATGAGAAAAGGTGAACTGTTCGGCTCAAAATGCTATTTATAAAATTGCCCCTTTTGGGGCAGAAACCTCCTTTCTCTTTTTTTCCTTTTCTTTGCTAAATTAATGCCCTGCTTGATCAGAACTACAGAGTCACACAAAGGCATCAACATTTGCTTGTAGATCTGCTATTTTTGAATTTCCATCCTGAAAACGTAACCGTTTTGGACATATGAGGTTTCCACCCGACAGAGACGAAAGAATGTGAGCTGGCATCCATTGCCTAGAATAAAAAAGGAAAATGAGGAAGGATTCTAACCACACAGGAATATACTGTGTACTGGTCTCAAAACTGACGACTGTTATCCATAATAAGATTCAGCAGAATGTCAACAGATTTCTTTGTAGCCAGTAGTCATGCGGGAGACCCTATTTTGTTTGTAATGCCGAATATTCCGTCCTATTCCGTTTCATTCCAAAAGAATGTTGTGATGAATCCAAACGGACTGAAATTATCATCCATGAGTTAACTAAAGCTTATAGGAATCTGCATTATCATGTATTGTCATTATTATTTGTATTTATTTGTGTCAGGTCATGAGCACGTCCACTTAATTCCATTCTGTTTCCGCTCCATGCCAAAGTGCCATTAATCTCACTTCCAAATTCCATTCCAGAGTTGCAACTGGGACCAAATTTAGATTATTCAATATTGTTCTTACCACACCATCCAAGACTGTGAGGAATTTTGTCTTGGGCAGAACTGAACTGTATTTAATTTGACACACAAAGTTATACAATCACCTTTTCTCTGAAGGCCTTTCCCCAGCTGCTGAAACCAACAATAATACAGCATATTTCCACAGGGTTACGAATGTTGTAAATGCAGTTGTATTTGTTTTAATGAGCTAGGGTATTGTTTGGGTCCTGTTTTGGGCTCTCGCTGAACCAGAAAACTCACCCAGTAAAACAAAGCTTTCCATAAAAACTGGATGTTTGTGCGGTCGCCACATTGCTCCAATACACAGCTTCAGAATACGATCCAATAATAAAGCTTCAGTTGGTAACGTGAAACAGAGCCGTCTCTGCCTCGGTGGTGTGGTCCTTTGTCATGGGGCTTGTTCAGCAGGAGGTTGTAATGTACAGGCAGTCAAAGTAAAGATACTCCTCCTGGTATTACTCGACTACAAGCAATGGTGGGAAAAGTGTTCAAATGTTTTACCTAAGTAAAAGTACCAATACTGTAATTTAGAAATTGTCCAATACAAGTAAAAGTCTAAGGCCTCACTCACACCTTCGCAACAGACTGATGTATGCTTGTATACAAAGGGTGTGATACAGTACATCTTGCCCCAATGCATTTCCAATGGGAGTCACATGGTTTGACACAACATTTGTGTTGTATGAGGGGGAGGGGGGTAGTCGAAACAGCCGAAAGCCATACAACAGCTTGTAGTCCAAAATGTTGTATCAAACCGTGTGACTTCCATTGGAAATGCATTGGGGCGGCCATGACACTTACATCTTGCTTACATCTAGCATGCATCGATGTTGTATGCTAGATCGAAAGGTGTGAGTGAGTCCTAAATGGAATTCTAAATGTACTTGAGTAAAAGTATCAAATTGTACTTAAAGTACCAAAAGTAAAAGTACTCATCCTTATATGCAGAATGTCTCATTTCAAGTTTTCATATAAGATACGTATAAAAACCATTTGAAAATAGCAGATCTACGCGAAGCTCACAATGCGTCGCATCACGGCACATTGTGAGCTTGTAGATCCACAGGCGCAGCTGAAACGTCCAGTGGAAAACGTGAAAGACGATGTCCAGCTGGCGTCAGAACAGACGTCCTGAATAGACAGAGAGAGAGAGAGAGAGAGAGAGAGAGAGAGAGCCCAGGACGCCGCAATACCTCTGGTGGAGTGTGCCTTCAACCCAACGGGAGACACCAGTCCCTGCTGGACTATAGGCCATCTCAATGGCCTCCACTATATCCACTGGGAGAGCCTCACCTATAGTGCTCAGTCCTCCCATGCGCCTTGGGATCCCAAGAGACGAAACAACTGAGTTGTTTTGCCATGAAGCAGCCGTTCTGTCTGATATATAAACCCTGAAGGCCCGTACACAGGGCACAGGTTATGCCTCCTTTCCTCGAGGAGAACGGAGGAGGACAGAAGGCCCTGAAGCTCTAACGGAACGAGATAGTTCTTTGGGATAAAGTCAAGGTTGTTCTTAACCACCACCCTCGAGCCGTTATCAGTAAGCCTCATGCATTCCTCTCCAGTAGAGAAGAGCATGGAGGTCACTCACCCTCTTTGCGGTCACCAACCGCCATGAGGAGAGCGGTTTTTAAGCATCAACGGCTATAGCTTCATCGAGACCTCCTCAAGAGGTCTAGCTATATATATAAACTTTATTACAGGCTCATGGCCCACAGGGTAAAACATACAATACATAGAAAAAGGTAAAATAATAAAATAAAATAAAAATAAGTTATCCAGCCCCTCAGGGAACAAATCAAAAGAGGCACTCGTGCCAGTGTCCTCTGATGGTGGATGTGAACCTGACAGAGCTACAGAGAGGATCTGTCATCAGCCGTATTAATCCATTCAAGGAGCGGTCCAGTCTACACATGAATTTGTAGGTAAGGTTCCTCAAGAGGGCCATGAAGGTGGTGAGTCCTAGTGTACAGAATAGTGCACTAGCTCTAGTGCTCCTGGGTTTCTTGAGTAGAATGCGCAGACAGTCATTGTAGGCTACTTGCAGCTTGCGCAAGCTCTCCTTTTTAAAGTTCACCCACAATGGGGCAGTATAGAGGGGGGTGCAGTACGCTCTAAACAGGTTAACCTTAACATCAGTTGTACAGTGGTGAAATTTGCGAACCAGCATGTTTGCTTGCACATAAAGCATTCTCCTCTGTCTATACATATCTTCATCATCATCTAGTGTATCTGTGATGATGTGACCAAGATATTTAGCACTTTTAGCTACATTTACAGTCAGACCAGACAGGTAAAAATGTGGGAACCTGAGCTCCGAGTCATCCTTCGTTCTACATATCAGGACCATGCTCTTCTTAGCATTATACTTAATATTAAAGTCCAGCCCATAATTAGAGCAGATATTGAGCAGATGTTGGAATCCGCTGCTACTAGGGGATATTAAGCTCAGGTCGTCCGCGTACATAAAGTGGTTAATTAGAGTATCACCAATCATACACCCAGTATTGCACTCTTCTAGCTGCTTTGATAGGCCGTCCATATATAAATTAAAGAGGGCTGGGGATAAAATCCCCCCCTGTCTGACGCCATTGCCCACCCGAAAGGGGGCAGATAGGGTGTTGCCCCATTTGACCTGCATTTGCTGGTTGGCATACCAGTAGACCAATATACGTATTAAATTACTGGGCACACCCCTAAGCTTGAGCTTATTAAAAAGCTTATAATGATGAATAAGATCAAAAGCACGGGAAGCATCAATAAGACCAACAAACATAGTAGAACCCTGCTTTCTATATGTCTCTACTGCTTCTTTGAGAGCATATATACACATATCAGTACTATGTTTAGGCTTGAAGCCAAACTGATTGTCAGTGGTGGTTATATACATACTTAATCTGTCCAGAAGTAGTTTTTCTAATACTTTGGACAAAATGCTTGCAAGCGCTATAGGCCGGTAGTTATCAATACTACCAACTTTCCCTGACTTGTCTTTTATCACAGGGACTAGAACAACAGACAACATGGAGTCAGGTAAAGTACCATGGGTCATCAAACCAGAGAAACAAATAGAAAGCAGCACAGCCAATCTAGGACCAGCTAGCTTTAGGTGCTCAGCAGTGATATTATCTAGGCCACTGGCCTTTCTCTCAGACAGTTGCGCTATTGAATTAAAAACCTCATGGGTGTTAAAAACAGTGATTTCATTTTCATCTTCTATTTTTCCCACATGGAAAGGCTCACTTTTGACACTATTAAACAGGGAAGCATAATGCTGCCTCTATAGCTTCATCGAGACCTCCTCAAGAGGTCTAGCTATAGCTTCATCGAGACCTCCTCAAGAGGTCCAAGTGGTGTTGCCGTGACAGGGAGTCCAGACCAGCACTACTGCTAGATATTAGGAACCAAGGTCTTGGGCACCCTAGGTGGCCGCCAGGTAGACAGTGATGGTGTGGATGGCGCCGACTCCGCCATTTTGAGCTCGCTGCGGGCACACTACAATAAAGAGCTGCGGGCGACCGGCGAAGTGGGGGCCGACGTGTGGCGCTGTGCCTTCCAACGTCGGACGTGGAACTTGAACCGGGCGCTGCCACATGATATAATAACATGTGTATAGAGTGTCGCAGTCCCACCCCCTTTCTTGACGACCCAGGAAATGATTCCCAATGCAGGCGGTTACGCCGCGGACAAGGCCAACTCGAGTCGTGACAACTCATGACAACAAACACAATATTTTGGACCAAACAAATAATTACAAAGAAGAAAAACAAGTGTTGTAACCTGCCGTTTTTTTCTTTGTAATTATCAGGGGCGGGACTGCGACGCTATAGGAGTCCCAGGTGTAAGTAAGCATTCAAAAGAACAAATTACAAAGTACAGTGCCAGAGGGACTGGCGCCCCCATACACTCAACAATGTATGGGTTTAAGTGGTTAAAGTGCAGATACTGATAATAATAATAATTATTATTATTATTATTATACTTGTACAGTAAATGTACTTTGTTACTGTCCACCACAGGACAACCCATGCACTCTATGAAGCGCACACACACACACACACACACACACGTTATGAAATACCTCGTATTACTGTCAGCTATTTAAAAACAGTGCACGCTTTTTAAAACCGACAATAAATGTATAGACTTCATACATTCCACACACAACGACCCGCTGGCAAAAAAAAAAAAAGTTTACAGGCTCTGGTACAGTATAGGCTACATGTACTGTATACACACAGCTCATACATGTGTTCTGCGTTTCACAAAATGTAAAGTTTGTAATACTTAATGTGACGTTATCTTTAGTGTTTTGGCAATTATTTGGGGATACACGTGCAATATCCTCATGACCCACCAGTGGGCAACGGCCAACTAGTCACGAATGGCTTTTGTGTTTATAGTAAATCATCCTCATGTGCAGCCTCTATGTGCAGAAGGACTGCGAGGGTGATAAAGTTTAAAACTTAAAGTTCTATTATGGGACCATGAGTCACCGCCGCCGCTGAAGGAACTGACCATGTCACGCATGATTGTAACCCAGCCGCCAAACACAGTCTGCTGTGGATGGTTTGGTTGGGTAGAGTTCACGGCCGAGGAGACACCAGGGTTTATGGTTTGGTTGGGTAGAGTTCACAGCCGAGGAGACACCAGGGTTTATGGTTTGGTTGGGTAGAGTTCACGGCCGAGGAGACACCAGGGTTTATGGTTTGGTTGGGTAGAGTTCACGGCCGAGGAGACACCAGGGTTTATGGTTTGGTTGGGTAGAGTTCACGGCCGAGGAGACACCAGGGTTTATGGTTTGGTTGGGTATAGAGTTCACGGCCGAGGAGACACCAGGGTTTATGGTTTGGTTGGGTATAGAGTTCAAACGGACTGAAATTATCTTCCATGGGTTAACTAAAGGTTATAGGAATCTGCATTATCATGTATTGTCATTATTATTTGTATTTATTTGTGTCGGGTTATGAGCACGTCCACTTAATTCCATTCTGTTCTGTTCCATGCCAAAGTGCCATCAATCGCACTCCAAATTCCATTCCAGAGTTGCACTGGGACCAAATTTAGATTATTCAATATTGTTCTTACCACACCATCCAAGACTGTGAGGAATGTTGTTGGGTTTATTGGTTTGGTTTGGTAGAGTTCACGGCCGAGGACACACCAGGGTTTATCCGGATACAAAGGCACCGGAGCATATACTGTAGAGCGGGAAACGGTGGCTTTCCACGGTTCACACACCATGGCTGCGTATACTGAGAAGAATTCAGGCCAGTAACACGCCTTCCATGTACAGTGCCTGGCAAAAGTATTCACCCCCTTCATCTTTTCCACTTTTTTGTTACAGCCTTAATAAAAAAAAAGAATTGCAGAATTCTGCACACAATGCAGCAATTAAAGCCTAAATTATTTTGGAGTATGATGCTACAACTTGGCAGTTTCTCTCATTCTTGTGTTCAATGCATGAGGTAAAAGTCTGGGCCCTGTGGTGGACCACTCAAGAACATTCACAGACTGGTCCTGAAGCCACTCCTTTGTGCTTATTAGGCTCCTTGTCCTGTTGGAAGGTCTGAGGTCCAGAGCGCTCTGGAGCAGGTCTTCATCATGGATCTCTCTGTACTTTGATGCATACATGATGCGTCCCTTGATCCCGACTTTTGCTGAAAAATCACACCTGTGTGAACTGAGTGGTGCAATCCCCCCCCACACCTCTCTCTCTCTCTCTCTCTCTCTCTCTCTCTCATTAGCAGGCAACAGAGCAGCACTATCCCTCTCTCTGTTTCTGGCGCCCCCTACTGGTACTAATAAGTAATATACTCGTGCTCAGATACACAGGCATACACACGGACATTGCTGGTTGTAGGAGTGGTTGCAAAATATTCCCACAGCATGATTCTCGACCACCATGGTTCCCTGTAGGGATGGTATTGGACGTGGTGATGAGGGGTGCCTGGTTTTGATATTCAGCTATTGCTTTAAGGCAAAAGAGTTCAATCAAAATACTTCAATCGGACCAGATATGTTTTTAGGTGCCTTTAGGCAAACTCCAAATGGGTTGTTGATGGATAATTTTAAATGGAATCCATCTTTAAAATAATGATACTAGGTAAGGACTGTATAGGACTGTATAGGACTGTATTAATAATATTAAACAATAGCTTAGGATCGATAGCTTGAGAGCTAGAGCTAGAGAGAGCTCTGGAGCACCGGAACTGAATAAATACTCTAGAAAGTAATCTAAGTACCATAAATACTCTTTACCAGAATAGAAGCAGAGGGCTTGTAACTTTACAGAAATGGTTATAAAAACCTTTTAGGCTATAATGAGTAAAAGTCAGAGTATAACAGAGTTAACAAAATACCTTAGAATGAATTTGACAGACACAAGAAAGAGAACTCAGACAAGCAGCACTTAGAGGGAGGTTCAATCAAATATATTCACCATTGTCTCGGGAGAGAAGAAGACATGCCATCCGGACAGCGTTACACAACGATCTCTGCCCATGTTCAAATTGAACAGGGTTGATATAGCATACCGTAATCAATACACCGAAAAATGTGTTGAACAACAAGGTTAAAAAACATATTTGTTCACAAATGGACAGATAATGCAAGACGTCACGAATATTGCACACAGGAACTATCTCACGGGGCAGAGATAGTCCTGATATGAATATCAGTTAGTGGGACCGGGGGACAGGGCATGACGTCATTGAGTGCAGTTTACCAGTCTGTTAGAGAGAAATCTAACTTTCAAAGGCAAAAACACAGAGGCTGGGTGTTATGGCCAATGGAAACAAAACAATCCTTATCTACCAACGCTGGCTAGGGCAAAAGTATTACTATCGAGACTCCGGCAGGGCCAGAACCATACTATTTTAACGTCAGTGGGACAGCCGGACATCAAATGTCAGTCACAGGGCAATTAGATTAAAAGGTCAAAAGGTCAAAAGAGCATTCACCCACAAACTAGACCAAATATATCTATCAACTCCATCCGATTTTGTGGGCGAATGGTCATGTGACCTTTGACAATATCAAATCCTCAGGGGAAACTTTACTTTAACAATGAATCAAACAGGAACAGAATGGCAACAGGAACAATGAAAACAAAAACAAAAAAAAAAACAATGATTTCAACTTTACTAGGCATAAAATCCTTATTTAGATGGTACTTGTGGGAAAGAGAAAGAATGGCTTTTCTCTCTTGATGATGATGATGGTGATGAAGATGTCTTCGGGATCGGCAACCAATCCAGCAACAGTTGCAGCCTCCTGGCCGGCGAGATGTGTCATTTGACCACATGAGTGTTCATTTTTGGAGCAGTTCTTCTGGCTCGCCATCAGCTCTTTGTCGGAACTGAATCTGCGAGAGTTCTTTTGGACAGTCAACCAGCTCTTAGTCGGAGCGGACGGCATGCCCTAGTTCTTCCGATTCTTCGCCCCTCCCCCCCCCCCCCTAATGACAGGTTCACAGATACATTCTCTGCAAACCGCCATGTGGGCGATACTGATATGGCGTCACATGGTTCAAGAGCTTGGAGAGGGGAAACGGGGTATTCCGATGGTGATATTATTCATGCGCTCCAGCGCGATGTCGCAACAATGTCTTTGGGAGTCCCTTAGTACCATATAAAGGTCAAAATATAGAATCAAGTGATTCCGGGGAGATTAATGCCTAGTCCAATTAAACTCATGATGATAAAAACCAAAAAAATAAAATGGAGAGGTAGGTGTTCCTATTATTAAACTCAATTTAAGGTGAAAGGGGTGGTTCTGGGATAATAGGTTATGTTATGGGGAAAATAAAGTTAACTGTTTACAGGGAGGGATATTCCAATTTAGGGGAAATATGAATCCAATATGAAATTTAAAATAATCAAAATATGGTGAGGTGGGATAATGAATCATAATGGAATGAAATTTAAGATTGTCCAAAGATGGGATAAATCAGTTCAAATAATCTATGTAATGGGTTCTCAGATCTTATGATGAAATGGAATGGTTATAACAGTAAATATTAAATCAAATCAAATCAAAATTACCTAATATTTATTTAATTGTGGGGAGAAGGGAATATTAGGGGAACATGTCTTGGGAAGCAGATATTAGCAAACAGAAAAGAAAAACATTCAATAAACCACATACAACATGAAAACAAAAAAATGTCTGGTGAAACGAAAACAAAAAATGTCTGGTGAAACGTGAGTGGAATAAATTTGTTCCATATGGGAAATCTATGGGCAACTGATTAGGGCAAACTGTTCTGGGGGTTGGGCCTAACCATAGTGAATTCAGACGGTTCTGAGTTGGGTCGGGATCAAGTGTCAAACCTTGTACAAGGATGGAATGTCGACGTCCACAATCAACAGAGCAATCAGACAAATGAAGAGAAGTCAGACCAGCCGAACAATCTCCCTCGTATTTTGTGGAAGTCGAAATTCCGTCGGTTTGTCTCTTGAACACGACCCGCACAGAAGTCCGTATCTGGAGATAAAACAGATAAAACAAAGAACAAACTGGTGAATGAAATGAAAAAAATGTAAAAATAAAAATAAAACATAAAATAATAAAATAAAATAATAATTCTGACAAACACTTCAAACTGGTTCTAACACCTGCGCATGTGAACTGGGCAGATGAAAGGCAGAAAGAGAAAGGTATCTTAAAAAAAATATATCTATATATATTCATATTTCTCCTGAGGGCCTGGTCTTTATCAAAATAACCAATATTTATATAGATATTTATATTTCTCCTGAGCGTTCCGTAAAAATGCACTTTTTATGGTCTGACGACCGTTGAATCCGAACGACACATGTTAAAGTATGTAAACGACTGATCGTTCACATGTTATGCACCTCCCAGAAATAACTGATTATTCTGGGGTAGTTAACACATGTTTTGTAAAGTATGTAAACGACTGATCGTTCACATGTTATGATTGCTTTCAGGAATAACTGATCATTCTGAAGGCCTGGATGAACAAACTGATCTATTCACCCCAAAATTGGCACACCAATTTACTGATAAACTGTATGCCTCCCAGAACAAACTGATCTATTCTGGGGGATTAAAAGTATGTGGTTGACTGATCAATACACATGTTTTGTAAAGTATGTAAACGACTGATCGTTCACATGTTATGATTGCTTTCAGGAATAACTGATCATTCTGAAGGCCTGGATGAACAAACTGATCTATTCACCCCAAAATTGGCACACCAATTTACTGATAAACTGTATGCCTCCCAGAACAAACTGATCTATTCTGGGGGATTAAAAGTATGTGGTTGACTGATCAATACACATGTTTTGTATCGGCTTTAGCTGGTATTGCTTTCAGAGATAACTGATTATTCTGAAAGATGGGTGTGGACAAACTGATCTATTCACCCCACTTGGCACACTAATTTACTGATAAACTAGTTGTGCTACTTGCCGCGCACAGAAATCAAGACTAAATGTGACATCTGTTTTTTTTTTTTTTTTTTTTAAGTTGGTGTTAGTACTATAGACTATAGCACCTGAACATAAAGAATTCAAATTAAAAAATAAAAATTAATTCAATTTAAAATCAAAAGCGAAAATCTAAAATTGAAATTGAAATTGAAATAAAATTAAAATATTTCAAAATTAAAATTAAAATCAAAATTAAAATATTTCAAAAGATTTTTTTTTTTTTTTTTTTTTTTTTTTTAATGAAAAATAAAAATAAAATAAAAATAAAATAAAAAATAAAAAAAATAAAAATGTAAAAATAAATGTAAATAAAATAAATACATTTAAATAAATTAATTAATAATACTGGGAAGTTTACCTAACGTAAAAATGAAATATTAAATGTTATTTAGTTGTGTTTTGGTAGAATGGAGGCTATACTTGAAAAATGGTGGAATCGGAGTCTGACAGTAATTGTCGTCATGATCCTATTTCTTAATAATGTAATATTAAATGTAGAACTCACGCACACATGCAAACACAGAGAGAGAGAGAGAGAACAGTGTGATCTGTTCGCTTTGGAAAATGGTGAAATGATCCTTTAAGGGGAAAACCTTCTAAAAGGGAGAATAACTAAGAGTTTACACTGTTGAATGGTCATGGTCAAGATAGGATATTGTGACCATTCAATTAGCAGGAAATAAATTGAACAAAACAAACTTGGGAGCCTTCCTAGCACCTAATAATTTAGTTAAAGTGTTCAGGGCAATCTGCGATATCTCCTATTAACCCACCCTGACACACACGGACAAGCACACACAAACGTGCACTAAGACTGGGAGGGAGAAACATGCACGCACACACACACGCATTACATGACATACAGCAGGGGTGGATTCACACACACACACCCACGTGCACACACTTGCGAACACATTCCCACGCTGTGACGGTAGGGAGAAACACACATTCACGCACGCATATGCACACACACACACCTGGCACGCGCACACGCACACCGACAGACAGGGAGAGAGTTGACATTCCGCTCTCCCCTGACAGAGATAAGAAAATAGTAAAACAAGAGCACACTCTAAAATAGAGAGTGCCTTCACAGACACTATTGGATGATTAAAAGAATATTATAAAAACAATGGGAATTAAATAGGCAAAATTTAATTATGGTATCAATAATCTTATATTGTTTTGGGATGTTAAAAAATTGAATGAATGAATTAGTGTTAAGTACTGGGAAAAGTGTGTGAATGAACACCAGTCTGTTTATGGATCGTTATAAGGTAGAAAATTTACCCTTGCATTGATCGCTCCGTGTCGACTCGGAGGAGAAAGCAAGAATAAATATTATATATACATTTCCCGCACACAATGAAGCGATCGTTCTACACCGAGTGCTGGAAAGTAGTTACGATTCACAAACAGACCATGCTAAAATAATTTATGACATGATAAAAAGTTCCGCTACTTTGTCTTAAGTTGATAAGCTAAAATGAATGCCTCGCTGCTCGAGGCGTTATCAGGGGAAGAATTATAATGACAGTATAATCTAAAGAAAGACAGAGAAAGACATCAAGCATTGATTTACTTAACTTGTATCGTAACCGAAGCAGACAATCACTGTCCGGAGGAAGAAGGAGCCAGCAGTAGAGAGACAGCCGGGAGGAGGGTTGGTTCTGTGGAGGAGCGTTCCGACCCTGGACAAGCCAGGCTTGTCAAACCCCATGCGTCGATCGCTTGTCCACAGATCCGTGAGAGGTCCATGAAGTGTTCACTACTGTTGAGCCGTGAGCCGTTCACGGACCCCAAAATAAAAAAGTCGCTTGTCCGTCGAAATCTGATGACATGCATTCCGATACAATGGCGAACACTGATCACAAGAAAACTCCATGCTCAAAAAAATTGCTCGTCTGATCCTCCTTGTGTGTGTCAAGTGAATTTGAGGAAGTGAATTAATAGGCCTGGTTGTTTTTCTTTTCGGAGTAGCTAATACATAAATTAGGCTTAAACTCGTTAAAGGAGGCAAGATTGGACCAAATGATGGATAATTTTAAATGGAATCCATCTTTAAAATAATGATACTAGGTAAGGACTGTATAGGACTGTATAGGACTGTATTAATAATATTAAACAATAGCTTAGGATCGATAGCTTGAGAGCTAGAGCTAGAGAGAGCTCTGGAGCACCGGAACTGAATAAATACTCTAGAAAGTAATCTAAGTACCATAAATACTCTTTACCAGAATAGAAGCAGAGGGCTTGTAACTTTACAGAAATGGTTATAAAAACCTTTTAGGCTATAATGAGTAAAAGTCAGAGTATAACAGAGTTAACAAAATACCTTAGAATGAATTTGACAGACACAAGAAAGAGAACTCAGACAAGCAGCACTTAGAGGGAGGTTCAATCAAATATATTCACCATTGTCTCGGGAGAGAAGAAGACATGCCATCCGGACAGCGTTACACAACGATCTCTGCCCATGTTCAAATTGAACAGGGTTGATATAGCATACCGTAATCAATACACCGAAAAATGTGTTGAACAACAAGGTTAAAAAACATATTTGTTCACAAATGGACAGATAATGCAAGACGTCACGAATATTGCACACAGGAACTATCTCACGGGGCAGAGATAGTCCTGATATGAATATCAGTTAGTGGGACCGGGGGACAGGGCATGACGTCATTGAGTGCAGTTTACCAGTCTGTTAGAGAGAAATCTAACTTTCAAAGGCAAAAACACAGAGGCTGGGTGTTATGGCCAATGGAAACAAAACAATCCTTATCTACCAACGCTGGCTAGGGCAAAAGTATTACTATCGAGACTCCGGCAGGGCCAGAACCATACTATTTTAACGTCAGTGGGACAGCCGGACATCAAATGTCAGTCACAGGGCAATTAGATTAAAAGGTCAAAAGGTCAAAAGAGCATTCACCCACAAACTAGACCAAATATATCTATCAGTTGTTATGTGCCTTTTTAATTGAAGATGTTCCAAGATCTGGACACTCTACTATGAAGGCCGGACAGGTGGAGTGTTGCAGAGATGGTTGTCCTTCTGTAAGGTTCTCCTATATCTGCACAGAGGAACACTGGAGCTCTGTCAGAGTGACCACTGGTCACCTCCCTGACCAAGACCCTGCATCTCCCTCAATTGTTTGGTCAGGTGGCTAGCTGTAGGAAGAACCTGGTGATTCCAAATGTAAATTCCATTAATGATGGAGACCACTGTGTTTGTTGGGACCATGCTTATTAATGGTAGACTGGGTTGTGATGGAGTTGCTTTGCAGGCTGCTGACCCGGTCTAGATTAAGGGCTCCATTTTCATCACCGCTAAACCCGTTATCCCTAAACTTAATTGCCTTTTTTTTTTTTACAATTTTGCTAAACATTTTTGAATAGTTAAAATGGTCAGTCTACAAGCTCACAACATGTCAATGTAGATTGGCTAGTTGAACTATTCAAAAATGTTTTTCAAAATAGTAAAAGAAGGCAAAGAAGTTTAGAGATAAGGGGTTTAGCGGTGACGAAAATGGAGCCCCTAGACTCTAGAGCGATTACGGAAACAATGCACATACTATCATAATTATCGGATGCGGACAGTAAAGTAATAACTAGGGAGTAATAATAATAATAAGTAATACATAATATAACTTATTTTTTAGGTAATATATTACCGTTTTTGAGTAACTTTTCCAATACTGTATGACATGTACCGTATAGAAGGGGCGTCCAGGGACCCCCAGGGGTCCTCGAGGGAGTTCCAGGGGGTCCCTGCAGCTAACTGACAGTTTGGAACCAAATGGACCCTTATGGGTCTGTAACTCTGAGAGTGTACAAATGGAACCGAATGGACCCGTTAAGGTATATATGGTATAGCGTATATCAAATGATTTTGTATGGCCATTTGAAGTTGTTCAAACATAATACAGAACATTGTGAATATTGTGTATGGTTTTATTTCAGTATACTGTACGTATGTGATTTAAAGGGAAGTGTGAAACCATTTGAGTGGAATTTTAACAAGAACTACACGACACTTTAGTTAACAACGTGATGGAGGAATGGTTAAGTTTGGAGATAATTGCTGGGAATGGGAAGGCTATAGAAAACAGGCTTGCGTGTGCGCGCATGTGTGTGCGTGTGTGTGTACAGTACATGTGTGCGTATGTGCGTGTGTGTGTGTGTGTGGTATAGGTTAGACAGGAGAACTGGATTGGGGGGAAGCAACACAGTGGGGTCTTAGTATCGAGAGAGTCGTAAATGTAAAATACTCGCTGTACCGTGTGTGTGTGTGCGCGTGTGTGTGTGTGTGTTCCACAGCGAGAGGTTATCCAAACACACCACTAGAATGTCAAGTTACGTGCCGACGAATCCCAGTGTGTTTTACTGGCCGACTTTACAGAGTTACTCTTAGGTCACAGCACACCGGGGCTGTGTGTGTGTGTGTGTGTGTGTGTGTGTGCCGTGCAAAAATAAGCGTTAAGTTACGGGGTGAAAGTGCGGAAGAGAGAGGCGAAGGGTCGCGGAAAGAGCAGGGGTTGGCAAGAGGCTGTGAAATGTGTGTGTGTGTGTGTGTGTGTGTGTGTGTGTGTGTGTGTGTGCACACGCCTATATGCGTGCACGCGCACATTTTGCGAGTCCATATAGGTTCCTCTGGGCTCGGCGTTGAATAACAGAGAAAGTGATAACTGCAGAGAATGTGAGAATATATTGGAGGTCGGTGGGTTGTGGATTGAGCGTCTGGTCTGCACTCTCCAAGTGGACATCTCAGGGGCGAGCGAAATCCTCCTACGGTCAGCAGAATGAACCGCCAAGACAGATCTTACAGTATACCACCGAAAACACATGCCGGCTGAAGAATCAAGCCTTAACCCATTTTGGACGATTAAAAAAGGTCGATTAAAAAAGAAGGCTTCTCTAAATCCTAACATTCTTCTGAAAAACCCATGTTTCCATGTCAGTGGTGCTTTTTCATGTCAAGGACCCCCAGAATTATCTCTATTGGGCCACGGATCCCTATCTGAAAATATGTAGTTCCAGGGACCCCCCCAGAAGCAAATATTTTAGTTAAAAATGTTCGCTCTGAAATATATATTCAAAGATTTGTGCCACATTTTCACGATTAAAAAAAAATAGCAGACCTACAAGCTCGTAGCGCGCCACTCGGCGGCGCGCTATGAGCTTGTAGATCTGCTATTTTTCTATAGCTAAAGCATAACATAATGCTAAAACCAAAAGGGGTTCCCGTCCAAAATGGATTAATATATGGGTGGTGAGAGGGAGGCATGCACTGTACTGTGACTGGAAAGTTCAAGCGCCCAGACCCGCAACTATAGGGGAAATATATTGTTGCTGTCGAGTAGAAAACCTTGTATGGCCTGCAGGGCTGTGGCTCAGCGGTCCAGGCACCTTTGGCTGGTGAGCCAGCTTTATACAGCGTGGAGTGGCGTTGGAGTCCCGATCCCCGACGACCTTCGCTGTGTGTCTTCTCCCCGTCTCTCTCTCCCCTTTCCTGTATTAAAAAAAAGAAAAGAAAACCTGACTTGTGTCCGAATTGATCCTTGTTAATTAGTCACAAGCTTGTCAATACATTTCTGTGGGCCTTTGTTAACCCAGCGGAGGGGTTCAATTACAGCTTAACCCAGCTGTCTGCTCACGGTCATGAGGGCAGCCGTTTCGATCAACACGTAAACAGTACATTGGCCAAGCTACAGTCATCCATTTTCACCGGTTAAACATTAAAGCTCACAGGCAGACGTAACCACTGTGCCCCCCCCCCCCCATCGACTATATGGACATACAAGGTTTTTGCCCGACAGCGACGGTATAAAGTGACGTGAACGAGGAACACCTGCACGCCCCCTCGTTATCCACAGCTGAGGTGCCCTTGAGCATGCAGGACAGGACTGTAATTATCCCTAATTCATCTGAGGTTGCAGCCTGACATCCCAGGGCCGTCCCGACTGCCGCGTTAATAGAGACAATATATCTACCACCACAAAGTATAATATCTCGTGAATGGAGGTGGAAAGCTGCCAATTTGAGACCTTGGGGCTCGGTTAGGAAAGTCTGAGAAACATTAAAAGAAAAGCTTGTAACTTTGAAGGTTGATGGTTCAAATCCTTACACCACAAACCAGCGGCGGCTAGAAAAGTTGCCATAGTATCTCACATCGAGTTGCCTTTGAGCAAGGCTCTCATACATTAACGACCTCGACCGCGAAGCAATGTGCCGGGTCGCTCGGACAGCCAAGTGCATCCGCGGATGTGGAACTTCCTTCCAGTCCGAGACGTCGTGTACGCAAAGCTTGCAGAGTCTTCAAACATCACAGTCGTCCCGAGCATGGACGGTTTCAGAGTATGCCACATGGAAAGTGGCTCCGCAGCCACAAGGCCACTGGCGGTAAGATTGCAAAATAACTGCTTTACCCTGCAGGACAATCAGACATATAAATGATCTGGAACCATGCAAAAACAAGCTTTGGAAACTTTTTTTTTCCTTTCCCAGTGCGGGGCTATTTGGTGGCCAGTACAGTAGAAGGTCAGGGTTGGATATTAGCCAACTGCGAGCGTATATATAGATTTTAAGCGAGGTGAACTAAGGTGTTGGAACCTTGTGTATAATGCCATTCCAAAAAGCAGTTGCCCTCAAAGCCTGATTGGCTGAAAGAGAGAGAGAGACACACATTTTGACACATTTTGCTTCACGTGATAACCTATTCCATCCACCACGGCTTGTCAACTCAAGCCTGCCTTGTTTAGGGTTTAAAATGTCATGTATACAGACAAAGGATTTTATTCTAAGTTACATTTTTATCCCACAATTTTGCAAGCCATTGTTTCACCCAGTGTCAATTACCTAATGTAATCCTGGGTGCTACACTACCTCGATCTGCCAACCTCGGGAGAGCCACGGACTGACTGTGAGCTGTTAGATCTGCTATTATTAGTATATGGTTTTGTACTTTTGAATAGTTAAGTAGTTTTCCAAAGCAAGTGCAGAGTCCAGACAGTATAAACTCAAGTAAAAAAAAAAAAAAAAAAAAATGGACTGAGCAACTTTCACTTTTAGTGGAGTAATATTTGACCAGGAGTATAAATATTACTGAGGTTGAGTACTGGGTTGAGTACTTTGTCCAACAAGCACATTTACTTAAGTGCTGTACTTAGGCCTATAAGTAAACATTTGAGGTATTTGTACTTTACTTGAGTATTTCCAATTTCCAATACTTCTACTCCACTACATCTCAGATCCAAATATTGTACTTTTACTCACTACATTTATTCGAAAACGTTAGTTGCCTACTTTACATTCCAAAATTCCAAAACATACATTAACCACCTATATACATTTCAGCAAATTCAGCCATTTGAAAATAGCTGATCTACAAGTAAATTTTTTATTTCGGACGTCTACTTGTAACAGAGTATTTCTACATTGCAGTATTGATACTTTTACTTAAAGGGACACTTCACCCTTTTTGCAAAAAAATATATGTTAATGACATTTAGAAGCTTTAGAACACTTTCCTGGGGGTCTTTATGTGTGTAATATGTGGTTTTAGATATTTTAGATTGTAGCAGTGAGCCCAGTGTCTCTGATGTCATGGACACTGGGCTCACTTAATTCCTGGACTACAATCCCATAATGCTTTGGTGCACTGCTCCGAAACTGGCCCCCGTAAAATGACAAATTCCTGTTCTGTTCTTTGGCTATATAGAAGTGTCTATTTGTACGTCTCTAAATGTTTTGATGAATTGAACAAGGTGGACCCTCTTGTAAAACAAGTGTAATGCCTTATTGGGTCCTCCACTCACAGTTAGCAGTCTTTGTATTGCGTTGTGCTTGAAATGTACTGTAATTCTGCAAACTGCATATTTCAATCAATCAATCCTCCTTGTGTGGATAGGGGGAGGGCTGTCTTACTGAGACAACATGTAGTCCAGGAAGTAAGTGAGCCCAGTGTCCATGACATCAGAGACACTGGGCTCACTGGTAAAATCTAAAATATCTAAAACCACATATTACACACATGTGACCCCAGGGAAAGACCCCCAGGAAAGTGTTCCAAATCTTCTAAACGTCATTAACATATCCCTTGTGTGTCCCTTTAAGTAAAATAAAACATAAAAATGTGAGTACGTTATCCACCACTGTCTGCTGCACCTTGGAGCGCCATCATGTTGAAAACACACATGGTTTGCAGAAAAAGTATTTTTCCTCTCGCCGACTCCGTTGGCTCAGAGGCTAACTGCAGCACGCACGCATGTGGTTGTTACTATGGCTGTACTGGTGGTATAAATAAGTTTATTTGCGGTTTATCTGGAAAAAAGAAACAAGAAGCATCCCATGATAAGCAAAACCGTCAGCTGTAAAAAAGTAAACGTTAAACTGAGGTCAGGAGGTACAGTAGGAGGTTTTATATCCTCGGAATGGTCCGACGCAGCGTGACACTGCTGCTGTGGGAGAGAGAGAGCACTTTGTTGGTTGGAACGGAACAGGATCGATAAATTTCACTCTCACGCGCTATTTATAGTATACCACCTGGAACTTTGTTGGCTCAGGTCAACCCTGTAAATAACTTTTTTTTCCATCCAAGGCACCCCCTGAATCATCGTTGCAATATAGAACCTTATACATTGATGTCACAATACGGTACGGAGATATGTAAATCTTTCCCCCCCCGTATAGATGCAGTATCATGAGGAAAGCTTGAGAGAATAAGTCGTTTCCATCCCGACGGATTGAAAATAACTTTGACATTTAACAACTTCAAAGGGGGGGGGGGGGGGGGGATAGCCGATCTACAAGCTCACAACGCATTACAATGTGACGCGTTGCGAGCTTGTAAGTTCGGCTATTTTTGGAGAGGAGGTCTTACTAAGTATAGAGGGTCTAATTGGTCAAACTGAAGTGTTATTGGGGGGGGGGGGGGGGGGGGGGCTCATCTAAAGGTCAGAGGTCAGGTTGGGGGTTAGGGGTGCATGGACCAACTGGTAACAGGGCATATCTGGTAACAGGGCATATATCACATCTGCTCCCGAGTCGGGCGTTTTATTTTAGAGTGTACAGTTTGTATAGGAAGGTGGGAGTGGGAGTGAGGGTGGAGGTAAGGTGTGGGGACGGAATGAGGTGAGGTTGGGATGAGGAGCAGTGAGACGCTTTAAATCTGTGGTCAGGGGACCACTTATAGGTATACTTGAAGGGGTTCCAGGTGGTCCTCTGCTAAATGGAGAGTTCGTAACCAGATTGACCCTTATAGATCTTTAACTCTTCAGAGCATATACAATGAAACCAAATGGATCCTTGCTCTCAACAGTTAAATCCTTGTAAAACATCTGCATCAGTTACGTAATTTACAAGAAGTCTACACAATAACAGAATGTAGCCTAGATAATTGCTATTTTGACAAACATTTGCCCGTTGTCTCTTCCAATGGTGCCATGCACATCAATACAGCATGGATGGAATTGTGGATGAAATCTTATCCAACGACAACAAAACGTTTAGAGGGAGACAGACGTTGTGAGGACAACAATTGTTCTGGTCCTCACCAGACAAAATATGGCTAGTTTTATGGTTGAAAATGTGTGAAGCTTACAGAGTTATAGGGCTATTCTATAGAGCGTCGACAGTCCCCGTCCCCTACGAGGACCCAGGAAATAATTCCCCGTTCATTTCCCCCATAGATATTTCAAAAAGTATTTATTTAAATACCTTTTAAGCCTCGTACAAAGCCAACTCGAGTTGTGACAAATCATGACAAACAAACAAACATTTTTTGGGCCAGAACAAAATAATAATTAGAGTTATTGTTCGGCCCAAAACATTGTGTTTGTTGTCAGGATTTGTCACAACTCGAGTTGGCTTTGCCCGCGGCGGTAAACGTCTTTAAATAAATACTTTTTGAAAAGCCTATGGGGAAAATTAGCAGGGAATTCACTTCTGGGTCTCTCGTCGTGATGAAAGGGGGCGGGACTGCAACGCTCTATTCTATTCCATTCAAGAATTCCATTGTTAATTGTGGTCTCCTGGCACCAATTTTTCTAGTCCTTAGTCTAGTCTACTGTTGATTTGGGGCTGTATGTATGATGGATGATGATAATATTAACAGTTAACACTGACATGGTTCACAGAATGTCCAATGGGCTACTCGTTGTGTGTGTGTGTGTGTGTGTGTGTGTGTGTGTGTGTGTGTGTGTGTGTGTGTGTGTGTGTGCGTGTGTGCGTGTGTGCATACACAGACAGACCTGACCTTGCTGGCAGTCTGGAAACAGACCCTGGAACTCTTTCTCTCTCCAGCTTCTGCAGACATTCCCGTAATTTCTGCTTTTATTTTGCATATACTTGCAGACAAGTGCAGTTATTACTGCCTGAGACACACACACACACATATGCACGCGCACACACACACACACACACACACACACACACACACACACACACACACACACACGCACGCTTCATACATACATCGCTATTATGAGAACATTATGCTTGTTCCAGCCACCCCGGGACTGATGATTATTGTATGATCATACTGGAATGATTTAAACACGCACATACACACACACACACACACACACACACACACACACACAAGCACACATACATACACATACATGCGCACGCATGCATACAGTATAGTATAGTATACCATGCAGGCCTGATCTTACCTCAAAGGGGTTGATGGATTACGGTTGATATAACAAGCTCTCCTACTGTTTGACCCCCGCTGTGCATGACTGCATGCATGCACAGTTTGCGCACACACACATGCACGCACGCACGCACGCACAGAGACAAACATAATGCGTGTATATTGAACGCACAATGAAAGTATGCACGATCGTACACGCGCAATTATGCACGCATGCACACGCACGCAAGCACACACACACACACACACACACACACACACACAACACACACACACACACACACACACTGTAATGTTTCTTCAGTATAATTTTTTTCTCTTTTGTTTGTGTAATTCTTTCTTTCTTTCTTTCTTTCTTTCTCTCTCTCTCTCTCTCTCTCTCTCTCTCTCTCTCTCTCTCTCTCTCTCTCTCTCTCTCTCTCTCTCTCTCTCTCTCTCTCTCTCTCTCTCTCTCTCTCTCTCTCTCTCTCTCTCTCTCTCTCTTCCATCCACACTGTGCCCTCTGGATCACCTCTCTCTCTCTTTCTTTCTGTCATTCTTTCCCTCTGTTCTTTAGTATTCCAGTAACGTGGAAGTATTTCTAGGCTATTCTCTGCCTGACGTGTGGTTGTGTGTGTGCGTGTATTGTCTCGTGCGTGCGTGCATGCATGTGAGTGAGTGTGTGTGTGTGTGTGTGTGTGTTCTTATTTTTACCAGGGGTTTCTCTCTTCTCCTAAGATACTATTATGGTTGGCCTTGCTGCCCAGAGCTGTGTGTGTGTGTGTGTGTGTGTGTGTGTGTGTGTGTGTGTGTGTGTGTGTGTGTGTGTGTGTGTGTGTGTGTGTGTGTGTGTGTGTGTGTGTGTGTGTGTGTGTGTGTGTGTGTGTGTGTGTGTGTGTGTGTGTGTGTGTGTGTGTGTGTGTGTGTGTGTGTGTGTGTGTGTGTGTGTGCGTGCGTGCGTGCGTGCGTGCGTGCGTGCGTGTGTGTGTCTGCACGTGCGTGCGTGTTTCATAGACAGGGCGGTAAGAGGAGAGGTTGAAGGACGGAGAAGACATATTTTGGTTAAACAGAGGAGACAACAAGATAGAAAACAAGACATGGAGAGAGTGAGATGCCAGGAAGCGTACATGACACACAACTTTCTGTCCATTTGGTTTTGTCACAATGAATCTGTGCTCATATTTCCCTTCCATCTCCTTGAGACAAAGAACAATAGCTCACTGTTTGGGAGGCAGAAGCAGAAACAGATTGCTGTGTGCGTGTGTATGCGCTTGCGCGCGTCCGTCCGTGCATGCGTGAGTGCATGCGTGCGTGTGTGTGTATGTGCGCACGCACCACGGTAGAAGAAACAGGTTCATGAGAGAAAAGAAACAGGTTCACACACACACACATGCACACACGCGTATATCCGTGACGTCACATGACTGTAGCAGGACGATGACTTAGGATTCTGTCTCTTATTGGGATGTAACTCGGGCGGCGTTGGGGCGGCTGAACTGGCTTTTCAATTACGTTCAACGCAGCGACTCACTCCACGGAACGGCTCGAGTCCGCTTCAGATGGCACCCCTCCGTCATTCGTCTAGGGTTTGAGAACGCTTCAGATGGCACCCCTCCGTCATTCGTCTAGGGTTTGAGAACGCTTCAGATGGCACCCCTCCGTCATTCGTCTAGGGGTTTGAGAACGCCTCAGATGGCACCCCTCCGTCATTCGTCTAGGGGTTTGAGAACGCCTCAGATGGCACCCCTCCGTCATTCGTTTAGTGTTTGAGAACGACTCAGATGGCACGCCTCCGTCATTCGTCTAGGGCAGGGGTCGGCAACCCAGATGTTGAATGAGCCATTTTCGACCAAAAAAAATAATTCAAAATCTATCTGGAGCCGCAAAAATGTAAGCCTTAAAATGCTTATATAATGAAGACAAAAGGGCTGCAAGTGGATATTAGCCTATCTATCAAAATAAAAAGTGCGCTATGGTTTAACTTTCATTACGGGCACGTTCGGAAATAGCGCACTGAGCGCACTGTGCAATGCAAACTAATATAGGCGAGTGCGCTTCCGTAATTGTCTGGAAGAGCATTCCATGTTTTCCACACAAGTGTGTCGTGTTTTGGGAGGTTTACAATATCGGTATTTGCCTGTATGCTTATTAATCTGCAGTGACAAACTATCAAACAATAAAAAAGTAACGTTGAAAGACATTTCCAGGGAAAGCATGCTAAGTTTGCATGAATGAGAGAAAGAGGGCTGTTGCAGTCGCAGAACTGCTGAAGAAAGCAGAAGGGAGCAAAGTCAGCAAACTAACTTTTAAGAAGTGGATCGCAGCTTACTCCACCACTCATGCTGGCTGCTGCTATAGTTTCGTTGCAACACGGGAGATAATACGTCTATATGACTCCTTCAACGTCTATATGACTCCTTCATATACTGTAGTCACCGTCTGAACGGCTTGCCACGTTTTATTTATTGTTTGATAAGTTTGTCACTGCAGATTTAGCCATGGTGCGTCATGGCAACTGCAGCCTGTTTTACGCAATCGCTACATTTACATTGTAAACGTGTACATAAACATTCAGATTCCAAATATAAAGTACTCGCCACGTGTGCCACTGGTGTTAAAATGTTGCTGGTACAGCGATTAGCATTGCTGCATCCCGCGTTGTTTAATAAAAAGCATTTTTATCCGAGCTGTTATTTTGCCATTGGCTTTCAACTACCCGCCCCCAACCGGTGTGCAACTGTGGATTTCCCAACCCCGTTTGAGAAAAGTAGCCGGGGCGCTCGGATAAAAATGCTTTTTATTAAACAACGCGGGATGCAGCAATGCTAATCACTGTACCAGCAAATTTCTAACCCCCGTGGCACATGTGGCGAGGACCTTATATTTGAAATCGGAATGTTTATAATATATACACGTTTGGACTGCGATTGCGAAAACAGGCTGCTGTTGCGTCATGGGCTACTGCAGATCAAGCATACAGGAAATCCATCTGCATTGGCTGTGAAGGCATAAGCGTCTGTCCACGAATTGTTAAATCCTCTGTTTTCGTCTGCTATCTTTCTTTTTCTCCCTGTAGAAGCCATAGCGTAGCAGGCACCAGCCTCACACACCCACCGGTTTGTTTATAATAGTGTCTGGCGCGCAGCATGCGTCGCATGCTATGACGCGAATTTTAGTTGACATTATTGAAACTTAATATTTATTCTACACATTTTTACAAATTTGGGAAACTTAAGAATGTTTCTGTCACGTTTTGCCTCCTACAGAAACCATAAATGAAAAATAAAAATGTGAAAAAATAAACTTTATACATTTTCATCGATTTTTTTGTAATGCTACAGAGAGCCACCAGGGGAGTGCTCAAGAGCCGCATGCGGCTCTAGAGCCGCCGGTTGCCGACCCCTGGTCTAGGGTTTGAGAACCCTTCAGATGGCACCCCTCCGTCATTCGTCTAGGGGTTTGAGAACGCTTCAGATGGCACCCCTCCGTCATTCGTTTAGTGTTTGAGAACGACTCAGATGGCACGCCTCCATCATTCGTCTAGGGTTTGAGAACCCTTCAGATGGCACCCCTCTGTCATTCGTCTAGGGGTTTGAGAACGCTGTAGATGGCACCCCTCCGTCATTCATCTAGGGTTTGAGAACACCTCAAATGGCACCCCTCCATCATTCGTCTATGGGTTTAAGAACGCCTCAGATGGCACCCCTCCGTCATTCGTCTAGGGTTTGAGAACGCTTCAGACGGCACCCCTCCGTCATTCGTCTAGGGTTTGAGAACGCTTCAGACGGCACCCCTCCGTCATTCGTCTAGGGGTTTGAGAACGCCTCAGATGGCACCCCTCCGTCATTCGTCTAGGGGTTTGAGAACGCTTCAGATGGCACCCCTCCGTCATTCGTCTAGGGGTTTGAGAACGCTTCAGATGGCACCCCTCCGTCATTCGTTTAGTGTTTGAGAACGACTCAGATGGCACGCCTCCGTCATTCGTCTAGGGTTTGAGAACACCTCAGATGGCACGCCTCCGTCATTCGTTTAGTGTTTGAGAACGACTCAGATGGCACGCCTCCGTCATTCGTCTAGGGTTTGAGAACGCCTCAGATGGCACGCCTCCGTCATTCGTCTAGGGTTTGAGAACGCCTCAGATGGCACCCCTCCGTCATTCGTTTAGTGTTTGAGAACACCTCAGATGGCACGCCTCCGTCATTCATCTAGGGTTTGAGAACGCCTCAGATGGCACGCCTCCGTCATTCGTCTAGGGTTTGAGAACACCTCAGATGGCACCCCTCCGTCATTCGTCTAGGGGTTTGAGAACGCCTCAGATGGCACCCCTCCGTCATTCGTCTAGGGGTTTGAGAACGCTTCAGATGGCACCCCTCCGTCATTCGTTTAGTGTTTGAGAACACCTCAGATGGCACGCCTCCGTCATTCGTCTAGGGTTTGAGAACCCTTCAGATGGCACTTCTCTGTCATTCGTCTAGGGGTTTGAGAACGCTGTAGATGGCACCCCTCCGTCATTCGTCTAGGGTTTGAGAACACCTCAGATGGCACCCCTCCGTCATTCGTCTAGGGTTTGAGAACGCCTCAGATGGCACGCCTCCGTCATTCGTCTAGGGTTTGAGAACGCCTCAGATGGCACCCCCCCGTCATTCGTCTAGGGGTTTGAGAACGCTGTAGATGGCACGCCTCCGTCATTCGTCTATGGTTTGAGAACGCTTCAGATGGCACCCCCCCGTCATTCGTCTAGGGTTTGAGAACGCCTCAGATGGCACCCCCCCGTCATTCGTCTAGGGGTTTGAGAACGCTGTAGATGGCACGCCTCCGTCATTCGTCTAGGGTTTGAGAACGCCTCAGATGGCACCCCCCCGTCATTCGTCTAGGGGTTTGAGAACGCTGTAGATGGCACGCCTCCGTCATTCGTCTATGGTTTGAGAACGGCAATTCTGCATTCCATGCGGAATACGGAAGATGGGGGACGCCCGGCCCGTCAAATGTCCCATAGAGTCACTATACATAGTATTATATGGAAGTGAGAATATGTTTTGTTGCGTTCACATGAGGCAGATGCAAAGATGCAAAGATCACAGGATATTTGTCGCTTTGTATATCTGACATCATCGAGCATGCGTCCGCATGCTACGTGACGTGTCATTGCAGCTACAGCTGTATAGCTTTGCATCTTTGCATCTGCCCGTGTGAGCGCAGCATTAGGGGTTCGGCGTCTTGCTCAAGGACACTTGGACACAAAGCCAGGAGGGATTGAACGGCATGCCGTACCTCCTGAGCCAGCGCCGCCCCCATATTCCACTGTACTGTATACGTACTGTAATATGCGCCACAGCAGAGACAGGTTTATATGGACCACAGAAGAAGAATCGGGGAGTAGTATATATTGCTGCTACTGACTGGACACCAGTCATTAGAAGAGCAGTTATGAGCTGTTTACTGCCACTCAACTGTATACATTACTGTGTGTGTGTGTGTGTGTGTGTGTGTGTGTGTGTGTGTGTGTGTGTGTGTGTGTGTGTGTGTGTGTGTGCGTGTGGGTGTGGGTGTGCGTGTGCGTATACACATGCATGTTTGTCAAGGCTCAAACATCAATTGTAATGCTGGAGTAGTTAGGGACAACAACCTTCTAGGAACCCACACGTGAGGGCATGTATATTTGTGCGTGCGTGTGTGCCTGTGTGCGTGCGTGCGTGCATATCTTTAGTGCAGACAGATGCTGTATCCATTGACAGATAATTAAAGCAATAACCGTGTCCTGAGAGAGAGAGAGAGAGAGAGAGAGAGAGAGAGAGAGAGAGAGGGGGGGACTAGAAGAGGAAGCATGGAGAGAGAGAGACAGAGGGGAAGCGAGAGAGAGAGGGGAAGGTGGGCGGGGGGTGTTTGGGGGTCAAGAAAAAATAAGCATGCTCTGGCAGTTTGAAGTGGGTTGCGCTCCTTGATGCCAAAACGACTTATGAGGTGTCGGGAGAGTGAGTTGAGTGGATGAAGGGATCAGAGAAGAGAACGACAAAAGTGAGAAGGAGAGAAGCGAGAAGAAGATGAACAGAGTATGAGAGAGAGAGAGAGAGAGAGAGAGAGAGAGAGAGAGGAGAGAAGGAGTCCACGAGATGGATGTGGAAAGTGTCCTGCAGCGGGGACGACATGAGGAAGGATGGAGACGAGACAGAAAGATGAGACGCAGCGGGACACTGTGACGAGAACGGACAAGAAAACTGATGTTGCCACAAAGTCTGCACAGAAGATCGGAGACGGAATGACATGGAACGAGAAATACACAGAATTACACGGAATGAAACCAGTAAGACGCCCGGGGGGTGCACACATCCACATGGGTTTACGGCAGACTGTGACCCCCCCCCCCCCCCGGCAGATCAACCAATGGACTGAATTCTGTACTGGCCATATATGGAGTGTGTCTTGAGTGTACAGGGTTTGATGGGGTCTGGTCATATATGGAGCGTGCAGGAATGCATATAAGGGTTGGCGAAAGGGCCTTGCTGTGTGGAGTTTGCATGTTCTCCCCTTGTCCCCAAAAAACATGCAGTAATCCTGGTCTCTATACTGCCAGGAGGGGAAAGGAACCGGTTGGAATAATGCGTTCCTTCCACGCGCTATACGTCCTGCCGGTCAGGTTCTCATGTCAGGTGAAAAGAAGCGGCCTGCTCACTCCTCATGCATTGAAGGAAGCACGAGCTCAGTTCAGGGTTCAGGGAGAGTATACTGTAGCTCCCAGGATTACAGCTTAAAGGACCACTTCACCACTTTTCAACCTATCTTCATATAATAGGTCCTCCTTTTCAACCTATCTTCATATAATAGGTCCTCACACCGTCTTCCAGTGACATCATCGATGGGGAATACAAGCTAATAAAAACTGCAGGCTTTCTAGTCCTGAAAAGTTGCAATGCGAAAATGGAAGCCATCGTTCTCACGAAACATTTTTGTAAAAATAATCTTGTTTAAAAAATAATCTGCCTAATGATGTCGTCACTGGAAGACGGTTTCTAAACTGCCCACATGCAGCCCTCCTATGAGACACAGACTGAGTAGAAAAAAGTCGTGCCATTTTATCATGATTATTAGTGAGGACCTATTATATGAAGATAGGTTGAAAAGTGGTGAAGTGGTCCTTTAAGGCAATTGGCACCGGGTGAAAAAAAATTGTGGGATAGAAATTCAACTGAACCAAATGACGTGAAGGGGAGACCCCCATCATGTCAAACGTTTGACGCGTGCAGTCACATTCGTGTCCCATGACATCACTATACAGTACTATTTGGGAGTCGCAAAGAGATACACGGCTGAAGGAGAGAGAAAGACAGCATATAGGAAGGAGATGAGAGGAGAGAACAGAGGGAAGCACTCAACGTCGGGGGACGGGGGGGCGGTGCAGGGGGTCAGCGAAAGAGTGAAAAGAAAGCGATTGTGAAGAGACGAGAGAGAAACTGAAAGGATGACAATGAAAGGGAGAATGATTAATAACAATGGAGCCCCGTTTCCCGAAGTGTCGTGTCTCCCGGGAGGCTCGGCAGCACGTTCCATGCTCTCCTTACAGTATTACACTATATTTTCTGCTCGCTGTGTGTGTGTGTGTGTGTGTGTGTGTGTGTGTGTGTGTGTGTGTGTGTGTGTGTGTGTGTGTGTGTGTGTGTGTGTGTGGTGTGTGTGTGCGGGCTTGCGCGCATGCTCTGTGGAAAGCCCTGAGGTTTGAAAGAGACACTGAGGGTGGAGATTATGGGAAATTAAACCAAGTTGAACATCCTGACGCGCGCACGGACGCACACACATACACGCACGCACACACATACACACACGCACGCACACACACACACACACACACACAGCACACACACACACACACACTGGCCGTGATTCCATGCTATTGGTCTCCATAATGTCTCATATCTGCACCTCTCGCTGACAGCTTGGATGAGAAGGAGGAAGAAAAAAAAGGAGAGAGAGAGAGAGAGAGAGAGAGAGGGGGGGGGGAGAGGGGGGGGGGGGGGGGAGAGAGAGGGGTGGGGGGGGGGGGGTAGATGAAAGACAGAGAGACAGAGAGATGAAGAGGATAGTGAAAAGGAAGGGATTTGAGGGATGAACGGGGAGATGGGATAGCTGTCGTTTAGACGGGGCTGAGTGAATGTGACACGCCTTGAGCTTGTGCGTCCGCGAAGAGATTTAGACGGAGACAAGAACAATAACAGACCGAGTATTCACATGCAGAGCCAACTTCTGCTCAGTTTTATCAAGTATAGAATCTTTGTTGACGGAATGTTTTCATCTCCGCGTGACAACTTTAAAGAGTTTGTTTGTGCTGTTGTCGAGCACAGGCACTGGTCGGATGCCAGTGGTCAACAGTAGAAGACTGCAGTGGTTGTACTGGTCAGCTCCCAATGACCAACAGTAGTAAGTAGGGTGTCCCGTTTTTTCGTTCCTGATCCACAACCGCAATTTATGTGTTGTGTATACGATACAGTATCGGGACAGTATTAGTAGTAAGTAAGCAAGTAAGCAAGTAAGCAAAGGCTTCTATACATCAGCTATCCCTGTTACAATGCACAAGGCCTGCAGGGAGATGGATTGCTGAGGAGGAGCGCAGCACCTATAGAGCGTCGCAGTCCCGCCCCCTCGAGAGACCCGGAAAAGTATTTCCCCGTTCATTTTCCTCATAGACTTTTCAAAAAGTATTCATTTAAAGACGTTTACGCCGCGGACAAAGCCAACTGTTGTCGTGACAAACCATGACAATAAACACAATGTTTTAGGGCCGAACAAATAATTAGAAAGAAGAAAAAAACGTATTTCTTTTTTAGTTTGGTCCAAAATATTGTGTTTGTTGTCTTGTCACGACTCGAGTTGGCTTCGTACGACGCTTAAAAGGTCTTTAAATAAATACTTTGTGAACTGGACATTGTTACTCACGTGCACGTACGGTACACACGCAGACCTGAGGTCAGTGCCGGCCGGTCGGCCGCTATAGTTGACGGCAGTGCGTGATAGAAAGAGCGAAAAATATTCCCATGAGCTCCAGTTGAACAGGCCTTGTTGTGGTATTCTGTTTCAAAGGCCACCAGGGAGGGATCCCAAACCATTCAACGAAAACTGTTTCTGATGAGTGTGTGTGTGTGTGTGTGTGTGTGTGTGTGTGTGTGTGTGTGTGTGTGTGTGTGTGTGTGTGTGTGTGTGTGTGTGTGTGTGTGTGTGTGTGTGTGTGTGTGTGTGTGTGTGTGTGTGTGTGTGTTGTTTTGTGTTTTTTATTAATGGGATTCCACATGGCGGTCTCATGCTGGGATTTAACGCGCTGTTTTTTTCTCTCTGTATGGAAAACAACAACTGCATGTGTCTGGAAAAGCGGGACATTTCGACACCCCAGATTCCTATCCTCCTCCCCTCCCCTCTTCCACCTCCTCACCACCGCCACCTCCTCCTCCTCAGCTGCCCTCTCATTTAGTTTTTTTTTTTTTTTCCGACCTCCTTTGTGTTTCTCTCATCACATCTCCTCTCCTCTGGTCTCTTGCTCTCTGTTCTTCTCTTTGCTATGTGGTCGAGTCTCTCCTCTCCTCTCCTCTCCTCTCCTCTCCTCTCCTCTCCTCTCCTCTCCTCTCCTCTCCTCTCCTCTCCTCTCCTCCATAGCGTCTCCTCTCTGTCCCCTTGGTGACTCCGGTCTTCATTAGGCTTGTGTAGAGTTTAGAGAGCAGTAAACCAGTCTGCCTCACAAACCTCCCAGCAACCCTGTGCACAAACAAACAGAGAGAGAGAGAGAGAGAGAGAGAGAGAGAGAGAGGCAAAGGGCACTGGAGGACTGGGTGAAAGAGAAGAGTGGAAGGGAGAATTGGAGGACAAGGCTTGGTAGGGAGGGTTGGAATGGAAAGCGTGCACACACACACACACACACACACACACACACACACACACACACACACACACACACACAATGGTTGTCTGAAGTTGTTGCCCACTAACATTCAACCCACTGACGTGTTTACAGCATTTCTGACCCCATGCACTGTACTCTAACAGGGATATTAAAACACACACGCATGCGCACGCACGCACAGTGACTAGAGATATGCACACACAGTAAGGCCATGGACATAAATTTGCGCGCACAACACACAGACCGGTATTCGCATGCACGCATACATGCGTTCTCAATTCCCTCAAATGTATACACAAACCCCCAAGTACAGTGTGTTTGTTTTTTATTTACTTTCATTTTTTGTTTTATTGTCCGTGGATTTATGAGGTCAACTGCTGTTAGTGATCATATCCAGACCACAAACAAAGATAATGAGCTATAGTGTGTGTGTGTGTGTGTGTTGTGTGCGCTATGTTCCCAAAATTCCATTCTTCAAAAGATCACATTATTAGTTCTAATGTCTCCCACTTTTGGAGTGAGATGGCGTGATTTGGAGTTACATGGTGTGATTTGGAGTGATTTGAAGTTACATTATGTGATTTGGAGTGAGATGGAGTGATTTGGAGTTACATGTTGTGATTTGGAGTGAGATGGAGTGAGGTGGGTGATTTGGAGTTACATGGTGCGATTTGGAGTGAGATGGAGTGATTTGGAGTGAGATGGGGTGATTTGGAGTTATATGGTGTGAGATGGAGTGATTTGGAGCGAGGTGGGTGATTTGGAGTTACATGGTGTGATTTGGAGTGAGATGGAGTGATTTGGAGTGATATGGGGTGATTTGGAGTGAGATGGAGTGATTTGGAGTTACATGGTGTGATTTGGATTGAGATGGAGTGATTTGGAGTGACATGGTGTGATTTGGAGTCAGATGGAGTGATTTGGAGTGAGATGGAGTGATTTGGAGTTGCATGGTGTGATTTGGAGTGAGATGGAGTGATTTGGAGTGAGATGGGGTGATTTGGAGTTATATGGTGTGATTTGGAGTGAGATGGAGTGATTTGGAGCGAGGTGGGTGATTTGGAGTTACATGGTGTGATTTGGAGTGAGATGGAGTGATTTGGAGTGATATGGGGTGATTTGGAGTGAGATGGAGTGATTTGGAGTTACATGGTGTGATTTGGAGTGAGATGGAGTGATTTGGAGTGACATGGTTAGTGAGATGGGGTGATTTGGAGTTACATGGTGTGATTTGGAGTGAGATGGGGTGATTTGGAGTTACATGGTGTGATTTGGAGTGAGATGGAGTGATTTGGAGTGAGGTGGGGTGATTTAGAGTGAGATGGAGTGATTTGGAGTAACATGGTGAGATTTGGAGTGAGATTGCGTGATTTGGAGTGACATGGTGTGATTTGGAGCGAGATAGAGTGATTTGGAGTGAGGTGGGGTGATTTGGAGTGATATGGGGTGATTTGGAGTGATATGGGGTGATTTGGAGTGATATGGGGTGATTTGGAATGAGATGGGGTGTCACAGCAGGGTTGGGGGGGGTCGGCGTGCAGTAAGCAGGGCTGACGTGGGGTGAGACTGGTTGTGTTGCAGTGATCTATACCGTGCTGTAATTGGGTTCCCAAAGTGGGGTCCGGGGACCCCTAGGGGTACTTGAGGGAGTTCCAGGGGGTACATATAGCTCAACGAAATGGACCCTTAAGGCCTATTCATAGTCTGGATTTTCGGTGGTGAGGTGACCACCGCTCCGGTGGTGAGCTGACCACTGGAGCTTAAATAACGTTGAGTGGTGTGAGTAAAAACAGAGAGAAAGGCTGGAGCGGTGACGCCATGACGAACTACAACATGACGGCTCGTGACGTCATGTTGTAGTTCGGTGGTCACCTCACCACCGAAAAAGACTATGTATGAGCCTTTATGGTTCATGTAACTCAGAGAGTGTACAAATGGAAATTAACAGCCGTTTTACAATATAAATTGGGGTACCAGAGATATAGAAATGCCATTAAATCAGGGGTCTGTAGCATAATGCGTGTGAAACTGGGGGGTCCACAAAATAAATATGTTTCGGGAATCACTGCTAGAACCGTAAGAATCCTCCCTTATCGGGGGTCACTGGCATATGTTTTCAAACGGGGGGTCCGTGACCTAATAAATGTTGATTTGGATTGTCCTTGACACGAAAAAGTTTGGGAACCATGCACTGTTGTAATATATGCGCAGAAAAATATGACTGCCTTTCAAAGGTAAGCAGACTCTGACCTGAGATAGATTCCATAAAACTCTCTGGCCAACAACCCGCCCCCCACCCTGCTCTCTCAATCACTTCGACAGCCAGGAAAGTCAAGGAGAGAGATTTGGAACCAGATATATGGTCTCATTCATATTGTTTCACACTCCCAACGTGTCCAATTACTGTGTGTGTGTGTGTGTGTGTGTGTGTGTGGTCCACTGTTCAACACAGGAAGGATTCAAACCAACATTTTGACAACCGAAGAAGCACAGTGGTTCGGCAGAGTTAGGGGGTCCGACACCGCGGCCAAGAGGTACACACACACACACACACACACAAACCCTCACGAACAACCGCACACAGAGTAATCCTGTGGGTCCTCTTAATTGCTTTGTTGAAGAAATTTCACACTTTGTGCTCAGGGAGAGAACTGGAGGTCAAACACAGGCGCACACACACACACACACACACACACACACACACACACACACGCACATACGCACACACACACACACACAAACACACAGATTATGAAAGATCAGGAGTATTTTTTCCAATATGACAAGAATGAGAAGAACTCAATGTTACACAGGGTTATAGTATTGTTGCAAGTGGTGTGTGTGTGTGTGTGTGTGTGTGTGTGTGTGTGTGTGTGTGTGTGTGTGTGTGTGTGTGTGTGTGTGTGTGTGTGTGTGTGTGTGTGTGTGTGCTTTTTCTGTGGTCAAACGGAGGGTTCTGGAAAGTGGATCATATACTTCGTGGCTCATTATCTCCTTATGGCTCCAACAACTCACGGACCATTGGGAATGAAGGCCCTCTGTGTGCACGTGTGTGTGTGTGTGTGTGTGTGTGTGTGTGCGCGTGTGTGCGTGTGCATTTTCGAGTTCCAGGAGCCTTGAGGTAATTATTACAGCGGTCGACCTTCACCGCACAAGCGTGTGTGTGTGTGTGTACGTGCACGGGGGTTTGCATCTACGTGCGTAAGCTTTTTAAAGGCAGTGTATGACGATAAAAGACACAACCATCAAAGAAGTACTTTAATGTTCGGTATTATTTTCACTTCACGTAACAATCTTTCCGAATAACGATTCAGATCCACAGCACTTTCTGTAACTGTATCTTAACATGCTGCGCTGCCTCTGGTGACTGAATGTCCCTCAGGGATCAATGAAGTTCTTAACGGTACAGGGCAATGGTGTGTTCACACACAGGCAGATGCAAAAGATTCAGTCTATACCATTCATTTTCAATGGAAGCCATGCAGCGACGTGAAGATACAAAGATTGTAGCTAGATACAAAGATACAAAAAAGATGGGCTGGTTTCAACTTCAGCTACAAAGATGCAAATATGCTGTGTGGCTTTGCATCTTTTGCATCTGTGAACACAGCATTAGTGTGATTTCCTTTGGTAAAAAATAAGTGTGAAGTAGCTCTATTATTCTGAGAGTAGTTTCAGAAAATTCATTTTCAGGCTGGTATACACATTTTCGGCTGCTATGCTCACGGACCTTTATATATATACTTATCTCAGGCACTACAAAGCTAAATAGTAATAATAATTTAAAATATATAATAAAGGTTTAGTTGTACATTTTGTAGAAAAGGCTTCAATATCTGATGTGGAACCCCTTTACTTGTATACGCTTTGTGGTAAAAGCTTTGCTCAAAAACGACACAATGTACGTGAAATATGCACAAAAAAACAAACAAAAACAATCACACACTTTTTTTTAACTTGCAAAACTGTGATGCGACAATAAAGCTATATCTTCTGATTCTGATATACACTCTCGTACTTGTGGGTAAACTATAGTAGGAATAAAACATATCTCCACAACCTTAAAAAAAAGAATATCAAAAAAGCAGAGGCATAAATCCCACGCCTGACCACAACGCTCAACCCCTTCCAGCCCTGTTGTCTTCAGCTCAGCGGGGCGCCCGTGAACACAACAACTCTCACACAACGCAGCACAATCCTGACTGTTACAGCAATTTATCTCTCGGGGTGTAAAAATGGACCCTTATAGCCAAAGCTGTCACATTTCCCCATTTTGTCCAAGCCACAAATGTGAATGAACGCCGTAAAGGGTGTATCATTGAACATTTTTGCATTTCCCCCATTTTTGCATCAGATACCACTTGATTGACCTGAGCACTTAAAGACCTTGTGAACAGAAGTATGTGTTTTTTGTGAAAAATGAGGCTGCCGTGAGAACCAAGGATTTGCACGCTTTCCCATTTCGATATGCATCTTTGGGGGAAAAAAGTATAATGTATGTTTTAATTTTGAGGTGTTTGTTTTTGTATGTTTTGCACACGCTATGAGCTATGGCGCTCGGGGAGCAGTTATTGTTAAGTGTCTTGCTCAGTATACAGGGACACTTTGACATGTTGCTGAGGCCTGGAATCAAACCCGGCGTTAAGTGTGTAAATTTATACCCAACAAATGAAAAATGGAGAACATCCAATCCGTCCGTCCGCCGTCGTCCTCCATCCATCCATCCATCCATCCATCCAGTTTCAACCACTTATCCGTAGTCGGGTCTCGAGGGCAACAGCTCCATTAGAGAGCTCCAGACTTCACTCTCCGCAGAGCAACATTAGTAACTTTATTCTGGGGATCCCGGTGGCGATCCAAGGCCATTTTGGAGATAGAATCCTCCATCTCATCCGTGGTCTTCCCAGGGGCCTCCGTCGTGCATCGAGGACTCCCTATAGGGAGACGCTCGAGAGGCATCCTATAACTAACCAGATGCCCGAACCGCCTCAGCTGGCTCCTTTCCAAGCGAAGAAGCAGCGACTCTATACTCCCGAGTCTCTCTCTCGCACGACTGAACTTCTTACACTGTCTCTATATAAGAGAGATGCCAGCCATCGCAAAACTCACTTTGGCCGCTTGTATCAGCACCCTTATTCATTCGGTCATCATGACCCACACTTCATGACCATATATAGGTGAGAGTAGGAACGAAGATTGCTCGGTAGACACTAGACTAGAGAGCTTTGCCTTCTGGCTCAGCTCTCTTCTCGTCACATACAGTGACAGCACAGCGACTGCAACGACGTCAGGAGATTTATGGGAAACACAAAAGCTCTGGGCTCAACGGGGGTGGTCTCCTCCCATGCAGTGGAACGTCGTATTCTTTACGTCCGGAGACTCCCGTATACAGGACAGGCTTCAGACGCGCCTCCTCAGGACACTTGGTTC
>NC_139716.1:20811262-20815628 GCF_964188405.1 Protomyctophum parallelum | reverse complement strand
GTCAATGAGCCATCATGTGAGCCTCCTTTGCTCACATGCTTATGCTTATGAAGTACTATTAGGAAGACATGGTTCTATTGTTATGAAGTATCTCTGGAAACTGAATGAATTCCCCTCATCCGCACGCACGACGCTCGCACGAACACACGCACGCAGAGCACGCATGCACACACACACACAACACTACACACACTGCTCTACTCAGTATTGCTTTTTAATGTGTGTCTACACATTCCTTAATTACTTGATAAAGCAGGGAGGTCCCAAAGCAGGGAGTACACACGCATGCGCACGCACGCACAGTGACTAGAGATATGCACACACAGTAAGGCCATGGACATAAATTTGCGCGCACAACACACAGACCGGTATTCGCATGCAACGCATACATGCGTTCTCAATTCCCTCAAATGTATACACAAACCCCCAAGTACAGTGTGTTTGTTTTTTATTACTTTTCATTTTTTTGTTTTATTGTCCGTGGATTATGAGGTCAACTGCTGTTAGTGATCATATCCAGACCACAAACAAAGATAATGAGCTATAGTGTGTGTGTGTGTTGTGTGCGCTATGTTCCCAAAATTCCATTCTTCAAAAGATCACATTATTAGTTCTAATGTCTCCCACTTTTGGAGTGAGATGGCGTGATTTGGAGTTACATGGTGTGATTTGGAGTGATTTGAAGTTACATTATGTGATTTGGAGTGATTTGGAGTTACAATGTTGTGATTTGGAGTGAGATGGAGTGAGGTGGGTGATTTGGAGTTACATGGTGCGATTTGGAGTGAGATGAGTGATTTGGAGTGAGATGGGGTGATTTGGAGTTATATGGTGTGAGATGGAGTGATTTGGAGCGAGGTGGGTGATTTGGAGTGAGATGGAGTGATTTGAGTGATATGGGGTGATTTGGAGTGAGATGGAGTGATTTGGAGTTACATGGTGTGATTTGGATTGAGATGGGTGATTTGGAGTGACATGGTGTGATTTGGAGTCAGATGGAGTGATTTGGAGTGAGATGGTGGTGATTTGGAGTTACATGGTGTGATTTGGAGTGAGATGGAGTGATTTGGAGTGAGATGGACTGAGATGGAGTGATTTGGAGTTGCATGGTGTGATTTGGAGTGAGATGGAGTGAGATGGGGTGATTTGGAGTTATATGGTGTGATTTGGAGTGAGATGGAGTGATTTGGAGCGAGGTGGGTGATTTGGAGTTACATGGTGTGATTTGGAGTGAGATGGAGTGATTTGGAGTGATATGGGGTGATTTGGAGTGAGATGGAGTGATTTGGAGTTACATGGTGTGATTTGGAGTGAGATGGAGTGATTTGGAGTGACATGGTTTGATTTGGAGTCAGATGGAGTGATTTGGAGTGAGATGGGGTGATTTGGAGTTACATGGTGTGATTTGGAGTGAGATGGGGTGATTTGGAGTTACATGGTGTGATTTGGAGTGAGATGGAGTGATTTGGAGTGATGGTGGGGTGATTAGAGTGAGATGGAGTGATTTGTGAGTAACATGGTGAGATTTGGAGTGAGATTGCGTGATTTGGAGTGACATGGTGTGATTGGAGCGAGATGGAGTGATTTGGAGTGAGGTGGGGTGATTTGGAGTGATATGGGGTGATTTGGAGTGATATGGGGTGATTTGGAATGAGATGGGGTGTCACAGCAGGGTTGGGGGGGGGGGGTCGGCGTTGCAGTAAGCAGGGCTGACGTGGGGGTGAGACTGGTTGTGTTGCAGTGATCTATTACCGTGCTGTAATTGGGTTCCCAAAGTGGGGTCCGGGGACCCCTAGGGGTACTTGAGGGAGTTCCAGGGGGTACATATAGCTCAACGAAATGGACCCTTAAGGCCTATTCATAGTCTGGATTTTCGGTGGTGAGGTGACCACCGCTCCGGTGGTGAGCTGACCACTGGAGCTTAAATAACGTTGAGTGGTGTGAGTAAAAACAGAGAGAAGGGCTGGAGCGTGACGCCATGACGAACTACAACATGACGGCTCGTGACGTCATGTTGTAGTTCGGTGGTCACCTCACCACCGAAAAAGACTATGTATGAGCCTTTATGGTTCATGTAACTCAGAGAGTGTACAAATGGAAATTAACAAGCCGTTTTTACAATATAAATTGGGGTACCAGAGATATAGAAATGCCATTAAATCAGGGGTCTGTAGCATAATGCGTGTGAAACTGGGGGGTCCACAAAATAAATATGTTTCGGGAATCACTGCTAGAACCGTAAAAATCCTCCCTTATCGGGGGTCACTGGCATATGTTTTCAAACGGGGGGTCCGTGACCTAATAAATGTTGATTTGGATTGTCCTTGACACGAAAAAGTTTTGGGAACCATGCACTGTTGTAATATATGCGCAGAAAAATATGACTGCCTTTCAAAGGTAAGCAGACTCTGACCTGAGATAGATTCCATAAAAACTCTCTGGCCAACAACCCGCCCCCCACCCCTGCTCTCTCAATCACTTCGACAGCCAGGGAAAGTCAAGGAGAGAGATTGGAACCAGATATATGGTCTCATTCATATTGTTTCACACTCCCAACGTGTCCAATTACTGTGTGTGTGTGTGTGTGTGTGTGTGTGTGGTCCACTGTTCAACACAGGAAGGATTCAAACCAACATTTTGACAACCGAAGAAGCACAGTGGTTCGGCAGAGTTAGGGGTCCGACACCGCGGCCAAGAGGTACACACACACACACACACACACACACACACACACACACACACACACACACACAAACCCTCACGAACAACCGCACACAGAGTAATCCTGTGGGTCCTCTTAATTGCTTTGTTGAAGAAATTTCACACTTTGTGCTCAGGGAGAGAACTGGAGGTCAAACACAGGCGCACACACACACACACAACACACACACACACAACACACACACGCACACACACACACACACACACACACACACAAACACACAGATTATGAAAGATCAGGAGTTACATTATTTTTTCCAATATGACAAGAATGAGAAGAACTCAATGTTACACAGGGTTATAGTAATTGTTGCAAGTGGTTTGTGTGTGTGTTTGTGTGTGTGTGTGTGTGTGTGGTGTGTGTGTGTGTGTGTGTGTGTGTGTGTGTGTGTTTTGTGTGTGTGTGTGTGTGTGTGTGTGTGTGTGTGTGTGTGTGTGTGTGTGTGTGTGTGTGTGTGTGTGTGTGCTTTTTCTGTGGTCAAACGGAGGGTTTCTGGAAAGTGGATCATATACTTCGTGGCTCATTATCTCCTTATGGCTCCAACAACTCACGGACCATTGGGAATGAAGGCCCTCTGTGTGCACGTGTGTGTGTGTGTGTGTGCGTGTGTGTGTGTGTGTGTGTGTGTGTGTGTGTGTGTGTGTGTGTGTGTGTGTGTGTGTGTGTGTGTTGCGTGTGTGTGTGTGTGCGTGTGTGCGTGTGCATTTTCGAGTTCCAGGAGCCTTGAGGTAATTATTACAGCGGTCGACCTTCACCGCACAAGCGTGTGTGGTGTGTGTGTACGTGCACGGGGGTTTGCATCTACGTGCGTAAGCTTTTTAAGGCAGTGTATGACGATAAAAGACACAACCATCAAAGAAGTACTTTAATGTTCGGTATTATTTTCACTTCACGTAACAATCTTTCCGAATAACGATTCAGATCCACAGCACTTTCTGTAACTGTATCTTAACATGCTGCGCTGCCTCTGGTGACTGAATGTCCCTCAGGGGATCAATGAAGTTCTTAACGGTACAGGGCAATGGTGTGTTCACACACAGGCAGATGCAAAAGATTCAGTCTATACCATTCATTTTTCAATGGAAGCCATGCAGCGACGTGAAGATACAAAGATTGTAGCTAGATACAAAGATACAAAAAAGATGGGCTGGTTTCAACTTCAGCTACAAAGATGCAAATATGCTGTGTGGCTTTGCATCTTTTGCATCTGTGAACACAACATTAGTGTGATTTCCTTTGGTAAAAAATAAGTGTGAAGTAGCTCTATTATTCTGAGAGTAGTTTCAGAAAATTCATTTTCAGGCTGGTATACACATTTTATCCATTTTGTCCTTAAGTATATAGTGCACAGAACCCATCGCTGCTATGCTCACGGACCTTTATATATATACTTATCTCAGGCACTACAAAGCTAAATAGTAATAATAATTTAAAATATATAATAAAGGTTTAGTTGTACATTTTGTAGAAAAGGCTTCAATATCTGATGTGGAACCCCTTTACTTGTATACGCTTTGTGGTAAAAGCTTTGCTCAAATAAACGACACAATGTACGTGAAATATGCACAAAAAAACAACAAAAACAATCACACACTTTTTTTTTAACTTGCAAAACTGTGATGTGACAATTAAAGCTATATCTTC
>NC_139716.1:20788762-20806262 GCF_964188405.1 Protomyctophum parallelum | reverse complement strand
CGGATCATGCTTTTCAATGGACTCTATGCACAGAATAACTCTTCCTACTTCTGGGCATAGAGTATAAAGAAGGATAGAGACCCCCCCCGCTATTCATTTCAGTGGAAGTTGCTCAGTGGCGTTTTGAAGCACCCAGAATACTTCCGGAAGTATAATTTAATTATTTAATTATAACGCAATGGCTCGAGCGAGCGAAAGTTTAGCCTATACCCTATATAGCCCCGGACCTCAATTTTGAACGTCCGTCCACTTCCATGAAAGTACTGCAATTCCACATTTCGCCAGTAGGTATAGCTATATATATAGATATATAGCCTTACTGGGGGGCTTGCTTCCGGGCCCCTTCCCTATACTTCCTTCACAGGTGTTACCGATGATACTAATTAAGGCTCTGTTCCATTCAGTGTGGTTCTCAAACCTTTTTTTATTTATTTCAAGGACCCCCACTCAAGGACACTTTGAGACCCACTGTGTGTGTGTGTGTGTGTGTGTGTGTGTGTGTGTGTGTGTGTGTGTGTGTGTGTGTGTGTGTGTTTCCAGTGAGACAACACACACAATAGCAGCAGCACCATGGACTCTGTTTGACCAGAATGGAACAGAGCCTTCATCATAAGTATCATCGGTAACACCTGTGAAGGAAGTATAGGGAAGGGGCCCGAGTTATTTTAACCCATGTTATAATTTAGCAATTGGAAAACAGCAGACCTACAAGCTCATAGAGCGCCACCGAGTGGCGCACTATGAGCTTGTAGGTCTGCTATTTTCAAATTTGGATATATATATTTTTCAAAACAAACATTTTTAACTCAAATCTTTGCTTCTGGGGGTGCATATTTTTAGATGGGGTTCAGCGGCCTCTTATATACATAAACATTTTGCGTTCCTTGACATGAAATATTGAGCACCACTGATATAGAAATATATATATGCGTGGATGCAAGGCACGCCCATTTTCGACCTTTGTAGGAGGAGCTATTGCACGTCAAAGTATAAACATAGTTTTCTGAACCACACCGGTAACCACATGACCGTGTGTGGAGAACCACATATCAGATTGTTTGTCCTGACATGCTATATAACATACTAAAAGATGGGGCCCTAATATCCAATGGTTTTTGACTTAGGGCGCTTTCACACCGGACATGTTTGGTTCGTTTAAAACGAACCATGGTCCGCTTACCCCTTTGGTTCGGTTGGTGTGAACGTGCATACGAACTCTGGTGCGGATCAAAGAAACGAACCATGGTCCGCTAAAAAAGGCTAGATTCGGTTCGCTTCCAAACGAACCACGGTGCGCTTCGTTACTGGTGTGAATGCATTCGGACTTTATAGAGGACCAAATACAGGACGATAGGCAAAATAGCCGTCGGGCGTCGGCAGTTGTGAGGCTGCATTAATAATTATAGTTATAAAAGCATGTATTTTTTTACGGGGATCATATGACAGCTGACAGTCTGATTTTAATAGTAGACGCATACAGTATATGTCGAGGCGCAGCGCAGCATACGAGGTTCACATGCGCAAAATGTACAAGTTATCGACATGGAATGGTGTACGGTATGGCACACGATGTAAGCTTGTAGATCTGTTTATTTTAAGCATGCGCCGGCCGCCGCCACGCAAAGTTATGACAAAGCATGCGAATCTGCGATGCATGAGTCTTCATGCGAGTTTCTCTTTCAACTCGTGTCCCCTCCTTTTTTGTGTGTGTGTGTGTGGGCGCGCACGCACATGAGGGGACTGGGGGAGAGACCCATATATTTATATGGGAGAGACGCAGAGACAGAGAAATATTTAAAATCATCCATGTCGCGCAGGCCGCAGGTATCGAGAAAAAGCCAATGTTAAATAAGCTATACACAGGTGGTCCCAAATGATTAATTGATTACATCACTATAGCAAAAGACGTAAAACTAGGTCAACTCAATTAGCTGCAGCGGAGCTGTTCTGACTTGAAGCTCAATAACCAACTGACCAAACCATAAGATGACATGGAAATGCCCGCCGCGGCGCCGATTTGATGCGCAGAAATAACATGGGTGAAGGTGCACACATGGAATAAAAGTCCTTTTTATCGGGGATACCTTGTTGTAGGCTATACGTCTCCGTGAATTTATGCATCAGCATTCAGCAGCAAGCACATTACAACACCTGCTCCTCTGTTCATCTGTTGCTCTTATTTGGCTAATAATATAATTAATAAGAATGAATGCAATAGCAAGTTGTTGCTGCCTGTCATGTTGCTGTTCTCTTCTCTCTCTGTGTGACTGAATGTTGCCCCAAAAATTGTAGACAGTGATTTCCCCTCATGTTCTTTTCCCCCTCACTATTTGGTTCGCTTAACATGTCCACGTGTCATTTGTTTACATATTTGGTACGCTTTACAAAGTCGAGTGTGAACACCAAACGGACCAAAATCAAAATGCAAATATTTGGTCCTTGGTCCTTGATCCGGACCTTCTAAGCGAACTTTGGGTGTGAAAGCGCCCTTAGAAGCCTTAAAGAGGCTAGACAAATCACGAAACATCTTTTTTCAACAGGACCAATTCCATGAAATCCAGCGTGAAAATGTGAGTCAGAATAAGTGGTTTTTGAAAAGAAAAAGGAAAAAAAATAGCTTTTGGGGCTGAAAAAACGTGTCTCTTTTGATTTGGCGACAAGTTAGAAGTGCCGTAGAGCTACAAGACTACTTTCATTGGATTCGGCATGCTTCAAACATTCAGAAATAGTCTTGTTTGGAAAGAAACATTTTTTTTTAAATATTTTATAGATTTTTAGAAGCGAAGGCCGCAAACTAATTTGTCTTTGGTTATACAATGCATACAATACATGTATTGCAATTACATTTAAATATTGTAAAATGACAGAACAATAGGTTACTGTACATCTATTGTAGAAATTACAGAAATCAGTTGTAAAGCTACGTTTTACAATAAGAACACAACTGACTGTAATCTTTACAATATGTTACTGTGGGAAAATGCAATACGTTTCTGTAATGATTTTTTTCCCATAATGCATTGCAAAATACAGTTAAACATTGTAAAATGACCCAACAATAAGTTACTGTACATTTTTATTGTAGAAATTACACCAATTCGTTACAGTGTATATATAGGTATTTCAGAAAACTGTCAGGATTTAGAAGACTTTTTTGTTTGCGTGCGTGCGTGTGCCTGTGCTTGCCTAACAGACAGCATGTGTTGCACAGAGACGGACTGAAAGAGACAGTTTGCGTGCGTGCGTGCGTGCGTGCGCCACCAGTAGCCGCCCACGTGTCACGGAGAGTTCAAAGCCTTCTGCATCTTTTTCTCTGGAACACAAGCATCATCATGATCATCATCATCATCATCATCGTCTTCATAGTGTAAATCATCTCTTAAATGATGATGAAGATTGGTTATTGTACTGTCTATCCGTGACATGTTTTTCTGAACCGGAGAACAAGAATTCAACATCATTAAACTCTCTCCCAGCCCTAGCTGGCGTGGTGTGCGAGCATTCCGTTTTTAAAATAGGCATCATCATTATATCCCCTCTATCTCCTATATCTAGCGCCATGAATCATGTTTCCACCAGATAGTTATTTTATCGTCGGGTCTGTCATCCGCGATGGAATATAGCTTTCACATCACGGCATCGGATAAGGTGCAAACGCAGCAGCTTTTAATTATGTTCTCATCATACGTCACTCACTTGTTGTAATTATGAAAAAGGGAAGCAGGAAAGGATCAGAACATGGGAAATCCGAAAATCTAATTTCCCATTCAAGAAAAAACCCTATGATGTAGTTATCCTACCCGTGATCATGTCTCAAAGGGGCCCCTCAATCATCACAGCATCATATTTCATAGATTGTACAGATTATATTGAATGGATAAGAGCATCTAATTTTCCATAAAACATAAGCAACAGATATAAGTATACAAAAGTATACATATACAGTAGCTTGCTCACCCTCTCCCACCCACCCCACCAACCACCACACCATCAGGTGTTAAACAACAGAAGAGAAAGAAGGATACGATGCGAATACATCAGTATATCGCTACAAGTATACAGCCAACAGAAGGATAAACGCGTTGTATCAAGATGTAAATAATAGTCGAGGGGCCGCACAGACCCAAAAGGAATAGAGATTATCCTGTGATATTGCCATGCCGTACTTTTTATTTGTGTTTCTTTCTATTAATTTAGGTCATTAAGGTCCACAGAATGAGAGGCTTGCTCTGCCGGAAACATCGCGAAAAAAAATGTGCCCAAATGTGCTGACCTCATCACATTTGTGCTGACGTCATCATTTTGTGATGACGGCTATGGCCGTTTTTTAGCCCAAGGAGTGTTTTTTGTGTGCAAAACTAATGCTTGGAATGGATTCAGAATCATGAAAACCCCCCCCTCATTAGCAGGCAACAGTGCAGCACTAATACTATCTCTCTCTGTTTCTGGCACAACAGTGCCCCTACTGGTACTCATAGTCATTGGCTCATTATCGTCACATTGGTGAACACATAGGTGAATACGGACATTGCTGTTCCGTGGAGTGGTTTGCACCACTCAAAAACACAAATAAAAAGTATGGCATGACATCACAGGTCCTCTCAAATTTTGGGTGACTGGCTGCCCGGCTATAAAGGGAAGTCCCGGAGCAAACAGAAGGATTTAATGGATCTAAGAGAGTAGAGGATAAGATGATATATTCCAATCAATTGGAGCTTTGTAGCAGAATGACCTTACAAAAGGCCTATAATAACTGATGACTATGTTTTAACGTGTCTCCAAGACATATGACAACTGTTTCCACTCGGCAAGTTTAACCTGTTCTGTTGCAATCCGTTTTCTTCCATCTGCATCCATATCACATGTTTGAGCCGACAAAAATGAAAGCCATAGGTACGGAGGCTACATCACATGTGTGTTACTCAGCCTGCCATGAATATATTATAAAGTATATATTTTGGTAAGTATATTTATTGGTTTTAACAAAATTAAGGACAATAAACACAGACATTACACAACAAGAACATAATAACAAACAAGAAAAGAAAAGAAAGAAAAGAAAAACAGCTCAGGCACAACACTATTGTAAATAAAAAGATGGAATATACAAAGATGGTGTTAGCATTATGTTATGCTTTAGCTATTGAAAAATAGCAGATCTACAAGCATGTAAGGTTATGGTTTTTTGACCATATCTATACCATAATGGATTTCCTAGAAATAAACCTGAGTGTGTCTCACTCTCAGCCCATCACAATCTCCCATTCCCCTGGGATATGGGATCTAAATGCAATGTGCATTTTCTTAAATTCATACCATGGGCCTGAACTTTGAATAATTTATAGCTTAGCACATGGTATGCCTTTCTGGGAACATTTTGTAGCCTAACTCATCAAATCATCGCTCTTGTCATTTTGATGTATCATTTTCCTTGCACCTTCTTCATGTTTGGTAACATGCATAAGCATAATTTGACTCACTCGCTATGTTTGTTAGCATGACTGTAGCATCTGGTAACCCTTGGCTGCTCTCTGGAGTCATGTGGAGAGATGAAATCGCAGAGGAATAAACGGAGGACAGAGAGAAACATCTTCATTTTATGTTTTACGACTGCATCTGTGACTGCCAGCATCACAGATACAAGTCAGCCAACGTCCCGTCGCGGTATTCCTGCTATAGGGCTGGCTGCTAGCTTTGACCTAATGTGACCGAGCATGCGCTAATTTTTGGCTAAGATGAATGAAAGATGCTACTAGGGCTTGTGGTTTGTGTGTTATATAAACTTGGCTTGAATGTATTTCCATTTTTTATATCGTTCTCTTACATCTGTGACGTGCAGAGACCGCAAAAAGGGCACACCATGCGTCCTCTGCGCGCAACATTGTTGCTGTTTGTAGCCTTTTTTGCCCATTTTCTTATGTATTTTCTTATGTTTGCCCTCATTTTCCACCATTTGACCACCTGGCACCTGCAGCGGGTCCAGCCAAAACATCAGAGCTACAGTGTGAGGACATATCTCTCTGCTTCAGCCAGCCCAGCATGAGGTCATTAACCAGAGACCTACTGTAATGATGGAGAGGTCCAAAGAGTTTCCAAACGGTGAGTAGGCCTACATTGTTTAAGTCACACGAGCATGGTTTTCATATCATAAGTATAAACTTTAGCCAAAATCTTTCACGTAAGTAAATTCCATGTGATGTCTTTCTTGTTTTTCCTCTGAAAACTGGGCATGGTACAGTAGTTTAGCTGCAACCGCGAGTAGCAAACAGATTTAAAAATAAGAGCCTCTCGTTATGATTACTCAACTGGTTTTATTTTATATCTTAAGTGCCCCCAGCACCCACAGCGTCCCTGGCGGGAATTGAACTTGGGACCTTGGCTACCGACTGCCACCGCGCCCCTGTATTTTTAACCAAGTATATGCAGAACAGAACAAAACAGAACCGAATAGAATAGTGGGTGGTATAGAGATGGTGGCCATTTAAAGGAACTCAAATTGCAGCTCCAATTTGACCTCTGGACATCCTCGTCCTAAGAAAGATCTAAAGACAACGAGACTATATTGAGACATCCTCATTTTTATCGCTGTCTATGACGCCTGCCAACACTCCAGCTAAATGTTAGCCAATGTCCTGCTGACTCTTGGCTTCCATAGCTTTAACTTTAGCATGGCGTAACACTTAGCTTAGGGTTGTCTCTCATGTAGAAATGGAATACTATACTGTACACATCATATGTTTTGAAACATGAATTTGCTCCAGGTGTAGAGATAACTTGAAATGAGGAACCGTCCCTTATTTAGACACTTAAAAAGATGTCTCTCATTGAACTAATATTATTATTTGGGGGAATCAATCGTGGCATCTTACAAGTTCAAACAGCACGTATTATAATAGAGGGTATGCACTATGCACATGCATAATGTCAGTGGCAAAGTGAGTTTAATGCAATCAGACTTTTCTGTATAGATGTGTCGGCTGTCAAAACCAGATTTTTTTTTTTGACACTCGTTCCCGCATAACTTCCGGGTATGACGATGATCGATGATGTCACGCGCATACCCATGTTGTAGCCACCCTCTAGTCTAGACTAAGTAAACCGGACCTAAGTTCAGTCAGGACAACTCAAGAATGGATGGAATATATATTTATTGAATATAAAATGAGCAATATATTTATTATGGTTTGGCGATGTATTGGATCTGCTTTGTACAGTAGGTACTCAGATCAAGCGCATCAGTCCCGACCATAGGTACTCCGAATCCCCCGTACCTAAACAGTAGATCCAAAACGGCAGGTGGTAGCTGGGGTGGTGGTGGGTGAGCAGCACAGTTTAGCATACAGCAGTGCAGCAGAGCAAGCAAGAGGAGGAGTGCAAACCCTTCCAGTTTAAATAGCCGGTATGAAGATGGAGTGAGTGTGTGATTGGCTGAGTGAATCATGTGGATGAGGCGGCCCAATAGCGGCCGGCAGCGACTGCACTGAGGTGTCCTGACTGAACTTGCTCTGCGCATGTCTGCGACAGGCACAATTCTCATTTGTCACTGTACTTGTTTTTCTGTCCACAAAACTCCCAGTCAAAAATTGCCAGATCTGCTATTTTTGGCTAATGTTCCCTCCAGAATATAGACGCTATGGGTTCAAGTGCCCGTCGTTAACTCTTAAGTATACTCACAGAATATTTATATCCAGTATATACGATGGACCCTTTGGCTATTTTATTTTAATTTTAATTTTATTTTGCGACCATGCGTTGGCGGACGCTGAAGTGGAACACTACAACAATGGAGATGGAGAAGGCATTTCAGAAAAGCCTGTAACGCGGGACGGGTCTTTTTTTGGGAGCACGTGATTTCAAAAAAACTAAAAACCCACTACGGTGTGGGCTTTGGGAAAAGAAATCCAGTACCTCATGGAAACGAGGTATACTGGATTTCAAGTAGTTGGCAATGCTAGTGTGTGACCCTGCCGTGAATACGGTTTCATCTCGTCTGCCGTCTCATATAGTAACTAGCACTGGATAGGAGTCTAAACGTGCGGGGGGTGTTTAGCAGCTCAGTGTTGTACCGGGGGGTTGTTTGAACTGCGCACAACCCTTTCTATCCGTGACCTGTGTTCTCATTGGCTGTGATTTTAACAAGCTCTTCTCTCTAAAACAGCGAGCGGACAGTATATGGCAGGTTCAGACAGATGGAGACATCTTTGGTTTATGTTTTAGGGATTTGTCTGTACGCCTGCCAACATTACACTCAAACCGCTCCTCGCGAGCACCGAGCCGCGCTCGCGCTGACCCCCTCGTGAATCTGCAGTGTGTAAAATATGACAATAGGATGAAATAAAATAAGAGCACGGCTTGCCGCGCGCGCGCTGACCCTCGAACGGCCTCCTTTTGGGCAGGTGGACAAGTCATCATGAACGGAGACATATCCCTGTCTGTGTTTTATAGCTGTCTCAACACCCTGCCAGTGCTTTCATCTCGAGCGGCCATTAGTCAACCGTCGAGTTTCCTGGAAACAAACTCAACAGCCTGGTCTCGAATCAGGGCCTCGTCGTGGGGTCGAGCCTGGGCAAATCACGTTCAAACCATGGGCTTAATTTGCATTCAATCCTCATTTTTTTCTTTTACTCAGGGAACGTTGCAGTGAGCACAGATGCTCATCTTCAGCACACAGACAGACATACAGACATGCATTTAAACCTGGGAGCTGACCAGTACAACCACATTCTTATTACTGACGGCCTACTGGACAGTCTGGGGTTCAATGCCTTACTCGAGGGCACTTAATCATACTTCGTCAGACGTCCCCACTCTAACCCTTATGCCACCGCTCCCTCCAAATCACTGCAAATCAGGGCAAAACGCAGGTCAAATCTGGGCTAGCCAGAGCCTCTCATTGTTATTCTGATTTATTCCACTGTAGGCCTATCTGCTGGGTCTATAACCTCTTGCAAAGGGACAATCCTGTCGTTATATCTCATTTATTCCACATTATTATCGTTAATACGTCCATCTACGTGTCATCAGCGAGCAGACACTCCTATATTTCCAGGAACGTGCTCCAAAAGCCCTGTTTCAACCTCCGTGCCAAACCAGGACAGAGTCGGCGGCTTCGCTGTCATTTATTCCACACGGTGTCATCAAAAGCAACATTTCAAAATTTCTGGGATTCCTTTCCGTGTCCCTTTGCCAAGAGATGAGATGATTTGTCGGTCCGGCTTCATTTTGGAAGGGAAAAACTGACAGAGATGAAGTTACAGTCTGTGTGACGGTGTCAGAGCATGAAGCAACTGCAGTCTAACAGACTGGACGCCAGGGCTGGACAGGGACAAAAATTCGGCCCGGTCACTTTTGCGCAAATTTGGCCCAGCCCAGCCCACCACAACCAGCGTGCAGATAGCAAACTATACCGCCCGCTCCGTCGAGGCACACACAAACAAACAATCCATATAATACCACCACTTTTACAGAACAACATAAATGATACAAACCAACAGACAACTACACAACCCTTTGTTGCTCTCACAAGAATGATGCTGGCAAAAGGACTCAAGATAGATACAGATACAGTGAAATGATCATGATGGCACTGGCAGAATGGCAGCACGCCCGGGCGCCTTTATTTTTATTTTCATGGCGGCCCCCTATACGGTCACGGCCCACGGGAATATGCCCGGTACGTCCTATGGCCAGTCCAGCCCTGCTGGACAGACAGACAGTCAGACAGACAAGACAAGACAAGACAAGACAAACAGACGATGACTTAATTTCCAGGCCATTTTGTGGGATGCTCGACAACTTCCTGGTCTACATAGTACATTCTCATCCCTGCTGCCCCCTGGATGACACCGCTATTGGATAGCGACACCATCACAACCAATCAGCCCCTGGAACGGGAACAGTCAGCCAATCAATATTACTGGAGCACAGTACAGCATGGGCCCCCCATTATCAAGTTCGACCAATCATGTACTTGGCAGGGGCCATGGCGTGTCCACAGAACATGTCTCGTCTTCAGTCTCTGTTCCTGCCTGTCTGTCTGTCTGTCTCTCTTTTCTCTCCTCATACAGTCCCCTCGATCTCTCTTTCTCTCTCGCTATTTCTAGATGCAGATCGGTTGTTCACGCTCGTCCGTTTATCTCCCCTTCTCACGCACAGAAAACACATGGTATACAAACATGAAAGCAAAACAAAAAAAGTGAAGGAGAGGAGAGGAGAAGAGAAGAGAAGAGAAGAGAAGAGAAGAGAAGAGAAGAGAAGAGAAGAGAAGAGAAGAGAAGAGAAGAGAAGAGAAGAGAAGAGAAGAGAAGATAGAGGGTCTAATCAGTCATTGGTGTATACGCTCGCTCATTCATGCATCTCTCCCCTCATAGTCGTGATTCTCCTCCTCCCTCCGTTCCTTCATTCCTTTGGTTCTCAGTTCCTGTCGTTCTTCACTCTGTCCGTTACGTTTACGCGTCTCAGTTTTTCATCGTCAGTTTGTCCTGCTTTTCTTTCTCTCGTCCCTCCTCAAATTTCTAAAGGGAGAGGAATATGAGCAGAGATCAACATATAGAAAATGTGTGCAGTGCAGGGAGTACATATCACCTCATAGGTATGACCTCCGTCAGGCCGTGACCCGATGAAGGTCGTGACCCCGAAGAAGGTCTCGTCTGAGAGAAACACTGACAAATAAAGCACGGAAAAGTGTGTGAGGACTAGTATCCAGATTGTTTTGGACAAGCGCTCTTGTAGCCTTTGGCCGACCTTGTTTGGATCCCAACGCACGCACGCGCGCGCAGATGAGGTTTAAAGGCATAGGGGAGAAGATGTAGTGTCTCCTTTGGAGTGACATCATTGGAACGGATCGACTTTCTGAAGGTGCATTAATTCTCACCGGACGCGACGCCAGTTGATTTGAACCACATGAACTCTGGTGTCCTTATTCTGGTGCATGTCATAACAGTTGAGTGTTCTGTGGAAACGAAAACTTAAAAACACCAAAACAACATCCGATGTGACGCTTGTTAGATCAGCCGTTTTTCTGCGAAGAGAAAGAGAAAGAAGGAACATGGAGGAGAACCTCGTCACACAATGTCACAGTATATGATTGTAAAACCAGTCGGATTGAAAAAGGTTTTCACCGACGGAGGCGCGAAGGTGACTTGTGCGAGCTTACAGTATAGGTGAGTGAGTTTTTGCCATCAGCGCCTTCCGAGCTATATGTACCGATAGGGGCAGAATCATACGTCATCGTCCCCCCTATAGTCTCTGTATCCAGGAGACTGGTTTTCCAATCATGCTGTATAACATGTATGCAGTAAACATCAGGAAATGTTCCTCTTTTTCACCCGGAGCAGCATTTCATTGCACGATTTGTGCAAGTTGACAAAAATGTTCAACTCGACCTACTTGGGGGGGGCCATGCATGCACCCAATCAAACCATTGATTGGTCATTAAAATAAACTGCATGCGGCCCACTCGTCTGACCACTCGACTTCCTGTAAAACACGCAGGTGCGGTCGGTCACATCGGATCACAATTAAATCACTGTCGGGGTCGAAAACCACATAATGTCCAAAACTGTGACATTTTCAGGTTTCAAATAAAAAAAACAGCAAAAGTAACCAGAGCTCCACATGAAGCTCGTCATTGCGGATCTGCTATACTTTTGATGTGTTGGTGTGTGATCACGTACGGTAGGAGGCGTACGTTTACGAAGGAAAATAAAAAAAGTTAATGGAGATAAGAGGTTTGCGCCTGAAGCCATTATTTCATGTGGACCTGATTTTCTCCACTGGTGGTGACCGCACTGGGAGCTGACCGGTACGACCACAGTCTCCTCTGGTTGCAGGCGAGCTCCTGGGTGGGCTGTAATGTGGAAGGGGGGGGGGGGGGGGGGTGTCTGGCTCAAGGGCACATAGACAATAATTGTTCAAACAACTGCACTTCAAGTCCTTATATACAGGGCAGCAACACACAAACGCTTTTCGGAGTGAGCCGCCTCACAACAGAATGACGTTTGTCTGTTGCTGTCCGTACTTTAGAACCCATTACTCACCCACTTGTCCCCACCTAGTTTTTGGTTCTTATTATTTTTCTTTGTTGGCCAGGGATTCAAACCAGCGGTGTTCCGGTCAGAAGCCACATTCTCTGACCAGTGTGGTTTTGTGTGACACGGTTTTAAAGACTGCGTCGAGGTCAGCCACATGGGAATGTCTTAGTTTACTTTGTGTACATAGACACATGTCACCATAACTCTGCCAGCCCCATAATCTAGGGCACGTCAATAACGCACGCACGCGCGTGCACGCACGCACTGTGGTCTAACCCCGGCATCACCCATCCCATAATGATGCAGGATGGAGTATAACAGAGTCCCGTTGTCATGGCGACGCGGTAAAGCAGAGGCCTGGTGCCAGGATGTTTAGTTGTGGTGTCGATGACCACAGCACGGCTCACCACTCTGTGTGTGTGTGTGTGTGTGTGTGTGTGTGTGTGTGTGTGTGTGTGTGTGTGTGTGTGTGTGTGTGTGCACGTGTGTGTGCACGTGTGTGTGTGTGTGTGTGTGTGTGTGTGTGTGTGTGTGTGTGTGTGTGTGTGTGTGTGTGTGAGGAGACAGACTCCTCACTTGCCTTCACATTATGTTTGTACTGTACATGCATGTTTTGTGACTGCTTTTGAGTGTCTTTTGAGTGTGTGTTTACTTACTTTGCTTGTACAGTGTTATGTTTTGTGCGTGCGTGCGTGCGTGCGTGCGTGCGTGCGTGCGTGCGTGCGTGCGTGCGTGCGTGCGTGCGTGCGTGCGTGCGTGCGTGCGTGCGTGCGTGCATGCGTGCGTGCGTGTGTGCGTGCGTGCGTGCGTGCGTGTTTATTGACAGAATACCTAGATGGAATCCTATTGGGTTGGAGGAGACATGACTAAGTGGATCTCAGTGGCTAGGTGTGTAAACTTGTGTGGCTGTGACTGAAAACAAATCATGACTAATGCCAAGAGCATAACACACTTGAAACCTGAAAGTCGAAGTGTTGAACATATGTGGTTTCCACCCGACAGTGACGCTATAATTGTGATCCGATGTGACCGACCGCACCTGCGTGTTTTACAGGAACAGCTAATGTCGAGTGGTCAGACGAGTATTTTAATGACCAATCAATGGTTTGATTGGGTGCAGCTTGCCCCCCCCCCACCCCCCCCCCCCCCCCAGTAGCTTGAGTTGAACATATCGCACAAATTGCACAAATCGTGCGAAAAGCAATTACAACATGGCTCCATTTGTAGAAAACAAACAAACAGAGGGGAATTTATAGACCTAAATGAACACGTGAGTGTCTGAGACTGTGAGGTCTTTCTGACCCATTTTGAGATTTTTAAGCAGCTTTACCCATGAAGCTCTCAGAAGGTTCCTCTTACATTACTTTTCCTAAATATTCCATTTGTTAAATTGTATTTATTTGTATTTGTTTTTGGTGCTGATTTGCTTGTGGGACTTTGAGGTAAGGTTCCACAAATCCCATATTATGACATAAGAATTTGCCAGCAGATGTCACTGTTGAGGGATTTTTGCCTGTTTTCGTTGCAGCTCAAAAGACTTCAGAACACACAGAGAAAACCCGCAACCACAGAAAATCCACTGAATGTTCAAAGTCCAGATTGTGTGTTTGTAATTAACCGGCTTATGGCCCGTGCCGTAATTGACATAATGAATCATTAAGGTCATAAAATAAAAAATAAATGAAAATGAATGTCATGAAACCTTTACATAATACCCAGGTTACACTGAGTTTCTCGACTTAAAATGACACAATCTTTGAACAGTTTGACTGCATAACCCACGTTCCACGACATTTTAATCCACACGATCTTTGAAACTTTAAAAGAAACGTTTCTCAGTTGAGGTTACGTGCAGTTTTTCTCAGACAAAAAACTATCTTGGAAATGATATCCGTCTTGGCGGTTGAGCGGTGACTTTTTATGATTGTTGATGTGTATTATTTGGTGTTGATTTCCTGTTCCTTGGTAAAAAAAAAAAAAAACTTGTGTTTTACGACTCTGTATGGAATATTCATTCATTTTTTTTCAGCTCGTAAATATCCCCCCCCAAATACACAGCGGCGCAATAACACAACTGATTATGAAATACCTGCAACGCGGGCCAGTTTGCTTTGCTGGACTTTATGGGCCTGTGCGGAATACTGTTAATTTGTCAGTCTGGGGTCGAGAGAAAATAAAACATAACAAGAGAACTTCCTGCAGGGACAGTGGTTCTCAAAACGTTTCTTTTTGCTCAGAGCTCCCCTGTAAAAAAACAAAAACGAAACAAACCCGTTTTCATCCACATGGCACCTCCTGGATTACATGGTTTCTTTATACAGCACCTTACATTTATGCCAGTTTTACAAACACACATGTTATGTATCCGTTTAAAGCAGGGGGGCAGTGAAGCCAATAGTGTCTGAAACCAGTAGGAAAGGCGCTGTCATTGGGCCCAAAAAACCCCATAGCTCCATAGAGGTCCATGTATTAGGGCCCAACTTCACCTAGACTGTATTACCTTAATAAACATGGTCTTGAATACTTTTTGCTTCCAGTCACTAGTTTAAAGTCTCATTTCTCATGTCATAATATTCCTTTTGGAAAATGATGGTCCCATTTATTAAAACAATGACCATAAAGGCGCGTATGTTCTGAGGGGCGTGGCTACCGTTACAGTCTATGATCGGGATCCACCCCCCGCTCAAGTCAAAATAAAAAGCAATGAGGAAGAAGGGGGAAGTCCCGCCTCTGGCCAGCTGGGCCCAAACGGATCTAGAAAGATGGCGATTTACTGACAGGCTTCATCTTACGTCCATATCAGACCCGGAGAACGCTTTGTCCATATTTTTTTTTACAGTCTATGGTTTAAAGCTGTGTGAATTACGAAACTTTCCTCTTCTATACCCCAGATTTGAACCCCATTTCCTGTGCGAGTGCTGATTTGTTTTGCCACTGAGCTAATAGCCCTGCTTGCTCAGGGGAGACATTGAATCTTGGCCATCAGGTCAACATTCTGATCCTGTGTCTATAGCTGAGACCGTCTCATATAGAGACATTTAGATCGTGTCAAAGGTCATGACCTTTGACATGACCTTTGACACGATCTAAATGTTTCTATATAACATCAGGGAGACAACATCACCCACATTGTATATTATGTTATATTGTGTTAACATACAGATTGGACAAAGGTAGGTAGGAGAATAATGGTGAAGAAAGTTATTTCAATTCAGGCAATGAATCGGCAGATATCACTATCAGACAGTCTTATTCAGAGCGGCGTAGGCTATAAACGGCAAGATCTCTCCGCCTGCTGAACATGCATAGAGAGCTGCTCTTATTTATGGAAAATGCTCGATACTACGATAAAAAATGTATAAACTGTGGGGAAAAAAGGATAGAACACAACAGCAGAATTCATACAGTATAAGTATATAAACTCGCCCCATCCTGCATTCCTTTTTTTCTATTTCATGTAGATGTTGACACGGTATGAAGAAAAGTGCAAGATCAGATTATAGTTGACATAATTGAGCCTTGGGTCAAACAACAAGGCAAGGGATTGAGGTGTTTGCACATTTCTGCAAAAAAAAAAAATCTGCAGCGGCGATCAGACACGGCGCTGCCGGGGAAGGTGGGGGGTAATCACCGACACGCGGTCGGTCCGGTGGCCGCCGGTCCAGACGCGGTAACTGCCGATAACAGCCGCGCAATGTACCGCCTCTCCAGATATGCGTTGTTGTCGGTAAGACACATTGCATGGCTGGTTAAATCTCACCCGTGGCTCCCGACATGTGTTGCCGGTTTAAAATCTCCCACGTCTTCCCTGTGAGGTTATAGGGTTTGGGGCAGGGTGTCAGCGTCACTGGTTATTGGTTAACACTAGCATGACTGAACTAAACTCACTACTACTCTGACGGCTAACGGTCAAGATGACCGTGTTTTTCATGCAATTCCATTGGCCACTCTCTCCCTGCATCTCTTCTAATGCTCTTCACACCTCTCCCCCCGCGGCGGGGGGGGGTTGACGACTTGCCATTGTCCTCTAAATGTCACATTTCAACTAATTCAAGGCAGCAGTTTCAACTCTACAGGACAACTCAAGTTGTTGTTTAGACAAAGTCATGCAAGGGGAACTTTCTCAAGACTTCATGCAGGGCAAAGAAAATCAACTTCAAAATCTCAAAATCGGTCAGAAAGACCGCTCCGACGTGCTATAGTTAAAGCTCTCCCGACATGCGCTGCTGGTTAAAAATCACACATGTCTTTGCTTTGAGGTTAGGGTTATATAGGTCAGGGTGTGGGGTAGGGTGTTGGACTAATGCGGAAACACTGCCGCGGTTACTATCGGCAGTTGGCGGCGATGCCGGGGCTATAACGCCAGTGCCGGAAAAGATGAACTCGCTCTCTCTCTTGCAGATTGATTTTGTTTTAAATGGCGGACCCATCATTTGCTCCGATATTCGGGTCTGGAAACGCAGCAGTGTGCAGGGACCGTTGGAGTGTGGTCTGTGACCGTACGGAAACAACATTTGAGCTGCAGAGAGCTTTGGATATCATGTCCATACTTTTCCAACCTGTCAACCATTGAGGTGCTCACTTCTCAAAAGTCCTGTCGTCCGCGTTTGCTATATAGCAGAGACAGCTGAGCTGAAACAATGTAAACCTGGACATCTCGCGGTTGAGCTCATGATTCAACGTCGGGTTGTAAAAAGGATCCGGTTTGTCACGTACAATCGGGAGGATCACCGGCCCTCCTTTCCAAAAAGGTTGAACTGTTTTGAGCTTGAAGTGCCCTGATGCAGGGCGCTGAGCCACACGAAAGGCCGGATATCATGGAGGAATGGCCAGTCACTCATATAGGGGAGCACAAGAAGCATGTCGTTATACCAGAAAAAGAAGAAATTCAATAAGACTGGCTTGCTAACTCAAAAGGCATTCTATGGACACAGGCCCTTATAAACAACAAAGCTATTATCTAAATGGTATAGCATCTATCTAAATGACAGCAGAATGTCCCCCATCCTTCTGAGGTGGCCACAGCTTTAGTGGTTGGTTAGAGAGGCTGTCGGGTGATCAGCACTTCCTTTGTGTCTCGTGTCCTTTGACCTTCCTCTCCTCCTCGTTACCTCCCTCGCTCCCTTCCTTCCTCCCTCTCGTCCTGTCCTGTCCTGTCCCTCACATCTTTTCCTCTTCTATAAACCGTCCTCTCTAAAACATTTCCACCATCCATTGTCCTCCCTAACTCCTGCCTTCCATCCTTCCCCTTGTCCCTCCACCCCATATCTCTCTCTCTCTCTCTCTCTCTCTCTCTCTCTCTCTCTCTCTCTCTCTCTCTCTCTCTCTCTCTCTCTCTCTCTCTCTCTCTCTCCCCCCCCCCCCTACGAAGACCACAGACATAACTGGGATTCCCGAAAATAGACCTCGGAAAAATAATCAAGGCATGGAGCTTCCATTCCTCACAATCCTCTCTCTCTCTCTCTCTC
>NC_139716.1:20673762-20783762 GCF_964188405.1 Protomyctophum parallelum | reverse complement strand
ACACACACGTGCGCACACGCTCACACGTGCACGCGCACACACATACACACACGCGCACACGCAGAAGGTTCATGTGGGGGCTAGTATAAAAATTGGAGCAAAGGTTTGTGGCTAAGGTGGAATGGAGAGTCAGAATGCGTCCATCCACGTGCAAGCGAGTGCACGAGCGTGTGTGCGTGCGTGCGTAGCATGCGTGCGTAGCGTGCGTGCGTGCGTAGCGTAGCGTGCGTGCGTGCGTGCGTAGCGTGCGTGCGTGCGTAGCGTAGCGTGCGTGCGTGCGCATGGTGTGTTGTTTCTTTCTCTGCACTCTTCTTAGATTCAATTTCTTCACCTTGGCAGTCTTTCTATTCTATTTGCCTCTTCTCTTCTCTTCTCTTCTCTTCTCTTCTCTTCTCTTCTCTTCTCTTCTCTTCTCTTCTCTTCTCATTATATCCTCGTCCCTCTCTCCCTCCCTTCCCGATCTCTCTTCCTCTGTCTTCATGCCGGAGGGAAGGTCTTGTTCCGTGGTTCGGTCTGTCACTCATTTGCGGTTTCCGTGACAACTGCAGTGATGTTACCGCGGTTTTGCCAGAAAACGGTTTTCCGAGATCACATCGCCTGAGGGTCCTGACCTCTGACACACACACACGCACACGCACACGCACACGCACATGCACATGCACATGCACATGCACATGCACGCACGCACGCACACACGCACTCAGTGGTGGGAAAAGTACAGACAGATGGAGGGAGAGTGTGTGAGACTAAATCAGACTCGACTTTATTGTCACATCACAGTGAATTTCTGAATTTGTGCAAGCTCCGTCGTTTTTGTTATTTCCATAAAGGGGGAAGGAGAAGAGCGGTGGGAGCAAGGGAAACAGAGAGAGATCAATAATAAAAGAAGATATACATCAGGGGTGGGCGGGCGGTGTTATTGCCCAGAGGGCCATACTGACTTGGTTAAGAGAGTGAAGGGCCACACATTGGACAATTGAAATGACATGTGAAACACATAGCGCTGAATGATGTTAAAACTGCATTCATTTGATAGACGTGACAGATTGCTTTGCTTTCCAGTCCGGAAGTCTTTGTGTGTGTCCTCGCTTCACAGCACAAGAACTTTCTGTTACAAAATGAGTTTTGTTTTACAGCTGGATGTGTCACTCTGGTCTATACTCTGAAGTTACAATGAGAAGATGACTTCTACGAAAAAATCCACTTCAACTTTTAAATTAGCATACACATTCATATCTTGCCAGGTATATATACGATATGAAGCGCTTCACAGGCACCCATTTCGAATGCCATCAATGCATTGAAAGGGACAAAATCAGCCTTAATCAGAGCATTGAATGCTCTAAGTAAAGCCGTCTACTGACCTTTGACACCGACAAAGCACATTGTCAACTGACTTTGTGGCCGATTAAGACTGATGTGAGGTTAGGGGACTTACGTGGCTGTCATATGGACAAAGCAGTGGAATGGTTCCAACATGTAGACGCAAAGTCTTGTGCAAGTTAGGCTAAATTACAAACAACTAGTTACTGCTCTGAAAAGGTAACTTAGTTACTACTGTAAGTCACAAGACAACAATGTTCATCTATTGTAGCTCACTATGATGAACTAGTATAGATGGAAGCATGTATTCAACAACAAATCAGTCATTTTAGTTCTGATTGGCTTCAAGCTGGAGCAGATGGCTAAAGGTGGAGGCACCTTAACACTGGAGCAGATGGCTAAAGGTGGAGGCACCTTAACTGTGGAGCAGATGGCTAAAGGTGGAGGCACCTTAACTGTGGAGCAGATGGCTAAAGGTGGAGGCACCTTAACTGTGGAGCAGATGGCTAAAGGTGGAGGCACCTTAACACTGGAGCAGATGGCTAAAGGTGGAGGCACCTTAACACTGGAGCAGATGGCTAAAGGTGGAGGCACCTTAACTGTGGAGCAGATGGCTAAAGGTGGAGGCACCTTAACACTGGAGCAGATGGCTAAAGGTGGAGGCACCTTCACTGTGGAACAGATGGCTAAAGGTGGAGGCACCTTCACTGTGGAGCAGATGGCTAAAGGTGGAGGCACCTTCACTGTGGAGCAGATGGCTAAAGGTGGAAGCACCTTCACTGTGGAGCAGATGGCTAAAGGTGGAGGCACCTTCACTGTGGAGCAGATGGCTAAAGGTGGAGGCACCTTCACTGTGGAGCAGATGGCTAAAGGTGGAGGCACCTTAACTGTGGAGCAGATGGCTAAAGGTGGAGGCACCTTCACGCTGGAGAAGATGGCTAAAGGTGGAGGCACCGTTACGCTGGAGCAGATGGCTAAAGGTGGAGGCACCTTCACACTGGAGCAGATGGCTAAAGGTGGAGGCACCTTCATACTGGAGAAGATGGCTAAAGGTGGAGGCACCGTTACGCTGGAGCAGATGGCTAAAGGTGGAGGCACCTTCACACTGGAGCAGATGGCTAAAGGTGGAGGCACGATCCTGATTGGGAACGCGAAATGTTACACGTGTCCTGCATGCACATTCCCGATGGAATCGGCCTGATCAGGCTTGAATTAAATTTGACGTTTAACCCGACGTTTTACCAGGCTAACAGAAATGGAAGACATAATATACTTGTAGAATACTTAATTGAAAACATTTGACGACTCATGAATGGGTAACATTTTTGTATTGAATATAAAATGAGCAATATATTTATTATTATTATTATATTATAATTATTATGAATTGGCTCTGCTTTTAGGTACGCTGAGAAACAGCAGATCCAAAATGACAGGGTGGTAGCTGGGGTGGTGGAGCCTGGAAGGTGAGCAGCAGTGGCATAATCAGCATGAGCAGCAGCACAAGCAAGCATGAATGAGCAGTGCAAACTGCCCCTTTAAATAGAGCTGTCCCCACAGACCGTAAGTGTCCCCACTTCAGCCACTCCCACATTCCATTACATTTCTCAGTCTTTGTCACACACCTGCTTCCACTCCCTCATCAGACCAACAGTGCCATGCCCATTTCACACCTGAGAACATTTCCTAATCAACCCACCCAACCTATAAAACTGGACTCGTTTCACACACTCACTGTCAGGTTATATTATACTTTGTCGCTTTTGTGTTTGGTCTTGGATTTGTCGGTGCCTTGCACCTGGAATTTGGACTGCTTTTCTACTGCCTACAACTTGCAGTAAGAATTGCTATTTTTCTGTTATTAAATTCTGTAATCTACTCTGTCTATACTGTGGCTTTGCATTTGGGTTCAATCTAAACCTCACCCATGACAAGAGCGATCTGAGATTGAAGTGTGTGTGTGAATGGATGAGTTGCCGCATGGAGCTGAGGCCGCTAACAACTGCACCGAGTTTCCTGACAGAACAAGAACATGCTTCGCATCCTCCGTATCTGTACCGTATGCATGTCTACTCCCAACACTGGTGGGAGTAACAAGGGACGGGTTCCAGTGTGTGGTTTCAGTGTGTCTTCAACTGATCAAGTATTGTCTTCAACTGATCAACTCGTGTATTGCAGAGGGAGCACGGTGCCCAGAGGGAAATGCCCACAAATCTCTGTGTATTCATGAGTCTGTCTATCAGACTCCAATTTATGCCCATCTTTTTGGAGATCCCTAATGTCGTCAATGTGACGTCACACTTATTGATATCTCCAAGTATACTAAGTAGGCTACACAGTGTCCTGGCAGCTCAGTCGGCAGAGCACTCGCCTTTGGACAGCTAGGTCATGGGTTTGATCCCAGCACTGCCAACTCAGCATATACCAGGTATACCATGGCTTGGTTAACTATAAGTCATGCAGTAAGTACCTAAAGAAAAATCACATCACTCACTCATACATAATCATACATCACATGCTGTGCTCAGCCAATCAAATACACACACAAACACACAAAGCTGGGCATAGGAGGGGCTATAGCTTGAAAAGTGATCGGTGCCTACCCAAGTGGTGACACAAGTGGTGCAGGTATATGCTATCTAGGTGTTCCATGAACGTTTCCATCAGTGTCTTGCTGTAGGTTTGTGTTTGCCTCCCTTCTTTCATTTTCATCAGAAAATGCTGTCAACTCAATTCACATACGCACTCCGTCGAATGTTGGAGCAGATCATCATGGACTGGTCAGGCTTCGCGTGATGTCTGTGCCGCGGTTCCAATATCAGCGACGGCACGACCCAAAGGTAGCACTCTATTCCCGTGCACAAAGCAGGTCTTCGCGGATCTGCCGAGGCGTTGTTGCTGCTGTTGTTGTGTGAAGATGTTGCGCTGGACGGTCCACCTGAAAGGGGGGCCAAAGAGGCACCTCCCTGCTGCTGTGGCAGTGGGTCACAAGGTGTACGCCTTCGGAGGGCTATGCAACGGCGAGGCCTCCAAGTACTACATGGACCAGATCGACGTGAATGTCTTCAACGCGCTGTCCCTGCGCTGGATAAAGCTGCCCCCCGTGACGAGCGGACCGGCGGGCGATCCCCTGGAGGAGGACGAGGTTCCCTCCATGCGCTACGGCCACACGACCGGGCTGATCGAAGACATCATCTACGTCTGGGGGGGCGTCAAGTACACGCTGCACGAGTACTGCAACGTGGCGTACGCGTTCCACGTCGACACCCACCGCTGGTTTCTCCCCCGGATCTCCGGGAGCGTGCCGGGGCCGAGGAGCGGCCACTCGGCCTGCGCCCTGGACAGGGTCATGTATATATTCGGAGGATTCAACAAGTTGACGAAATACAGCAATGACATCTACAAGCTGGACACCGCCACGATGGCCTGGTCTTTGATCAACACCAGTGGCACTCCGGCGCCCGCCGGGTGGTGGCACTCGGCCACTCTCATCGGCACAAAGATGTTCATATTCGGGGGCATAGGTGAGCGGGACCTGCAGGACATGCAGGCCGGGGACTACGTCAACGTCCGAGTGTTTGACACGGAGACCGACTGCTGGCTGAGCACGCCGTTCGTTCACCCGCTCCCAGAGGAGCGTTGGTCTCACTCGGCCTTTGCCTACAGGGACGAGCTGTACATATTCGGCGGCCACAACTATCGCCTGAACCGGAACATCAACGACCTGTGGAAGTTCAACCACGAGACGTTCTCCTGGAAGAGGGTCGAGCCCAAGGGGAACATCCCGTGTTGGGTGTACAGGATGTGCTGTTGCAGGGTGGGGTGTCTCATCGTCCTCTTCGGGGGTTACATATCCGACGACCTGTACATCTTAGACTTGAGTCCTAGTCTGAAGACGTTGTGCAAGCTGGCTGTCATTCAGTATCAGCTGGAGCAGTCGGGACTCCCGTGCGATGTCAGGTGGGAACTGTCGGTCATGCCTACCAACGGTGACGGCACCAAAAGGATAGAATTAGTTCCAGGAGATGGGACAGAATAAAGGGAAACGTGAGGAGGTCATTCATCTTCATTTAGATTTAGACAGAAAGCAGAACACCGGCATGTGCTCAGTCATACCCAGCAGGAACTAATAAGCATCATACGGGGGAGAATGGAGAACTCTACTGCCAACTGAACTGTGCCACGGCAGGCATGGCCGCAAAGAAGAACATCTCTCAGAAACAGAAACGCATGTGCCCAGTTGATCTCCACCAGGGATTAATGTAGTTATGGAAGGGGAAACATCTGTTTGCGAAGGAGAAGTACTGGCAGTGGGAAAGGAAAGTGACTGCAAAGGTGGAGACCTTTGTCCTGTTTTTGTCCTTTTTTGTTTTCTTTGTTTTTTTTTCTGCTGCTGCTCGGCCAAGTTTAAATTGGCTGGTTACAATGTGTGGACTTTGACTGAACACTTCCAGCAGAATTGATAACAGTATACAGGGTCAAACTATAGGATATAGCCCCCTCAGGGGGCTTGTTTCCATGGTGGTCCATTGTACTAAATTCATCAGTAATACATAAAGGACAAAGTGGATTACTGGATCCAGTGTGTCAAACAATTCTGATGTTGCAGTTCTCCTCCTGGCCCCCAAACACCTTTGTCCCGATGATGGTGACAGTGACCTGATAAAATAAATTGGGTGCCAGAGATCCTCTGGTGTTAAAGACCAGACCATTGACCTGGTGTTGTGTAGATGTTATTGGAGTATCCCTCCACAGATATACATGACCTTCTCCAAGACAGGCTATAGACCGATTCACAGAGGGGTGCCCTGGGCGCGGCCATTACTGAGGGGTAATCCATGGAGCAGGTGCTCCGTAGGCCAGGTGTAGCTAATCAGTGCTGCAGTACTCAATGGTACACCCTCAGTAATGGCCGCACCCAGGAAACCCTCTGTGAATCGGTCTATAAGTGGCACCACTCCTCCTCTGCAACAGTCCCAGAAACATTGAGGTTGAACCATCTGTGGGTGTTGTTTGCATCAAATGCATAAAGCATGTTGCAGTACTTACCGCCCTCTCTGGTGTAGCACCCACAGATGTTGATAATATCTTCAACCAACACATATTGGCCCTCACACATTGACGGGACCTCATGGTGACGTTCTTCTCTTCCACTTAATCGGGGCAACTGCATCCAGCCTGAAGACACCGAGTTGAAAACGTTCACGTCAATCTGAACCCTATATATCACTGTCACAGAATCGTACAAAAATGTATACAGCTTGTGCTCCTCTGCATAGCAGCATATAGGCCATAGCAGTGGTGGCAATTTTGTGGTTCCACAAATCTAAAGCCCATTCATTTTGTTAATGTTTTTAAGCCTGGAACCAAGCCATCCAGGCTCCTGTTGATTCATGACCAGTGGTATCAGTGGTGCATAGAGTTAGAATCACACTTGTGTGAAAGGGGGGGGTGCTTTTATCATCGTACATCATCATACATCACTATTCCGTGCTCAAGCGGACAGACATACACACAAAGCTATGCATAGGAGGGGCTAGCGCCCCCTCAAAAATAATAGAGAGGGCACGGGAAATCCCCTCCCATTCACTTGACGGAGTTGCTCAAACAGCACATATAATCCCTTTTCACCCCTTCTTCCGGGTTGGAAGAGTTTGATGAGTGTGGCCTCTGTGCGTTGTCTCGTTGTCTCACCTCCGTGTGCAAGTTTGATCGGGGGGCCCATTGGTCAAAACCGCTTTCGTTTTTTTCATGTGTCTGGTCTCGGACAAAATAAGCTGCAGTACCCGCCATGTCCACTACGCTTCACTTCTCCCTCTCAGTTATGGAGGCTTGGCTGGGCGGGCCAATGACTGTCGATCAGTTGATCTCCTATATATGGCACATTGAATACCCGTGCGCTACACAGCACTCAGTCTGTTCGGCAGTATTGATGAATAAGCTTCAGGGGATCTTAAGTACTACTAAAAGCAGCTCAATTATAACTAATTGTGTTCATACGAAACCGGAAATCATCAAGGCTTTACTTCCCACTCGAGCTGCAGGACAAATCAGTCACGGTAGAGAGTTGCAAAAAAAGGCTTTAATTTTCACATGAATGGCAGAAGTAAATCTGAAGATAACTATATAGCACCTTTCAAAAACCATTAAATAACATAAACATTACAACAATTCATCAATTAAGAAACAAACATGTGTGATAGAAGTGAGTTCCAAATTGTATAGAATGACTGTGTATAAGGTATACAGATGAATATCTTGAACACATTTGGCTACTGCATATACCCCCTCAAACATGTTTGTCTGATTTTATCTATAGCTTGGCTCTGAAATGGTCTGAGAAAGTATGTGCGCTTTGAGACCCTTGGCTTGAAAGGCTATGGAGATTATTAAACTTTGTCGTATAGGACAACAGTGAAGACATCATTTGAAAGGTCTAGGCCGACGGTGAAACATATTTCAGTGTGAATATTGTGGGTGGTTTCCTGCTCATCACGGGGGTGCCCCTTGAACCTTGAACAGTTTTGGAAAGATATTGGCCTCTAATACAAGCCAACAAGGGAGATAGAGGCCAAGATAGTCGACCGACACTTTTTGTCATAGTTTTATAGTTATCGAAATTAACTGGTCCACCGGGCCAAATGCCATATCAACACCGGGGGTCTTTTAAATGAGGGATTCACTGAAGGCTACGTAGTCCGATCCAACGTGGCTGTGAATAAGTGTCTGCTAAATGCCTAATTGTAACGGTAAATCATGCTCTCTCTCCTCTCCTCCCCTTGTCTTCAGACACTGGGAAGATTCATTGTTGGTCTCTATGCGATGTTTGATGGTTGCGGTGGTCTGCTCACAGATGTTTTAGAACAAAACCATTTCATGAATCTTACATCCTATTGTGTGTGTCTCTGTGTCTCTGTGTCTCTGTGTGTGTGTGTGTGTGTGTGTGTGTGTGTGTGTGTGTGCGTGCGCGTGCGTACACACACATTTAGTATTTGTGTGCGCTTTCCGCTTAGTGTGGTTTTGATTAGCAAGTAAATAAATACATAACCAGCTCGTATCCCACGGCACCGGACTGTCATTGGCTGTGAAGAAACAACCAATCACAGAGGATGGGTGGGCGACCGCTGGCCCACCGGTTGAAGAACGTATACAGTAAACTAAAGTTCACAGGTTTGACAAAATGATTAAATGTTTAAATTCAAGTCAGTAACCATCCGTCCTAAAATGTATCCGAGTGGAAAAGATAGGAGAGGATATAAGTGAGAGGAGTGGAGAAGAGGAGAGAGATGAGATCTGTTAACCCATTCGCGACAGGAAACCTTTTTGGTGTTTTAAGCATTATACTTTAGATCTACAAGCTCGTACAATGAGCTTGTAGATCTGCTATGAAAAATCGTGACAATGTGGCGCAGATCTTTGAATATATACAGTCTTCCTTCAGAGCGAATGTTTTTAACTCAAATCTTTGCTTCTGGGGGGATCCCTGGAACAACATATTTTCAGATGGGGGTCGGTGGCCAATTACATATAATTCTGGGGGTCCTTGACATAAAATACTTTGAGAACCACTGACATAGAAACATAGTTTTATTTTCTGAAAACTGTCATGATTTAGATTAGAAGACATTTGTAGAATCAAACTAAATGACCTATAATAAAGTGTATAAATACAGCAGTGTGCTCAATGACCTCACAATGACATCACGGCTACCTCAACTGTTTCATTTGGTCAGAGGACCATTGTCCATGTCCTTAGATATGCACTCTCTCTCTCTCTCTCTTTCTCTCTTACACACACACACATGCACGCACACACACGCATGACTTGCACACAGCCTCAGCGATGGTTTGGGCAACATGATATCATGATTGTCGATGTAGCCGTTGTGTTTATTTGTTTTGTCGCCGCCATGTTAAGTTAATTGTTATTGATGAGCGAGCTTCAGAGCATCAGTGCTAATCACACACAACTGCTAATGAAATGTGTGTGTGTGTGTGTGTGTGTGTGTGTGTGTGTGTGTGTGTGTGTGTGTGTGTGTGTGTGTGTGTTCACACATGGACATGTGACTCCATGTCTAAAGTAGAACTCGGGGACACTTTGTCACTCCACCTGAGGTTCATACACATTTGTTTTGTCACAGAGACACAACAATTGTCAGAATCCTTCATAAATTGTCACAAATATTAAAACCGTATAGGAAAATAGCAGATCTACATGTTGTGGCGCGTTGTGAGCTTATCGATCTGCTGTTTTAGCTTTTAATCACAACAGAGTAGGCCATAGAGCTCACCACGTGAACTCTACCATATTGTGGGCCAAACATTTGGCAAAACAAGCCCAAATTGATTAAATCGATGAATTACCAGCTGCATTATTATTATCTGCGGGGGTCAGTTTCAGCACAGTAGTTTAGGTAGGAACCAAAGTTCTTTAAGGCGGAACTATTGTGTTCTGAGACGTTCGTTTCTTCCAGGACATATCTGCGGTGCGCACATACATCAGCCAATGAGACAAAACCAGTTTGCGCTAGTTCAGTCTCTATCCTTCTTTATACTCTATGGACCAAACCAGCTGGACTACAGGACTACTGGACTAGCTTGCACATTGAGTATAGACTCAACTTGACTCAAACTTGTAGAATTCCATTCTACAGGCTCGAGGTCATACACTATCTGCTATTTTCAGCGTTGAGATTTGGTTTAGAGGGGAAAAAGGTGCACACTAAGTATAGAGCCCCAGTCAATGAAGTATACAGTATATAATAGGGCTGAAGTGGCTATAACCTAAAACCAGTAATGAATGCATGACTGCAGTATACCGACAACGTTTGACGCTCGGGTGCAACGTTGTATCCTCTTCAATTCGAACATTTAGCAGATTAGGAACGATGCCCCTTGTGTTATGCAATACCCACTGTGTCCCTTGTCAGGCACACACACGTGCACATGCAAGTAATCATGGATACATGCGTGCGTGCGTGCGTGGAATGACATATATGACCTATTTTCGGCTATGTTGTGTCTACTCGGTGTACTGTACACTCACTGATCGTTGCCATGGTCAGCTACGTCCTGTGTGCAATGGGCGCGCATACGCATACGTATGTGTTAGAGCGAGCACGCACGCACCCATGAGTCAACATATGACCGACTGCAAGGAATCTCTTTCCAACCGTGTGTGCATATGAGAGTGTGTGTGTGTGTGTGTGTGTGTGTGTGTGTGTGTGTGTGTGTGTGTGTGTGTGTGTGTGTGTGTGTGTGTGTGTGTGTGTGTGTGTGTGTGTGTGTGTGTGTGTGTGTGTGTGTGTGTGTGTGTGTGTGTGTGTGTGTGTGTGTGCGTGCGCATACGTGTGTGTTTGTGTCTCGGATGTCGTCTCTCTGCCCTACATGCCTTGGTTGTGTGTCAAAGTGTGACTAACATCCCTTAGTACAGCGATGACAGTTTTCACACATAGTCACTACCAGCAGTCCATCACGCACACACACACACACACGCACAAACACACTCGCTGCACACACATGCAGATTGCCATATGTATAAGCACACACATCACACAGATGTATTGCTGTATATTCATTGACCCGGCTATACGGACGTGCACAACTGCACACACACACACGCGCGCGCGCACGTATAGGCACGCGTGCACATGCACAGCAGTACACACGTTAGCTAACAGACCACAGAATGCTAATTTGAAAAATACCAGACCAGATCCATCTCCTCTGCATGGGAGCTCTCTTTATCTTTCTAAGTCTTTCTCTCTCTCCGTGTAGTTCTTTCTCTCTCTTCTCCTCTGCATTGTATACGGGCTCTGTTCTAATTGGAAACGCCTGGATGCTCTCTCTCTCTCTCTCTCTCTCTCTCTCTCTCTCTCTCTCTCTCTCGTTCTCAACTTTCTACCAGAATTGTGTTGTTTTCACTTTCATTCCCCTTTTTTACTTTTCACATTTTACACCAGTTAATTCCTAACCGCTTCCACACATGCAGGACCTGATTGGTGGTGATAAATCACGGACCCCAGTATATTAAATGGCACATGCAGCGTTCCTCTTCTTTATAGAGCATTTTTCATGTCAAGGACCCCCAAATTGACAGTAATTGGACCCCCATTTGAAGAGATATGCCATGGGGACCCCCATAAGAGAAGATATTTACGGCTCTAGCATTGATTCTCAACCCGTTTAATTTCAAGGACCCCCCCCCCCCCCCCCAGTTTGACATGCATTCGTCTACGGACCCCATTTAATGGCATTTCTATCTCGGAGACCCCAATTTATATTTGTATAAAGTGTACAAATGGTGTACAAATGTATTGTACTGTACACTCTCAGAGTTACAGACCCATAAGGGTCCATTTGGATGTCTGAGTAGGGATTGTCTGATCCCCATACTGATGAGTATGAGTAATATTGTGTCAAATGTACTCAAATGTACATTTAGTAAAAGTATCAATACTGCACTGTAGAAGTCTCGTATTCAAAATGTACTGAAGTGAAGTATCAGCATTAACATGTACTTAAAGTACTAAAAGTTAAAGTATACTCATATTGAATGTCTCATTTCACTACTTAAAATGTGTACAAAGTCTTTTGAAAACAGCCGATCTACAAGCTCACAATTTGTCGCATCGCGACACGTTGTGATCGGCTATTTTCAAATGGCCGAAATGCACTGCATACATATATAGGGCTGAAGTGGTTTAATGTATGTTTTCTAATCAAAATTTAAATCTCCAAAGTAACACGAAACTATCGTAGTGGGGTCAAAGTTTAAAGTTTAAAGAGATGTATAGTGGAGTAGAAGTTAAAGTATTGGAAATGGAAAATACTCAAGTACATTCTGTGGTAATACCTCAGAATTGTACTTTATAGGTACAGTTCTTAAGACGTGAAACGGGCGATGTCTTGGGACGGATCTCGCCTCACGCCAAAGGGGCGACGTGTCGGTGGTATACCGTTAGCTGAGCTGACGTTTGCCGTGTGCGGGCACATCCGGTCCGATGACGTCACTGTCATACTGTTTCGGAGTGAGAATACGTTGCAGTTGTTGCAATGCAGTCATTCAAATTAAACCTTCATGAATATATTCCTAGATGCATTCATTCTAGATGGTGTTGTATATAAAATCGAAAAGAAATCTGCCAATAAGTAATTTCTGTTCAGGAATGATGTTTCCACGGTTTCGTTATTTTTTTATTCTTTATTAGGATCCAAGGCAACAACTCCAAATGCCACCGTGCACATTAACAGCCCAAATGTGGATATGCCCACAAAGCCCCATCCCCCACCTGTGGGTGTGTGTGCCCACATTATGACAATATAGAGAGATCCCCCTTCGGCTTTTATTTTAATATAATAATTATCATCCTGTTACACAACCGTCCAAGTGGTTGGGAAATGCCTTCGGAGAGAGAGAGGGGTTGCCTCTGGGTTGAACTCGCCCAGATGACTTGACTCACAGATGAGGAAACGTTTTTTGAGAGTTCCCCGAACGCTGACCTTCGGTTGGAGAGGTGTTGAAATGAACGTTGCTTTTGTTTTCCCGGGCTGACAGAAAACAGAACAGCAATGATTCAGCGCTTTTTTTCTTCTTCTTTTCTTCTCTTCTCTTTTCTTGAGTCCTCGTTTGGCTGCGTGACGTGCACAGGACGCCTGTTCTCTCTGACACGTACTAAAGACGCACCGCGTGTGATTGACTCTCTCTGACATCTGGATGGAAGATGACAGAGAGAGAGAGAGATGGAAGAAGTACTGTTTCAAGTAAGTCTGGTATTAAAAAATCACACCCGTGTGAACTGAGTGGTGCAACTCCCCTCTCTTGGTTCTCTGTATCGTTCCAATTTGTATATCGTTCCAATTTCAGTTCCTATTGGTTCTCTGTATCGTTCCAATATCAGTTCCTATTGGTTCTAACACTATATCGCTCTCTCTCTGTTTCTGGCACAACAGTGCCACCTTTCCCCCTACTGGTACTCTAAACATAGTCCCATAGTCCCATAGTGACATTGCTGCTCCTTGGAGTGGTTGCACCACTCAAAAATTGACTTGAGTAAAAGTGCAAAAGCATTGGCATCGAACTCGAAATACACTTCCACCAGTAGCCTATACCGAAAATAGAAGTGCTCATCATGCATGTATGAAAATATTTAGAGAATATAGCCATAAGTATGCGATGTGGTTGATTTTGTAATAATAATTAGAATCTACAAGGTAACTATGGGTGCGGTCACACCAAACTTTAATTCTGCGGCAGATTCTGCCAGATGCTTTTCAATGGGAACGGTGTGGTTTGTTGCCGTGGAGTAGAAGTCAAATATAGAAAAAAAATCTAAAAAAAGAACAGTATACTTGCGTGAACGTACAGTTATACTTTCCACCGCTGTCTGGCAGCGAGAGAGGGAGAAGAACACGAGAGGAGAGATGGAATATAAATGGGGAGAGGGAAGGAGAGTTGGTGGGAGGAATATAGGGGAGGAAGCAAAATATGGGAAGAAAGAGATGACATGGCCCATGGGCATGAGGGATGGAGAGAGAGAGAGAGAGAGAGAGAGAGAGAGGATGGATGGACGGACGGACGGACGTACGTACAGACTGTAACAATAATCACATTTAATTTATGGCCCTGTAGTCTACCACTTAGCTTCAAATTGCAGGTTGACCTCCCAACAGCTTGTTTGCAGCTTGGCGTATATGTTCACCGCCTGGTGTGCGTATGTGTGTGCGTGCATGCAAGTGTGTGTATGTGACTATATGTGTGTACATCTGCGCGCGTGTGTAGAACTTGGCGTGCATGCGTGCATTTGGCGTGTTCGCTGAACGCCTGGCACGTATATGAGTCCGGCATGTTTGCAGCTTGCCGAGTGTGTGCATTTGGAGTCTTCACAGCTCGACGACGTGTGTGTATATATTTGCCGTGTTTACAGGTTGGCGTGTGTGCGCGTTTGGCACGTCTCGTATAACCTGCCATGTCGGGTCGTGTTTTCCAGCTTGACGTTTGGCGCGTCGAAAGCTCGGCGTGCGCATACGCTTGAGCTTGTCTGCGGTTTTTTGCGTGCTTACAGATTGGCGTGCGCACACTTGGCGTGTGTGGAACTTGTCGTGGTTTGCAGCTTTGCCGTGTGTCGTCGTGTGTACATGTGGTGAGCAGTTGAGACTGGCAGTGATACCGCTTGAGTACCTCCGTGGTGCCTCTGTGGCACCACACCCCCTTTAGTGGTACCACGATTCACACTTCATTTCACGTGTTGGCATGTGGGTACAGTGGTGGAAAGTATAACTAAGTCCATTCCGTATAGTCCCAATACACCACAGTGACAGCACAAATAGAGCAAATACAACATAAACTGCTTTACAAATTCTGGAGGCCCAGGTTCGATTCCCGGGCATTACGACGGTGCCATGACCCGGAACGAGATAGAAAGGGTGGGTCAGTTCGATCCCGGTCCCAGTGTTAGTGTCGAAGTGTCCTTGAGCAAGACACTGAACCCTCCACTGCTCCAGGTGAGCAGGCTGGTGCCTTGCATGCATTCTTCCACCATCGGTGTATGAATGTGTGTGTGAATGGGTGAATGTAATGCACATTGTAAAGAGCCTTGGCTAAAGGCAACAATATGAATGCACCATTTACCATTTGCCTGATGACCCAAACGGGTACAGTACTTAGTTTAGACAGTTTTTGGTTTAGACTAGTCATTGGTTAGACCAGTCATTAGTCCTACAACTACAACCTATCTCAAACCCTCCCCCTAAACCTAACCTCCCACGGGGCAGCACACCTAAACCTAACCTTAACCCATGTCTAAGCAATGACTAGTCTAAACTAAGTATGCACCCCGACCCAAACGCCTAATATCAGGGGGAGTTCCCCTTTATAGGCTAGATGCCTTTCCATGCAGTTCAAATCCTGGACGCGTCATTACATGCCGGGGGCGGCGGTTGCTCAGGGGTAGAGTGGCTGGCTGGTAACCGCAAGGTTGCCAGTTCGAACCCGGGCTCCCCCAGAGTCGGTGTCGAAGTGTCCTTGAGCAAGACACTGAACCCCTAATTGCTCCCGATGTGCTGGTTGGTGCCCTGCATGGTTTCCGCTGACATCGGTGTGTGAATGTGTGTGTGAATGGGTGAATGTAATGCACAATCTATGTAAAGCGTCTTGGATAAAGGCGCTATATAAATGCACCATTTACAATGTACTGTACATGTGCATTTTCTGTGTTCGCATCTTTGGCGTGTATGCATGCATATAAGGCTGTGATGTCTGCAGCTTGGCATGCGTCTGTGTGTGTGTGTGTGTGTGTGTGTGTGTGTGTGTGTTTGGCTTGTTTGCAGCTTGGCGTGTTTTTTCAGCACACAGCATGTGTGTTTGGCACTTTTACAGCTTGGCGTGTGTGCGTCTTGGCATGTTTTGCTGCGCGGCCTGTGTGTCTGGCACACATCAATCTGCATCAATCTTCCCAGAGTGGTTCTCAAAGAGAGTCAAGGCTTCTGTTTCCACTGACTGCACAGTGTTGCAACCGTTTCACTGCTCATCTCCATGCGCAACAACACTTAAACACCCCTTTTTAAAGTGCCATTAACACCCAGTGTTTACTGCCTTCAACAATAGGTCTCTCTCTCTCTCTCTCTCTCTCTCTCTTTTTCGTTTTTTTGGCTTTGAGGGCACGACCTCGGTTTATTGTTTTTGTAAAACGGTAACTTGGTTTGGCCCCGTTGTGATGAAAAGAGAGTCAAGCCAGAAGGCAAAGCTCTCCGTCTACCGAGCAATCTTCGTTCCTACTCTCACCTATGGTCATGAAGTGTGGATCATGACCGAAAGAATAAGGTCGCGAATACAAGCGGCCGAAATGAGTTTTCTTCGACGGGTGGCTGGCATCTCCCTTAGAGATAGGGTGAGAAGTTCAGTCACACGAGAGCGACTCGGAGTAGAACCGCTGCTCCTTCTCCTGGAAAGGAGCCAGCTGAGGTGGTTCAGGCATCTGGTAAGGATGCCTCTCGGCCGCCTCCCTAGGGAGGTCCTCGACGCACGTCCCACTGGGAGGAGACCCCGGGGCAGACCAAGGCGCAGTCGGAGGAAACACATCGACTCACTGACCTGAATTGGAACGTCTCGGAATCCCCCAGGAGGAAGTCGCTGATGTTACTCTGGAGAGGGAAGCACTCTGGTGGAGCTGTTGCCCCCGCGACCCGAATACGGATAAGCGGTTGAAGATGGATGGATGGATGGATGGTTTGGCCCCACTCCCTCCCAAGTGCTTCTGTGTTTATTCCCACTAACAACAAGACTATACCCACAAATGGGTCCCGACTCCCGACCCAGTGTTTGGGAACCAGTGATAGGAACTGAAGCTACTCGGTAGTTACATAAGCTATACTGTACGCTTTATACAGCACAGATTAAATTAGAATTGCAAAATTCAGATGGATGTATTTCACTGTGAATTAAATCTAAATAAATGATGAACGCCATTTTCTTTATTCATGTTGTCGTCATTCGATCATCCCCTCGCCTCTCTCTCTCTGTCTGTCTCTTTCCCTCTCTCTCCTCTTTCTTGCCCTCTTTCTTGCTATCTCTCTCTCTCTCTCTCTCTCCCTCTCTCTCTCTCTCTCTCTCACTGTGTGCACTTGTGCATGCACACTCTTTCTGTCTAGTTTTTTTTGCCCTTGATTGCTGGCTGCCGTGCATTACAGTACTTCCCTCCCCCCTCCACACACACACACACACACACACACACACACACACACACACATATGCACGTACACACACACATGTGCACGTACACACAATGGGTGCATTGTTGCTCAAAATTAATTTATCTTATTTAGACAGTGAACATATTCTTCCAACACTGTGTGTGTGTGTGTGTGTGTGTGTGTGTGTGTGTGTGTGTGTGTGTGTGTGTGTGTGTGTGTGTGTGTGTGTGTGTGTGCGTGTGCGTGTGCGTGCGCGTGCATGCGTGCACTTCTCTCGTTAATCTCAAATTACCCGAGTCTATCCATTGATCATTGTTATAAGGGTGACGTTGTGAAAAGGCTCCGTGCATATATATATATATATATGTATATATATGTATAGTCTCCAATTTAGGAAGATTCGCCGTCCCAATTTTGGCCAACAGAGGTGAAATGGAACACCAATGGGTCTCTTAACACATTCTGGGCGGGCACCCATTTTGGTGTTAGCATTATGTTATGCTTTATCTATAAAATCGAAGAACGACTGACATTTTTAGAATCTGATCTCAGGTCAGAATGGGTTAATCAGACCAGTGTGTGTGTCCAGGGGAAACCTCGTATGAATCTGATCTCAGGTCAGAATGGGTTAAAGGGCGTGGTCTGGGACATTCTGCATAATGAGTATACTTTTGGGTGCAGTAGGCCTACTTAGTTTACACAGTACTTAGTTTAGACTAGTCATTTGGTTTGGTTTTTGGTTTAGACTAGTCATTGGTTAGACCAGTCATTAGTCCTATACAACTACAACCTATCTCAAACCCTCACCCTAACCCTAACCTCCCACGGGGCAGCACACCTAATTCTAACCTTAACCCATGTCTAACCATGCACCCCGATGTAAACAAGTGATGACCCCCAGGCTTTTTCCCCCTCTGGTGGACGCTTGGTAACCCCCCCCCCCCCCAAGCCCCACCCTCCCCACAAACGCAATTGACTGACCTCTATGTAAACCAGACTCTAAATAGCCAGCATAGTCCCCCCACCCACAGTCAGACATTTCTGGAGCCGTCATCGATGCATTCTAATAGTATATCAGTTATGTTAACGTGTGGTTTTGGAAATGGAACTGGTGGAGAGAGTGAGAGAGCGTGCATGCGTGCGCGTGTGGTACATGGTTGATTGGGAATACGTGCACGTGCGTGTGTTGGATTCAGTTTTCCAAACAAGGAACTGGAAACCGCCAGGTGGATCTGATTTCAGAATGCTGATTGGATGTGCTTGTGTGTGTGTGCGTGCTTGCATAATGTCTGTGCGTGAGTGGTGACAGAGTTACGGTTATATCTTAATCTTAAACATCACGTTATTCAGCCAGATTACGTTAATATCTATCTATCTATCTATCTATCTATCTATCTATCTATCTATCTATCTATCTATCTATCTATCTATCTATCTATCTATCTATCTATCTATCTATCTATCTATCGTTGCCAGGCTGATGTTATAAATTAGCTCTCAAAGTGAACGACAGAAGGATATATTATGAGTTATGGGGAACATGACAGCCTGTTGTTCCCATGAAGAGGCGATGAAAACAGCATGAAACCTGTTTCCAATGGAAACGGGGTGAACGGGCGAACGAGTGCTGAATCATTCTTTTACCCTCCCGTGGGCAGAGGACACTGCTGACCTCTCTCTCTCTCTCTCTCTCTCTCTCTCTCTCTCTCTCTCTCTCTCTCTCTCTCTCACTAGCCATCTGTGTCTCTCTATCGTCGCTCTTTCAGCTGCCTTTGATGACTCTGGAAAAGCTCGCGGTGGTAACATGCATGCACATGTTCATTTGGGCACACTGCCGCTCATGCACGTGCGCACGCACACACACATGCGCACACACGCACACACACACACGCACGCAGCGCCTTAGTGTTTATCTGAGCGTGGGACAGCGAGCGTTCAGGAATTGTTTGTCCCTGGCCAGAGAGACTCTGGGCAGAGTCTGATGGGTGAACCGCATGTACAGTATAAATATACATGTACAGTATACATGCAGCAAATAACACACATTTGCCAAGCTGCCTCTGCCCATATACCGAACGCCCCCTTCTGTGATGCACGCGGAACTGCTTGGCGAGCATGGAAATGGTGCCGCTGTCACAGTATCAGTAAAATGGTGACAGCCGGCCCCTCGCGACTTTCCCTATACTTGCGCGCGACTCTGGGGGACGAGGAATTACTATTTCCATATCGGGGCCGCAACTGGAACGGGGCTGAGTCGGCGCTATAGCGAACTTCGCTTGGATTGGATACGACGCTTTAGCGCGCTTGGTGTCATCTCTGCATGGTGGCTCAAGTTCGCTATAGACGGCGCCCCTCCGTCGTGGTCTAAAACAGCGGTTTCCAAAGAGTTTTATATCAAGGACCCCCAAATTGACAATTATTAACCCCCATTTAAAAAGATATGCCAGGGACCCCCATAAGAGAAGATTTTTACGGCTATAGCAGTGATTCTCAACCCGTTTAGTTTTAAGGTTGACATGCATTAGTCTACGGACCACCATTTCATGGCATTTCTATCTCTGGGACCTCAATTTATAGTGTACAAATGGAACCAATAACGGGTCCATGTTTGGTTCCATTTGTACACTCTCAGAGTTAAATTAACATTGATTGTACAATATAAATTGGGGGTCCGAGAGATAGAAATGCCATTAAATGGGGGTCCGTAGACTAATGGATGTCAAACTGAGGTTCCATGAAATTAAACTGGTTGAGAATCACTGCTAGAGCCGTAAAACTCTTCTCTTATGGGGGGGCTAATTAGTGTCAATTTGGGGGTCCTTGACATGAAAAAGTTTTGCTGTATGAATTATTGTGTGAAGGGTAGAGTTAGCTATAGGTGGAGGTGGTGGTCTCTCTCTCTCTCTCTCTCTCTCTCTCTCTCTCTCCATCTCTCCATCTCTCCGTCTCCTCTCTCTTTGTATCCCATTCATCTCTCTCGTTTAGCCTCCGCTCTTGACCTCTCAATGTCTTCTCATGTCGCACCCCCCACCCCCTCTCTCTCTCTCTCTCTCCCTCCCCATGCACAGTGAGTCATTGACAGGGCACAAGTTGAACCGATTAGCCAATCAGGACGTGTTCCATGCCGCTTATTTGCATAGCTGGTCTGTAGAGAGCTACACTATGATGCATGAGGAATGTGCACGTGCATGCGTGCTTGCATGCACGCTTGCGTGCGTATACGCACGTGCCTTGTGGTAAATGCAGACTTGCCGAGCATACGCAGGAAAATCATCAATCTTAATTTGAACTCTTGAGTACAATAATTGACCCAAAATTAACCCTGAGGATACCGCTATGCGTGCGTGCGTGCGTGCGTGTGTGTCTAACCATGCCATGGTTACACGGCCCCTCATACATTTCCCCTGCATTTCAAAGCCCTCTCCAGTTTCCCATTGCATGGCATTACATGAACTTATTGGGAACAGTATAAACCAATGACACACACACAGACACACACACACACACACACACACACACACACACACATCTCTACAGCTACATTATACAATAGCATGTGGATCGCTACCCCTGCCTCATGCTTGCTGCATGCGTTATTATGACAATGTGACAATAATCAACCACTCTATAGTTCTCAGCTTGATGGAGGGGGGGGGGGGGGTAACTGGAGAGGGGAGGGGTTGGGGAGGGGGGGGAACATTCTTTGGGGGCTCTGCCTGCGTGTCTCAACGGGATTTGATGGAGACTGCAAAGAGGATCCACGCAGAGTGAGATTTAGAGAACTTGGACCGAGTCTTCTGACGGACTCAAGTGTTCCATGACAGCTTTTTGTGGGGAAAACTTTGAACACACACACACACACACACACACACACACACACACACGCCCCACAACCCCAACACCCCCTGTACCACCACCACCACCAATATGACAACAGGGGTGTCTTGTTCCAAACAATCACTGTTAAAATAAAAATAATTACGGAGCCCTTCCTTCTCGGGTTCTTCTGGATGTTTCTATAAGTTTTGGAAGGTCACCGGAGAGTGTATCTGGATACTAGAAGGGGAACGTTTTGAAGTCCTGTTCGAATCTCTGCTCTGATGTTGAGGAGGTTCAGATGCTGGCCCCCAGCTCCTCATGGACCCCCTGCTGGGGTGAGAGAGAGAGAGAGAGAGAGAGAGAGAGAGAGAGAGAGTCATCTGCCAGCGGAGGGTAAAAGAATGATTCAGCTGGTTCGTTTGCTCATTCACCCTGTTTCCATTAGAGACATGCTAAACCCCTTATCCCTAAACTTCCTTGCCTTTTTATTATTATTTTTTTACGATTTTGAAAAACTTTTTTAAATAGTTAAAACATAGCCAATCTACAAGCTCGCGACGTCTCGATGATCGGCTACAGTTGAACTATTAGAAAATGTTTATCAAAATAGTTAAGAAAGGGAAAGAAGTTTAGGGATAAGGGGTTTAGCATGCCGGACTTAAATAGAGCCCAGGGTGTATTTTATTTATTTATTTTGAAATGTATAGTCCCCTGAGTTGCAGCAACTCGTTTTCAAGGGAGTCCTGGTACTAGTTGTCTCCACCAGGCCGAAGGCATGGGGGGAGAGTACTGTATGTTTTGCACTACTGTATGTTTTGCGTCCGTCCGTCCGTCCGTCCGTGTGTCCGTGAGCAGCTAATCTCGGCCACCGTTAACCCGGTCGATGCCAAATTTTGCACACACACTCCCTGGATGCCAACGATGAACCTCTGCCCCAAACTTTCCAGAACGGCCTGTTATAGCGCCACCAGGAGGCTGCTTTGTGCAAAACAAGTTTTTGCACAGCACACCTACAGATTTTGTCCAAACATCACGCAAATTGGTACACAGTCTCTCTACAGCCATTCAACGAAACCGGTCTTTCAGATTTCTCACACTCCATCCTGATTGGTTAAGATTGGCTTCCAAAGTTCACAGGAGTGCTCAGTTTCAAACAAAATGCTGCAAATCATGAACACATCGCGTGATTTCCGTGAAATTGTGCACCCACATTCCCACTAGGCCGAGGACGAAATGCCACATGAACAATTTCAACTCAGCCTCAAGGTGGCGCTATAACTGGCCGAAAAGTGTTTTTACCTCTAACTGCACGGATCTGTGGATAACTTTGTATGCCAACTCCCTAGAGGCCAAGGAAAAACCTTTGTCTGGAATTTTTCACATCTGCTCTTTATAGCGCCACCAGGAGGCCGACATATGTAAAACACATTTTCTATTATTACTCCTTCAGATTTTATCCACATTTCACGCAAATCGGTACACATGATCTCCATAGTCATGTGATCAAGACAGGTTTGTTTCATTTCTCATATTCCATCCTGATTGGCCACGATTGGCTCCTACAGTTTTCAGGAGTAGCCCGCTTTGTACAAATCGCCACAACTCCTCAACGCAGCGTCCGATTGCGATGAAACTGTGCACGCATATTCCCACTAGGCTGAGGAAGAATCCTGGTGGAGACCTGTGCCCAGAAGGGCACTTTTTCTAGTTTTATATGCTTTCATCCTCTCTCTCTCTCTCTCTCTCGCTCTCTCGCTCTCTCGCTCTCTCGCTCTCTCGCTCTCTCTGTGTCTGTGTGTCTGTCTTTTCCCACTCTGATTTGCTCCCGACCTTGTGGTTGGAAATCTGCATTCCATGAAAGAGACTGAGGAGAGGGGGTGGCGGGTGTGTGTGGGGGGGGGGGATGAAGGTACATACAGAGACTGGAGTCTGAATAGAATCTATTGTTCTTCGATAAAAGCAGATAAGACTGCCCTCCAAGGCAAGCGTAGTCTACATACTCTGGATCTGTGTGTGTGTGTGTGTGTGTGTGTGTGTGTGTGTGTGTGTGTGTGTCTGTGTGTGTGTGTGCGTGTGTGTGTGTGTGTGTGTGTGCGTGTGTGCATGCGTGCGTGCTTGCGTGCGTGCGTCCTTGTGTTCATAATGGTGTCAGATGGCAGATCAATTCCACCCTCCACTCCCAGGCGATCAGTAATCGGTGCAATAATATCATGGTCACATTTCATCGATCGATCAGATGCATTGATCGGACCTCTAAGGGTTACAGGAAGATGGGATGAGAGATTCCATTAAGACGAAGACCAGCCGATCACGTTTCCAGTTATACCGGTATAACGTTCTTGGTCAGGTTACACAAACAAACTGTAGTGCCACTTTATTGATTTTGAATTGATGATCGCACCAAACATGTGTGTAATAAGTAATGGTATTGATTGATGTCTATACGACAACTACAAGAACACACATGTGCGGACGCGCACACACGCGCACACACACACACACACACGCACACATGCGCACGTGCACACTCAGTGACCTTCTCTGACCCTGCCCTGATAATCAATAAAAGTGATGTCAGTTAGAAGCAGTTGAACTTGATCCGGCTCTGATCGCCATCATAATCAATGACGCATGAATCATCCTGTCAGAGATTTAGGAGCCTTGACTCTGTAAACTCTTACCAACTAAATGTTCTGTTTGAAGGGAAACGCTGCTGTAACGAGTGCCGTGGATTTTGTATTTTTTCTTTTTTGTATGTGTCTATGGAGTTATCGTTGCTCTAATGGGCCCCCATGTGTGGTTAGAATATTGAAATATGTCTTCCCTGCATTTTTTGGTTTATTCCCGAAAGCTGAAAGGAAGTGCTGGATCTTCTAAGTTCTGTATACTTCTGTTATCCTTATATGTCATTTACCAAGTAAAGTCCAGTTTATATGATCTTCTTCTCCTGCCTTTGTTTGAGTTCTGAGTTTGAGTTCCTCCACTCAGGTCCTATAGGCGGTTTGCAGCACCCAACCTGGCTCAGCCGGTCCCCACAGATGATCGCACTCAGGGCAATCAGAGTCAGAGGAGAAAGACAATTTATGGGCAAACAGGGACGTGACCATGACTACTATAATATGTCGTTTTTCATGAAAAACGGATATCCGACACTAAAACAAAATCATGAAGAAATCGTGTTTTTCATGATTTTCGACAAAATCATGAAGAACGACATACTATATGTATGAAGCTATGCTGCCTCCACTTGGCCGGACATTGACACTGCAGGGCCTTGCTTGCTTGGGGAAAACCTGCTGCGATTCTATTATGTTGGTGCCTTACACCATGGACGCCTTGCCACCATGGTGAAGACTTTGCTCCAGAAACCACACTTAAAAGCTCTAAAGAAACCTGTGTACAAATTGTACATGTGGAGGTGCCGTAGGCTAGTGAGTTCTGGCGTAGCTACCAAGGCGACCATGTACCGAGGTACATGGCCAAAGCAGGTTCAAGGCCAGCCGGGGACCAAAGCGTATCCAGGCACTGAAACCAATACTCATCGATGTACTCTGTTACCCTGGGTTTACTGGGATGCAGTACAGTGGGGTGTTTCCACACAGTAAAATTGGGGGGTTATGGCAAAATAAATGCGAACTATCTGAACTTTTATGTAACAATGACAATTAGGTGAGGGTTCTAATCTGAACGGCACTCCTCCAACGTCACTGTTTGCGCTGTGCTTTCTCTACAAGTCAAGTCTATCTTAGCCTGAGCTAACGTGTTAGGTTTCTGGTCTAGAGGGGCGGGTCGCGGCTCAGATTTGCGCACGCCCTGATTGGCGCACGATCGATCTGTCCGTCACCCCCGGCCCCTCCTCTCCCCCCTAGTGCAGCGCTACGTCACATCATTTGGAGCGACGCCCACCCGAAAGGGTTGACTCCCACTTTTAGACCAGAGCGGCCAATGCGTTCCTCCAGGCTTTCAATTTTTTCACCAACAAAAATGAAAGCCTGGTACCAAGGCTAAGTCTATCTAAAGTCTAAAGCAGAATTGTGGATAATGATCAGTGGTGACGGAGTGGCCTGTGAAGCTAACATGTCTGTCGTGTGTGTGTGTGTGTGTGTGTGTGTGTGTGTGTGTGTGTGTGTGTGTGTGTGTGTGTGTGTGTGTGTGTGTGTGTGTGTGTGTGTGTGTGTGTGTGTGTGTGTGTGTGTGTGTGTGTGTGTGTGAACTTTGTTTGTTGAGAACTTAAACGGTCAGTTAACTGCTGTCCATGGTTAGCATCACAGCGCTAAAATGAGGCAGCTGGCACCTAGCTTCTGTTAGCTGTGGTAAGTGTGTTAATTGTTGCATTGTTTCAGTTGGGTTGTTAGAGCTATAAGGCTAGCAACAGTGTGTGTTTATAGACTGCCTGGTGTGGTCATCTCTGGATGAAGAGATATATATTATGCTAGCATTGTGTATGTAATTGCTTTTTTATTGATTGAACACTTTTAATTAACAGTTTGCAAATAGTACAGTGGTGTGCTTTTACAATAGTGCTATAGGGCTTGTTTCCAAAATGCTTTAAAAGAGAAATGCCTTCAAAGCAAATTGAAATGCATACTAAGAAATGCATACTAAGACTTGTTAAATGTAACAGTACACCGTTACAATGATCATGATTAATGTAAATGTACATCATTATCAGACCTGATTTTATCCTTCTACTCTTGTTTAAGTCCCAAATTAGACTTAGTAGCAGTTGTATAAATATTAGTAAGTAAGTTGGTAAGTATACGTTCACTTAGTAAGAGACCACACCTTCGCTCAAGTTCAACCATTTATTGGTAAATTGAATGATGAAAGGGGGGAGGGGGGGGGAACCCGGGATGGGTGAGACTCAGGATGGGGGTGTAGTCTCGGGAGAGGACGCCGTGTAAGCGCGCTCGGAGAGCGGGCGTCTCTGCTCCGGAACTGCCCGGGTTCCTGAAAGAGAAGCAGACAAGTGTGATTATTGAGGTGGAGGTAGAAGGGGTGGATGGAGGGTTTGTTCTGGATCACGTAGTGAGAACAGGTAGATGTTGGCGGACAGGTGTATTTATACTGTGGTGATTGTGGCAGGATTGGCCAGGTGATAATGACAGGCAGGTGAGTTTGATAAGGAGGGGAGTGATTGATAAGGAGGGGGGTGTGGTTAAGGTCGAGCGGAAGGAGGCCTCTTCTCCCGAAACTACGTTGTATAAATACAACTTCCCTTATAATGCTGAAGTTTTGATCCAGCAGCCAGCCCAGCAGTATATGGAATGTCCTTTATCATCTTTTTGACACCTTTTTCTTTTCATGCCATTGGATCAGTCCATGGCACCACTGCTTCAGGTTAATCCCAGGGGAAACACTGGTAGAGTTCAAGTTTAAATATTTTCTTACATGTTCTATGATATATATATAAAAAAACATATTCACATGCAAGGAAGGACATGGTGTTAAACCGGCTCCGATAGTATGTTTTTCTGTATATTATTGTGGGAATGAAAATATAAATATTCTTTATAAGAAATCCAGTGTGGTAGGATGGTGTCTCCCTGTCTCTCACCCCGTTGTCCGTGCTATGTGATTTGAGCCACTGCCTATGTACATTTTATGGCAATAACCGACTGAAGGCTGGATAGTGCAGAGTGGCACCATGCTTCAGCTTTATCCCAGGCGAAACACTGGTAACAGTTCAAGTTTAAATCCATCTTTTCCTACATGTTCTATAATAAAAAAATCAGACCTGTCTGAAGTGAGTGTTGCAACAGCACCCCCTGGTGGTACCCTAAACATACATACATATGTGACACACACTAAAAGTATGTATCACATTTTGTGTTTATTTTGTATTGAATACCAGTAGGAGCTCCCTTTCACTCTCCATACCGATGCCTCTGAACAAGGGCTTGGGGCGGTGCTGTACCAGCGACAGGAAGGACGGCTTAGAGTAATTGGGTATGGCTCTAGGACCCTGACACCAGCAGAGAGAAACTATAATCTCCACTCAGGCAAGCTGGAATTCCTGGCGCTCAAGTGGGCAGTATGCGAAAAGTTTCGTGACTACTTGTTCTATGCCCCCCACTTTACAATATACACCGACAACAACCCCCTGACCTACATATTGAGCACAGCCAAACTGAACGCGGTGGGTCACCGGTGGGTTGGAGAACTGGCCGATTTCAGGTTCAACATTCGTTACCGACCAGGCAAGGCCAACATTGATGCAGACACGCTCTCACGCTGTCCTCTTGACATTAACAAATATGTCGCAGAGTGTACCCAAGAGATGTCGGACGAAGTTGTTCGTGCCATGTGGGAGGGGAGTCAAGCTGCACAAAGAAAGGATATTGCCTGGGTAGCAGCACTGAATCTTGACAAGGAAAGCAAAGAACAGGATGGTGGTGAATGTCTGCCAACAATCACCCAACAGGAGCTGGAAAAGGCTCAGAGGGAAGATCCAGCCATTGGTGAGCTGATGAGATTGAAGGAGAGCAACCAGTTGATAACAGATGAAGTCAGGCGAGGAGTCAGTGGTGCCACCAAGAGACTGATGCATGAATGGGGAAAGTTACATCTCCAGAAGGGTCTGCTCTATCGAAAGACAAGTCAGAGACATCAAGTTGTTCTCCCACTGAAATATAGACAGTTTGCCCTGAAGCAGCTTCACGACAATATGGGCCATGTGGGAACAGAGCGGGTCCTTGATCTGGCCAGGAACAGATTTTACTGGCCCTTCATGAAGAGGGACATAGAAGAATATGTCACCAAACTCTGCCCCTGCATAAAACAAAAGAAGCCCGTTGCCCAGGTCAGAGCACCCATGGGGAGCATCACCTCCAATTCCCCATTAGAGTTAGTCTCGATTGACTACTTACACCTGGAAGCGAGCAGGGGCGGATATGAATATATTCTGGTTGTCATAGACCATTTCACCAGGTTCGCGCAGGCGTATCCTACAAAAAACAAATCTGGGAAGACGGCAGCCGAGAAAATATTCAATGACTTCATCCCAAAATATGGTTACCCCTCCAAACTCCACCATGACCAAGGGCGTGAATTTGAGAATAATCTCTTCAAGAGCCTGCAGCAGCTGACAGGAATGGGTCATTCCAGGACATCGCCCTATCACCCCCAGTCCAACCCTGCAGAGCGATTTAACAGAACACTACTGCAGATGCTAAGAACATTGGAGGAAAAGGAGAAAGACCGATGGAAGGAACACCTACCTCAAATTGTGCATGCATATAACTGTACCAAACATGAGGCTACAGGTTTCTCACCGTTTTATCTCCTCTATGGGCGCCACCCCCGTCTGCCCATTGACCTGCTCTTCGGGTTGGGGTTAGAAGATGGAACAAACTCACCTCTGGGTTACGCAGAAAAGTGGGCTGAGAGAATGGCTGAAGCATACAAGCTTGCATCCGACAACAGCAAACAATCCAGTGCCCGAGGTAAGCAGTATTATGACCGGCATGTCAGGGGGGTGGGTCTGCAACCTGGTGACCGGGTATTAGTCCGGAACCTGAACGAGAGAGGTGGACCAGGAAAACTACGGTCGTACTGGGAGAAGACCGTCTACAAAGTGGTGGAGCAAGTGAAGGACTGTCCTGTGTATCGGGTATGTCCAGAATCAGGTGGAAATCAGAACTCTACACTTACCCGTACTCTGCATCGTAACCTACTACACTTAGTTAATGACCTACCAGTAGACCTGCCGCCACCTGCCGCCAAAGAAATCCCTAGGAAGAAAAAGGAAAGGAATAGAAGTGCACGGCCAGGGATGGAGCCAGAGATGGCATGTGACAGTGACACAGAGTCTGATGAAAATGACCAGCCTAGGACCTACTACTGGCTGAGAGTACCAACTAGAAGAGATCAAAGAAATGTTGAAACAACACTCACCTGCAACTCTCCAAGGGATCCTGTGCCTCAAAGGACACAGAGTATGTCTGCACCCGGAGAAGAGGGAGATATTAACATCGAACCTGAGGAAGAGTACTTACCTGTCGCACCTACCATGTTAGAGACGGAGAGTGGGCCAGAACAGACAATACCTGTTAGAGAACAGAGACAGGAAGAGTACTTACCTGTCGCACCTACCATGTTAGAGACGGGGTGTGAGCCAGACAATACCTTTTAGAGAACAGAGACAAGTGCTTAGCCCTCCAACAGACAACTCAAGAAGTGAGTCAGTCAGGCGATCCACCAGAGATAGGAAGTGTACAAAGTTGCTTACTTACGAATCTTTGGGTCAGCCGTCTTACCATGACCACAGTGCAGTAAATTCAGCAGAAGCCTATGTAGGACAGTTTATGCCAGTTCAGGGGCCGCAGTCTTGTCTCATCCCCTTTCATACACCCTACCAGATACCGGCATACAATTCTCCCCCACCCTTTACTTTCTACCACACTGCACCTTATACTACACTATTGTCTTACCTACCCACAGCTGCATATTAACGAGAAGCTTTACACACATACACTTATGGGTACTAGTGACAACCGTTCTCTTAAAATATATTGGTTTGAGAAGTAAGATTTGGTATTAGGTTGTAAGGAGACTTTTCTTTTTGTTGGGGAGTGTGTGACACACACTAAAAGTATGTATCACATTTTGTGTTTATTTTGTATTGAATACCAGTAGGAGGACTAGTAGTAGTAGGAGGACTACCACTAGGGGCAGTGTGGGGCAGTACGTGCTTTGATGGACTGTGGACTTTATCTTGTTGGTGGCTGCCTGCCTTCCTCATTCCAATGATAGCAGCTACAACTGAATGCAGCACGTTTTATTTGTCTCATCTGTCTTCCACTTTTAGGTAGGTGTTTAAGTGCACAAGCATTTATATTGACATGGAACAACATGTGAACATGTTTAGTTAATGGACAAACGTTTTTGAGCATGTATGATTGCAGTATGGTTTGTCTAAATAATATAATAATACAAGTTTCACACTTGTCTTGAACACTATAAGTTTGTGTGGTAACAATACACAGTTACTGTGTGTTTTCAAATGGGTAAATCTGTGTTTACTCCACAGAACAAAATGTATTAATTATTGTACCATTGTTTTCATGTAATGCTAATTTGGATACAAACAGTAGCAGCACTCTAGTATTTCTAGCCACAGTGAATGCCATATAAGAAAATGTGTATGAATGTAGTTGTCCATCTACAGTAAAGTCATGATTATTTGTTATTGATTATATTATTAATGAAAAGATTGAGCATCTGAAGTGAAGTTATTCACTATAATACATTACAGACTGATAGACTGTATACTGATTGTTAATAAATTATTCCAATGATAGCAGCTACAACTGAATGCAGCACGTTTTATTTGTCTCATCTGTCTTCCACTTTTAGGAGACATAAATACTGTAGCACTGCCCCGTGCCCGGGAGGTGTTACACATACATACATACATACATACATACATACTGTTGCGTGTGGCCATGACATCACTCACACACACACACACACACTCAGTCATTCAATCAGTGTCTGTGCTAATTCTGTCTCTCCTCCCTACTCAGACTGACACACCCAGACTGGCATACCTGCAGCAGATTCCCCTAATTGTCCTCTGCTGCAGCCCTCTGCTATAAAAGCCAGCCAGCTCAGTGTCATGGCAGACACAGACCCAGCAACAACTCAGTCCACACTATGTCAATCCTTGTTTTGAGTTTATCTTAATTTACTTTAGTTTGGCCTGGGGATGGCCGGCAGTCTTTGTTTTCGTTATTAGTTAGTTGGTTGTAAGTTAGGGGAGGGGGGAAACAGCTTCGACGTCCCTACAGGGGGTGGCCTGGGCCCCCCCTCATTCTCCTGTTTTGGCCGGCATCTCCAGGTCTTCCTTTGTTCTAAATTGGTAAAGTACCACTGAAATCTATATTGTTTGATATTTTGGTTGCTCACATGTACCCAGTGATTTGATCCCTCTGTGGGGAAGTTGGTTAATAAAAACCGTTAAACTTGTGATTTTGTGATGTCCTTCCTTTATGTTGGGGTCTCCAATTCGAGCCACTTGTTGTACTTGCATACTTTGTTTGGAGACCGTAACATGATGGGGGCTCGCCGAAACTATAGATCTGTTTAATTTCCCTAACTTTGAAATTAATTGAATTTGTTGGTGTGCATATTTGAATTTTTTTTTTAAGGTTTGGATTTATTTTATCCACCTTAATCAATTAATTGGCTTTAGGAGTGGCTGCATCCATCACAGACCCCCTGTCTCTGACCACCCCCAATATAGTTTACATCATCACCACCTTCAGGTCTGGAATGTGGAGTCCGATGGACCGGTGGACAGCGGAAACTCATGGAACACAGATGGATAAAAAAATTACAAACTGGAACACCCACTGGTCTTAATGAAAGAAGTTGATTTTTATCCCCTCTCTGTTCATCTTTCTGTAAAATAAATAAATGGTATCCAGGCCTTGCTGTGAACTTTTACTCCTGTATGGTTTTAGGTTGTTTTATTAATGTCCTTTTTTATATCCATTTTACCATTGGGTTTTAGAGTATGGTTTAGGTATGCGGTCTAGCTTAAACTTGGACTCAGGGGGGTGGACGCCTCTGCCTTGCATAGTCCCCAGTGAATAGGCAGTTTGCCCTTCAATGATAACCCTATTTTGGACTAATTTTAAATATATGAAGGTATTGCGGGCAGGGATTTTTACAAAAAAGCCTCCCCTTTTAAAATACATACACACATACATACCTACATACATACATTTCAGAAGTTTTTGAGGACCCACTTTTAGGCCAGTGCACCAGAGCAAACTCTTGCCTTTTTTAAACCCTACCCATTTTAACCAAATACATACATTGGAGTGGCTGCATACATTGGAGTGGCTGTACCCTATGGTTGCACCACTCAAAAAATATATATACAAGGAAGGACATGGTGTTAAACAGAAAACGGCTACGGTATATGGTACTCCTGGTTTACTGGGATGGGGTTCAACTCCCTGCGTTGCCTCCTGGCTTATTCACCATTTATTTTGTCCTGTTGTATGCGCATGTAGATCCATTTTGCACAATCCTACTTTGTTGAGGCCAATACTTTCTTGTACTACATTACAGACAAAAATACAAAAATCACTCCAAAACCATGGGCCTCAAAATGATGAAAAACGGCGTGCTATAGTATGCCGTCCGAGACCATGGATGAGGATGACCATCGGATCTTTTTTTTCAAATCCTCAAAAATTTAGATAAACGGCTATAGTATGCCATACGGTATGGGCTATATAGCCCATGTTCAAAAATGATGAAAAACGAGGTTAATTGCAATTCCTCCGCAACACTCCGCAATTTGCTAACGGCCGGTAGTCACAGAATACAAAACTCTGATGCTGGCATTCAAAGCAGTGTTGCGGAGGAATTGCGGAGTGTTGCGGAGGATGCGGAGGAATTGCGGAGTGTTGCGGAGGATTTTTTTTTTTCAAAATTTCAAAAAACGATGGGCTATAACCCATGTTTTTTTTTTTTTCATTTTTTTCAAATCCTCAAAAATGATGAAAAACGGCGTGCTATAGTATGCCGTACGGTATGGGCTATAGCCCATGTTCAAAAATGATGAAAAACGAGGTTATTTTTTTTTTCCAAAATTTCAAAAAACGATGGGCTATAACCAGGGGCGTCACTACCGTGACGCAGACAACGCGATTGCGTGGGGGCCCATGACGCCTGAGGGCACACCCAGGTCGGGAGAAAAAAATAAAAGAGGTGGCAAATTTAAAAAATAAAAATAAACGAGGCGGCCGGGCCCCTTAACAATATATTGTTAACTGAGGTTGATTTTACGTCGCAAACCATTGTAGAAAAATACAATCACGACTTAACCTGTGAATTCCCCATTCAACTTGTATCATTCCGTGAGTGCCTGAGAGACAGCATAGTTAACGTGAAGACCATCCGAGAGCTCACAAAACTGCTTATTGTGGAGAACAGCAGCATTAGTTTTGGCGAAGTCTGCACTGTATTGCTGCTTTTCCTAACCATTCCAGTCACAGTGGCATCAGCCGAACGGTCATTCTCAAAATTAAAGCTGATCAAAAGTTATCTGAGGAGTACAATGGGACAGGGTCGGCTCAGTGGACTTGCCACTCTCCATCGAGAATACCCGTGCACGCCAGCTGGATGTGAAGGACCTGATAGATGATTTTGCCTCTTTATTTAATTACATAATTGCTGTCTAATTTTCGTGGTGCGCCGTCACCATATTTTTATAGCTCAACTTCACCTCTTTTTTTTCTCTTTTTTTCTCCTCTCAACCCGCTGTCCAAGGTGGCCTGCTGCCTGTGCGTGGTCTTCAAACGAAGCTTTTCATATGGAGATATGGAGATTTCATATGGACATTGTTGTGTTGGAAATGGAATGTTGCTGCATTTTACATGGAGGACTTGAGCATAATTAATTGACTTGTGCATGCAGGGCGCATACAGCGCGCTGCCGCTGCTGCGCAACTAACTATCAATTCTGCCCATCAGCTCATTTATTGTGGTCAAAACAGCTTTGAGAAACAAAATGAATAGTTTAAAATAAAATGCCAGTGTTTTACAGTACTTGATTATTTTGTTGTTTTCCTTAAGCATTTCTAGCTTGCCGCTTTTTAGTTTTCCGTGCTGTGCAACATGGCCTTATAGATTGACAGCGCATTGTTTTGGCTGTTTTCTTAGGTCGCATTCATACCAGAGAGCTTTGCTGCGATTAAAACGAATCCTGCTGCGCATTGTCAGAAAGTGCGCTTCGTTTGGCAGGTGTGAAGGCTCATTGGAATCCTAATGCGCAGCAAATAACCGCATTTTACTCCGCCCAAAAACGTGGGTTTCGCTTCGCTTCGAATCGCACTTGACTACGATTCGGTGCAGGTGTGAATGCAACCCGCAGTAAATAAAGGAAATGAAGCAAACATAATGTGGCGGGTGAGGAGCTGAACACAGTTGGAGACGGAGAAGGCATATTTTACGCAGCGCAAAGATGTCCCGTTACTGTGGATAGACGTGGTCGAATAAGGAGACTGAAGCCCTGATCGAAATGAGGACGTGTAGGCTACATTAATCAATTGCTTAAGAAAACACATAAAAACACTGCAGTGTATTATAGCCTACATAATATTCTGTCTGTCTGTCTGTGCGTGCTGTAAACATGGAGTGCTGTCACTGTGTGGGACTGGGGAGTTATATCAGTGCGCTCATGCAGCGCTGTGCTGCATGCCCAAAAGAACAGTGTGTGGCGGCTGCGTGCGTAGAGAGAGAGAGAGGGGGGGGGGGGGTCCCAGACGGCACGACACATGCACGTTATGAGTGTAATTTTATCACCATAGATTTCACTGTGTAGGCTATAGTTTATGAACGGAACACATTGATAAAGGTCCCCCCTGCTGCGTTTCCAATTGCTGCGAATGACACTGTGAAGGCAAACCGCAGCCAATTAAATATGCAAGTATCCCCTTTCCCCGCCCATACGGATCTGAGTCTACCGAAGTATTAGGTGAGAATGTGACCTTAGTTTCTTTTCATAATTGGCTAAACAGAAAAGAGACCGAATTTGATATATAATGCCACTTGCCACAGCTTGAATCTATTCATTTTAGAGTAGTGTTTGGTGACTTTGGTCTGATAGTTAATTTGTTTCTATATAGCGGCTTGGTGTGGGGGGGGGGGGGGGGGGGGGGCACTCTGGACCATCCTGCGTCAGGGCCTGTTGCTGCGTAGTGACGCCACTGGCTATAACCCATGTTTTTTTTTTTCTTTTCATTTTTTTCAAATCCTCAAAAATGATGAAAAACGGCGTGCTATAGTATGCCATACGGTATGGGCTATAGCCCATGTTCAAAAATGAAGAAAAACAAGGTTAATTTTTTTTTTCCAAAATTTCAAAAAACGATGGGCTATAACCCATGTTTTTTTTTTTCATTTTTTTCAAATCCTAAAAAAATATGAAAAACGGCGTGCTATAGTATGCCGTACGATATGGGCTATAGCCCATGTTCAAAAATGATGAAAAACGAGTTTTTTTTTCTTTTTTCAAAATTTCAAAAAACGATGGGCTATAACCCATGTTTTTTTTGTTTTTTTTTCATATCCTCAAAACAGACGTCTAAAACACGTCTATTTTTAGACTTGTTTTAGACGTTTATAAACAGAACTGTCCATCTAAATTCTAAACGGATGGTTAAATATAAGTTCCCGATTGTACCTTACATGCCGATGTGGCTCAAAAGATAAATCTGAGGTTCATAATCCAAAGGTTACTGGTTCAAAACTAATACTCAACCAATGCTGCAGTAATTTGAACTTTTCAAGGCTAGAATAAAAAATAAAAACTCATAAGCACCAGGAGACATCTGCTGATTGCCCCAAGGTGCCTTAGCTCAATGGTGTGGTGTGCTTGATCGGTAGCCTCTGCTACCACCTGCCTGCAGGTTCAAGTCCCATGCAAGGTACTAGTGAGGACCATCGGGAGACGGTGCTCTCTCCCCCTGTTTCCTGAAAAGTAGCAGTTGGGGGTTATGTTTGAAAGAACCCTGTCCACCTAAGATTTTACAGATAAGAATTAGGTCAAACGTTTAAAAATAAAATAGCAATTTGGCCCATCATCTGACAGAAAGAATAGTCTGTGTATTTGCATACTGGGCCAAAACTTGGTTGGAAAGTCCCTCTTTTATGTCTGGCTTCCAGGCCAGTTGGAAAAGGGCAAACTGAGAGGTGGTAAGAGTATGTTAAATTGGACATTTTCATGGTAAAAGGTTAGCTGGACAGGGTTCTTTCAGACATAAGCCCCAACCGTTACATCTCAGGAAACAGGGGGAGAGAGCACCCTCTCCCGATGGTCCTCCAGCACCTTGATGTCATGACATGGGACTTGAACCTGCCAACTGCCTGTAGCAGAGGCAACGGGTCAAGCGCTCCACACCATTACTCCAAGGCACCTTTGGGCATTCAGCAGATGTCTCCTGGTGCTTTTGAGTTTTTATTTTTCATTCAAGCCTTGAAAAGTTCAAATTACTGCAGCATTGAGCTGTAGGAGGAACAGGACTTGAACATGGAATGTCTGTACTGAAAGCCTGATGATTAGACCATTGCACCATCAGTCAGACACTCTCAGGCAAAGTCTCCTGGTCATTTTGAAGTGATCTTTTGTTCGTTAGCCTTCAGTTAGTAAAGTTTAAATAACACAGAATCATATTAATCAGATGTTTCTTAGCGCTGTTGAGGTCTTCTTTTATATGATAGTGTAACAGCCGGGAATCGAACCCTGGTCTCCCACGTGGAAAGCCAACATCTTAAACACTACGACAATTAGAGTTTTGAGGTAATCAGGCTGAGGCTGTGAGCCACTGCTAGAATAGCAGTAAATGAAGCTCAATAACTAGCATTAAACTTTAGGAAGAGTGGGATTTGAAAATGAACTCTCTGTGCGGAATAACCCCTACTACACCATCACTCAGTAACATCTGCCTCTTTGTACTGTTGAAGCGATCTTTTGTATGTTAGCCTTCAGATAGTAAAGTTGAAAGAATCAAGAGTTGAACATAGAATCACGTTCATCAGAGTGTAACACCCAGGAATCGAACACAGGTCACCTGCACTGAAGGACAACATCTTAACCACTAAGCCAAAGCAACTGCCTATGGCTCAGGGGAGACATGAGACTTTTGAGGTCATCAGGCTGAGGCTGTGAGCTAAAAAAAATTAAAAAAACGATGGGCTATAACCCATGTTTTTTTTTTTTTTTTTCATTTTTTTAAAATCCTCAAAAATGATGAAAAACGGCGTGCTATAGTATGCCGTACGATATGGGCTATAGCCCATGGTCAAAAATGATGAAAAACAAGGTTAAAAAAAAAATTCAAAAATTCAAAAAACGATGGGCTATAACCCATGTTTTTTTTTTTTTTTTTTTTTTTTTTTCAAATCCTCAAAAATGATGAAAAACTGCGTGCTATAGTATGCCGTACGGTATGGGCTATAGCCCATGGTCAAAAATGATGAAAAACGAGGTTAAAAGGAGGCTGAGGCTGAGGCTGTGAGCCACTGCTAGAATAGCAGTAAATGAAGCTCAATAACTCTAGCATTAAACTTTAGGAAGAGTGGGATTTGAACATGAACTCTCTGTGCTGAATAACCCCTACTACACCATCACTCAGTAACATCTGCCTCTTTGTACTGTTGAAGCTATCTTTTGTATGTTAGCCTTCAGATAGTAAAGCCCCTGGGACTCCGAATCCATATTCAATACACACACTTTTGCTTCAACACTCAACAGCCTTGTGTGGTGCTGTGGACTAGTGCGCTTGGCTGTAAACCAAGAGGTTGTTGGTTCGAATCCACCTCGGGGACGATGGTGCTTTTAACATGATCCGAAGCAGTACTGTTTAAACATTCTAGCTCTGTTTAACTCAAAAGCACCAGGAGAAATCTCCTGAATGCCCCAAGGTGCCTTGGCTCAATGGTGTGGAGCGCTTGACCCGTTGCCTCTGCTACAGACAGTTGGCAGGTTCAAGTCCCATGTCATGACGTCAAGGTGCTGGGAAGGACCATCGGGAGACGGTGCTCTCTCCCCCTGTTTCCTGAGATGTAACGGTCGGGGGTTATGTTTGAAAGAACCCTGTCCACGTAAGGTTTTACAGATGAGAATTAGGTCAAACGTTTAAAAATAAAATAGCAATGCATTTTGGTACATCATCTGACAGGATAGTCTGTGTATTTGCATACTGGAGCCCGATTATAATCCTGGACAATGGCAATGTCATTTTCTTGACTTTTGACAATGAAAAAACTACACACTATAGTATATTTGTTTAATCATTTTCACCTTTTTTTTAATCGACATTTTCATGGTAAAAGGTTAGCTGGACAGGGTTCTTTCAGACATAAGCCCCAACCGTTACATCTCAGGAAACAGGGGGAGAGAGCACCGTCTCCCGATGGTCCTTCCCAGCACCTTGACGTCATGACATGGGACTTGAACCTGCCAACTGTCTGTAGCAGAGGCAACGGGTCAAGCGCTCCACACCATTGAGCCAAGGCACCTTGGGGCATTCAGGAGATTTCTCCTGGTGCTTTTGAGTTTTTATTTTTTATTCAAGCCTTGAAAAGTTCAAATTACTGCAGCATTGAGCTGTGGGAGGAACAGGCCTTGAACATGGAATGTCTGTACTGAAAGCCTGATGATTAGACCACTGCACCATCAGTCAGACACTCTCAGGCAAAGTCTCCTGGTAATTTTGAAGTGATCTTTTGTTCGTTAGCCTTCAGTTCGTAAAGTTTAAATAACACAGCATCATATTAATCAGATGTTTCTTAGCGCTGTTGAGGTCTTCTTTTGTATGATAGTGTAACAGCCGGGAATCGAACCATGGTCTCCCACGTGGAAAGCCAACATCTTAACCACTACGACAATTAGAGTTTTGAGGTAGTCAGGCTGAGGCTGAGGCTGTGAGCCACTGCTAGAATAGCAGTAAATGAAGCTCAATAACTAGCATTAAACTTTAGGAAGAGTGGGATTTGAAAATGAACTCTCTGTGCGGAATAACCCTTACTACACCATCACTCAGTAACATCTGCCTCTTTGTACTGTTGAAGCGATCTTTTGTATGTTAGCCTTCAGATAGTAAAGTTGAAAGAATCAAGAGTTGAACATAGAATCACGTTCATCAGAGTGTAACACCCAGGAATCGAACACAGGTCACCTGCACTGAAGGCCAACATCTTAACCACTAAGCCAAAGCAACTGCCTATGGCTCAGGGGAGACATGAGACTTTTGAGGTCATCAGGCTGAGGCTGTGAGCTAAAAAAAAAAATCAAAAATTCAAAAAACGATGGGCTATAACCCATGTTTTTTTTTTTTTTTTTTTTTTTTAATCCTCAAAAATGATGAAAAACGGCGTGCTATAGTATGCCGTACGGTATGGGCTATAGCCCATGGTCAAAAATGATGAAAAACGAGGTTAAAAAAAAAATTCAAAAATTCAAAAAACGATGGGCTATAACCCATGTTTGTTTTTTTTTTCATTTTTTTCAAATCCTCAAAAATGATGAAAAACGGCGTGCTATAGTATGCCGTACGGTATGGGCTATAGCCCATGGTCAAAAATGATGAAAAACGAGGTTAAAAAAAAAATTCAAAAATTCAAAAAACGATGGGCTATAACCCATGTTTGTTTTTTTTTTCATTTTTTTCAAATCCTCAAAAATGATGAAAAACGGCGTGCTATAGTATGCCGTACGGTATGGGCTATAGCCCATGGTCAAAAATGATGAAAAACGAGGTTAAAAAAAAAATTCAAAAATTCAAAAAACGATGGGCTATAACCCATGTTTTTTTTCATTTTTCATTTTTTTCAAATCCTCAAAAATGATGAAAAACGGCGTGCTATAGTATGCCGTACGGTATGGGCTATAGCCCATGGTCAAAAATGATGAAAAACGAGGTAATCTTTTTTTTTCAAAAATTCAAAAAACGATGGGCTATAACCCATGTTTTTTTTTTTTTTCATTTTTTTTAAATCCTCAAAAATGATGAAAAACTGCGTGCTATAGTATGCCGTGCGATATGGGCTATAGCCCATGGTCAAAAATGATGAAAAACGAGGTTAAAAGGAGGCTGAGGCTGAGGCTGTGAGCCACTGCTAGAATAGCAGTAAATGAAGCTCAATAACTAGCATTAAACTTTAGGAAGAGTGGGATTTGAAAATGAACTCTCTGTGCGGAATAACCCTTACTACACCATCACTCAGTAACATCTGCCTCTTTGTACTGTTGAAGCGATCTTTTGTATGTTAGCCTTCAGATAGTAAAGTTGAAAGAATCAAGAGTTGAACATAGAATCACGTTCATCAGAGTGTAACACCCAGGAATCGAACACAGGTCACCTGCACTGAAGGCCAACATCTTAACCACTAACCCAAAGCAACTGCCTATGGCTCAGGGGAGACATGAGACTTTTGAGGTCATCAGGCTGAGGCTGTGAGCTAAAAAAAAAATTCAAAAATTCAAAAAACGATGGGCTATAACCCATGTTTTTTTTTTTTTTTTTTTTTTTTTAATCCTCAAAAATGATGAAAAACGGCGTGCTATAGTATGCCGTACGGTATGGGCTATAGCCCATGGTCAAAAATGATGAAAAACGAGGTTAAAAAAAAAATTCAAAAATTCAAAAAACGATGGGCTATAACCCATGTTTGTTTTTTTTTTCATTTTTTTCAAATCCTCAAAAATGATGAAAAACGGCGTGCTATAGTATGCCGTACGGTATGGGCTATAGCCCATGGTCAAAAATGATGAAAAACGAGGTTAAAAAAAAAATTCAAAAATTCAAAAAACGATGGGCTATAACCCATGTTTGTTTTTTTTTTCATTTTTTTCAAATCCTCAAAAATGATGAAAAACGGCGTGCTATAGTATGCCGTACGGTATGGGCTATAGCCCATGGTCAAAAATGATGAAAAACGAGGTTAAAAAAAAAATTCAAAAATTCAAAAAACGATGGGCTATAACCCATGTTTTTTTTCTTTTTTCATTTTTTTCAAATCCTCAAAAATGATGAAAAACGGCGTGCTATAGTATGCCGTACGGTATGGGCTATAGCCCATGGTCAAAAATGATGAAAAACGAGGTAATCTTTTTTTTTCAAAAATTCAAAAAACGATGGGCTATAACCCATGTTTTTTTTTTTTTTCATTTTTTTTAAATCCTCAAAAATGATGAAAAACTGCGTGCTATAGTATGCCGTACGATATGGGCTATAGCCCATGGTCAAAAATGATGAAAAACGAGGTTAAAAGGAGGCTGAGGCTGAGGCTGTGAGCCACTGCTAGAATAGCAGTAAATGAAGCTCAATAACTCTAGCATTAAACTTTAGGAAGAGTGGGATTTGAACATGAACTCTCTGTGCTGAATAACCCCTACTACACCATCACTCAGTAACATCTGCCTCTTTGTACTGTTGAAGCTATCTTTTGTATGTTAGCCTTCAGATAGTAAAGCCCCTGGGACTCCGAATCCATATTCAATACACACACTTTTGCTTCAACACTCAACAGCCTTGTGTGGCGCTGTGGACTAGTGCGCTTGGCTGTAAACCAAGAGGTTGTTGGTTCGAATCCACCTCGGGGACGATGGTGCTTTTAACATGATCCGAAGCAGTACTGTTTAAACATTCTAGCTCTGTTTAACTCAAAAGCACCAGGAGAAATCTCCTGAATGCCCCAAGGTGCCTTGGCTCAATGGTGTGGAGCGCTTGACCCGTTGCCTCTGCTACAGACAGTTGGCAGGTTCAAGTCCCATGTCATGACGTCAAGGTGCTGGGAAGGACCATCGGGAGACGGTGCTCTCTCCCCCTGTTTCCTGAGATGTAACGGTCGGGGGTTATGTTTGAAAGAACCCTGTCCACGTAAGGTTTTACAGATGAGAATTAGGTCAAACGTTTAAAAATAAAATAGCAATGCATTTTGGTACATCATCTGACAGGATAGTCTGTGTATTTGCATACAGGAGCCCGATTATAATCCTGGACAATGGCAATGTCATTTTCTTGACTTTTGACAATGAAAAAACTACACACTATAGTATATTTGTTTAATCATTTTCACCTTTTTTTTAATCGACATTTTCATGGTAAAAGGTTAGCTGGGCAGGGTTCTTTCAGACATAAGCCCCAACCGTTACATCTCAGGAAACAGGGGGAGAGAGCACCGTCTCCCGATGGTCCTTCCCAGCACCTTGACGTCATGACATGGGACTTGAACCTGCCAACTGTCTGTAGCAGAGGCAACGGGTCAAGCGCTCCACACCATTGAGCCAAGGCACCTTGGGGCATTCAGGAGATTTCTCCTGGTGCTTTTGAGTTTTTATTTTTTATTCAAGCCTTGAAAAGTTCAAATTACTGCAGCATTGAGCTGTGGGAGGAACAGGCCTTGAACATGGAATGTCTGTACTGAAAGCCTGATGATTAGACCACTGCACCATCAGTCAGACACTCTCAGGCAAAGTCTCCTGGTAATTTTGAAGTGATCTTTTGTTCGTTAGCCTTCAGTTCGTAAAGTTTAAATAACACAGCATCATATTAATCAGATGTTTCTTAGCGCTGTTGAGGTCTTCTTTTGTATGATAGTGTAACAGCCGGGAATCGAACCCTGGTCTCCCACGTGGAAAGCCAACATCTTAACCACTACGACAATTAGAGTTTTGAGGTAGTCAGGCTGAGGCTGAGGCTGAGGCTGTGAGCCACTGCTAGAATAGCAGTAAATGAAGCTCAATAACTAGCATTAAACTTTAGGAAGAGTGGGATTTGAAAATGAACTCTCTGTGCGGAATAACCCTTACTACACCATCACTCAGTAACATCTGCCTCTTTGTACTGTTGAAGCGATCTTTTGTATGTTAGCCTTCAGATAGTAAAGTTGAAAGAATCAAGAGTTGAACATAGAATCACGTTCATCAGAGTGTAACACCCAGGAATCGAACACAGGTCACCTGCACTGAAGGCCAACATCTTAACCACTAAGCCAAAGCAACTGCCTATGGCTCAGGGGAGACATGAGACTTTTGAGGTCATCAGGCTGAGGCTGTGAGCTAAAAAAAAAAATCAAAAATTCAAAAAACGATGGGCTATAACCCATGTTTTTTTTGTTTTTTTGTTTTTTTTTAATCCTCAAAAATGATGAAAAACGGCGTGCTATAGTATGCCGTACGGTATGGGCTATAGCCCATGGTCAAAAATGATGAAAAACGAGGTTAAAAAAAAAAATCAAAAATTCAAAAAACGATGGGCTATAACCCATGTTTGTTTTTTTTTTCATTTTTTTCAAATCCTCAAAAATGATGAAAAACGGCGTGCTATAGTATGCCGTACGGTATGGGCTATAGCCCATGGTCAAAAATGATGAAAAACGAGGTTAAAAAAAAAAATCAAAAATTCAAAAAACGATGGGCTATAACCCATGTTTTTTTTCTTTTTTCATTTTTTTCAAATCCTCAAAAATGATGAAAAACGGCGTGCTATAGTATGCCGTACGGTATGGGCTATAGCACATGGTTAAAAATGATGAAAAACGAGGTAAATTTTTTTTTCAAAAAATTCAAAAAACGATGGGCTATAACCCATGTTTTTTTTTTTTTTCAAATCCTCAAAAATGATGAAAAACGGCGTGCTATAGTATGCCGTACGGTATGGGCTATAGCCCATAGTCAAAAATGATGAAAAACGAGGTTAAAAAAAAAATTCAAAAATTCAAAAAACGATGGGCTATAACCCATGTTTTTTTTTTTTTTTTCATTTTTTTCAAATCCTCAAAAATGATGAAAAACGGCGTGCTATAGTATGCCGTACGGTATGGGCTATAGCCCATGGTCAAAAATGATGAAAAACGAGGTTAAAAAAAAAATTCAAAAATTCAAAAAACGATGGGCTATAACCCATGTTTTTTTTTTTTTTTTTTTTTTTTAATCCTCAAAAATGATGAAAAACGGCGTGCTATAGTATGCCGTACGGTATGGGCTATAGCCCATGGTCAAAAATGATGAAAAACGAGGTAATCTTTTTTTTTCAAAAATTCAAAAAACGATGGGCTATAACCCATGTTTTTTTTTTTTTTCTTTTTTTTAAAATCCTCAAAAATGATGAAAAACTGCGTGCTATAGTATGCCGTACGATATGGGCTATAGCCCATGGTCAAAAATGATGAAAAACGAGGTTAAAAGGAGGCTGAGGCTGAGGCTGTGAGCCACTGCTAGAATAGCAGTAAATGAAGCTCAATAACTCTAGCATTAAACTTTAGGAAGAGTGGGATTTGAACATGAACTCTCTGTGCTGAATAACCCCTACTACACCATCACTCAGTAACATCTGCCTCTTTGTACTGTTGAAGCTATCTTTTGTATGTTAGCCTTCAGATAGTAAAGCCCCTGGGACTCCGAATCCATATTCAATACACACACTTTTGCTTCAACACTCAACAGCCTTGTGTGGCGCTGTGGACTAGTGCGCTTGGCTGTAAACCAAGAGGTTGTTGGTTCGAATCCACCTCGGGGACGATGGTGCTTTTAACATGATCCGAAGCAGTACTGTTTAAACATTCTAGCTCTGTTTAACTCAAAAGCACCAGGAGAAATCTCCTGAATGCCCCAAGGTGCCTTGGCTCAATGGTGTGGAGCGCTTGACCCGTTGCCTCTGCTACAGACAGTTGGCAGGTTCAAGTCCCATGTCATGACGTCAAGGTGCTGGGAAGGACCATCGGGAGACGGTGCTCTCTCCCCCTGTTTCCTGAGATGTAACGGTCGGGGGTTATGTTTGAAAGAACCCTGTCCACGTAAGGTTTTACAGATGAGAATTAGGTCAAACGTTTAAAAATAAAATAGCAATGCATTTTGGTACATAATCTGACAGGATAGTCTGTGTATTTGCATACTGGAGCCCGATTATAATCCTGGACAATGGCAATGTCATTTTCTTGACTTTTGACAATGAAAAAACTACACACTATAGTATATTTGTTTAATCATTTTCACCTTTTTTTTAATCGACATTTTCATGGTAAAAGGTTAGCTGGACAGGGTTCTTTCAGACATAAGCCCCAACCGTTACATCTCAGGAAACAGGGGGAGAGAGCACCGTCTCCCGATGGTCCTTCCCAGCACCTTGACGTCATGACATGGGACTTGAACCTGCCAACTGTCTGTAGCAGAGGCAACGGGTCAAGCGCTCCACACCATTGAGCCAAGGCACCTTGGGGCATTCAGGAGATTTCTCCTGGTGCTTTTGAGTTTTTATTTTTTATTCAAGCCTTGAAAAGTTCAAATTACTGCAGCATTGAGCTGTGGGAGGAACAGGCCTTGAACATGGAATGTCTGTACTGAAAGCCTGATGATTAGACCACTGCACCATCAGTCAGACACTCTCAGGCAAAGTCTCCTGGTAATTTTGAAGTGATCTTTTGTTCGTTAGCCTTCAGTTCGTAAAGTTTAAATAACACAGCATCATATTAATCAGATGTTTCTTAGCGCTGTTGAGGTCTTCTTTTGTATGATAGTGTAACAGCCGGGAATCGAACCCTGGTCTCCCACGTGGAAAGCCAACATCTTAACCACTACGACAATTAGAGTTTTGAGGTAGTCAGGCTGAGGCTGAGGCTGTGAGCCACTGCTAGAATAGCAGTAAATGAAGCTCAATAACTAGCATTAAACTTTAGGAAGAGTGGGATTTGAAAATGAACTCTCTGTGCGGAATAACCCTTACTACACCATCACTCAGTAACATCTGCCTCTTTGTACTGTTGAAGCGATCTTTTGTATGTTAGCCTTCAGATAGTAAAGTTGAAAGAATCAAGAGTTGAACATAGAATCACGTTCATCAGAGTGTAACACCCAGGAATCGAACACAGGTCACCTGCACTGAAGGCCAACATCTTAACCACTAAGCCAAAGCAACTGCCTATGGCTCAGGGGAGACATGAGACTTTTGAGGTCATCAGGCTGAGGCTGTGAGCTAAAAAAAAAATTCAAAAATTCAAAAAACGATGGGCTATAACCCATGTTTTTTTTTTTTTTTTCATTTTTTTCAAATCCTCAAAAATGATGAAAAACGGCGTGCTATAGTATGCCGTACGGTATGGGCTATAGCCCATGGTCAAAAATGATGAAAAACGAGGTAATTTTTTTTTTTTCAAAAATAAAAAAAACGATGGGCTATAACCCATGTTTTGTTTTTTGTTTTTTTTCCAAATCCTCAAAAATGATGAAAAACGGCGTGCTATAGTATGCCGTACGGTATGGGCTATAGCCCATGGTCAAAAATGATGAAAAACGAGGTTAAAAAAAAAATTCAAAAATTAAATATACGATGGGCTATAACCCATGTTTGTTTTTTTTTTCATTTTTTTCAAATCCTCAAAAATGATGAAAAACGGCGTGCTATAGTATGCCGTACGGTATGGGCTATAGCCCATGGTCAAAAATGATGAAAAACGAGGTTAAAAAAAAAATTCAAAAATTCAAAAAACGATGGGCTATAACCCATGTTTTTTTTTTTTTTTTTTTTTTTTTCAAATCCTCAAAAATGATGAAAAACGGCGTGCTATAGTATGCCGTACGGTATGGGCTATAGCCCATGGTCAAAAATGATGAAAAACGAGGTTAAAAAAAAAATTCAAAAATTCAAAAAACGATGGGCTATAACCCATGTTTTTTTTTTTTTTTTTTTTTTTCAAATCCTCAAAAATGATGAAAAACGGCGTGCTATAGTATGCCGTACGGTATGGGCTATAGCCCATGGTCAAAAATGATGAAAAACGAGGTAATCTTTTTTTTTCAAAAATTCAAAAAACGATGGGCTATAACCCATGTTTTTTTTTTTTTTCATTTTTTTAAAATCCTCAAAAATGATGAAAAACGGCGTGCTATAGTATGCCGTACGATATGGGCTATAGCCCATGGTCAAAAATTATGAAAAACGAGGTTAAAAGGAGGCTGAGGCTGAGGCTGTGAGCCACTGCTAGAATAGCAGTAAATGAAGCTCAATAACTCTAGCATTAAACTTTAGGAAGAGTGGGATTTGAACATGAACTCTCTGTGCTGAATAACCCCTACTACACCATCACTCAGTAACATCTGCCTCTTTGTACTGTTGAAGCGATCTTTTGTATGTTAGCCTTCAGATAGTAAAGCCCCTGGGACTCCGAATCCATATTCAATACACACACTTTTGCTGCAACACTCAACAGCCTTGTGTGGCGCTGTGGACTAGTGCGCTTGGCTGTAAACCAAGAGGTTGTTGGTTCGAATCCACCTCGGGGACGATGGTGCTTTTAACATGATCCGAAGCAGTACTGTTTAAACATTCTAGCTCTGTTTAACTCAAAAGCACCAGGAGAAATCTCCTGAATGCCCCAAGGTGCCTTGGCTCAATGGTGTGGAGCGCTTGACCCGTTGCCTCTGCTACAGACAGTTGGCAGGTTCAAGTCCCATGTCATGACGTCAAGGTGCTGGGAAGGACCATCGGGAGACGGTGCTCTCTCCCCCTGTTTCCTGAGATGTAACGGTCGGGGGTTATGTTTGAAAGAACCCTGTCCACGTAAGGTTTTACAGATGAGAATTAGGTCAAACGTTTAAAAATAAAATAGCAATGCATTTTGGTACATAATCTGACAGGATAGTCTGTGTATTTGCATAATGGAGCCCGATTATAATCCTGGACAATGGCAATGTCATTTTCTTGACTTTTGACAATGAAAAAACTACACACTATAGTATATTTGTTTAATCATTTTCACCTTTTTTTTTATCGACATTTTCATGGTAAAAGGTTAGCTGGACAGGGTTCTTTCAGACATAAGCCCCAACCGTTACATCTCAGGAAACAGGGGGAGAGAGCACCGTCTCCCGATGGTCCTTCCCAGCACCTTGACGTCATGACATGGGACTTGAACCTGCCAACTGTCTGTAGCAGAGGCAACGGGTCAAGCGCTCCACACCATTGAGCCAAGGCACCTTGGGGCATTCAGGTGATTTCTCCTGGTGCTTTTGAGTTTTTATTTTTTATTCAAGCCTTGAAAAGTTCAAATTACTGCAGCATTGAGCTGTGGGAGGAACAGGCCTTGAACATGGAATGTCTGTACTGAAAGCCTGATGATTAGACCACTGCACCATCAGTCAGACACTCTCAGGCAAAGTCTCCTGGTAATTTTGAAGTGATCTTTTGTTCGTTAGCCTTCAGTTCGTAAAGTTTAAATAACACAGCATCATATTAATCAGATGTTTCTTAGCGCTGTTGAGGTCTTCTTTTGTATGATAGTGTAACAGCCGGGAATCGAACCCTGGTCTCCCACGTGGAAAGCCAACATCTTAACCACTACGACAATTAGAGTTTTGAGGTAGTCAGGCTGAGGCTGAGGCTGTGAGCCACTGCTAGAATAGCAGTAAATGAAGCTCAATAACTAGCATTAAACTTTAGGAAGAGTGGGATTTGAAAATGAACTCTCTGTGCGGAATAACCCTTACTACACCATCACTCAGTAACATCTGCCTCTTTGTACTGTTGAAGCGATCTTTTGTATGTTAGCCTTCAGATAGTAAAGTTGAAAGAATCAAGAGTTGAACATAGAATCACGTTCATCAGAGTGTAACACCCAGGAATCGAACACAGGTCACCTGCACTGAAGGCCAACATCTTAACCACTAAGCCAAAGCAACTGCCTATGGCTCAGGGGAGACATGAGACTTTTGAGGTCATCAGGCTGAGGCTGTGAGCTAAAAAAAAAAATCAAAAATTCAAAAAACGATGGGCTATAACCCATGTTTTTTTTTTTTTTTTCATTTTTTTCAAATCCTCAAAAATGATGAAAAACGGCGTGCTATAGTATGCCGTACGGTATGGGCTATAGCCCATGGTCAAAAATGATGAAAAACGAGGTACAATTTTTTTTTTCAAAAATAAAAAAAACGATGGGCTATAACCCATGTTTTTTTTTTTTTTCATTTTTTTCAAATCCTCAAAAATGATGAAAAACGGCGTGCTATAGTATGCCGTACGATATGGGCTATAGCCCATAGTCAAAAATGATGAAAAACGAGGTTAATTTTTTTTTTCAAAATTTCAAAAAACGATGGGCTATAACCCATGTTTTTTTTTTTTTTTTTTTTTTTTCAAATCCTCAAAAATGATGAAAAACGGCGTGCTATAGTATGCCGTACGGTATGGGCTATAGCCCATGGTCAAAAATGATGAAAAACGAGGTTAAATTTTTTTTTCAAAAATTCAAAAAACGATGGGCTATAACCCATGTTTGTTTTTTTGTTTTTTTTTCAAATCCTCAAAAATGATGAAAAACGGCGTGCTATAGTATGCCGTACGGTATGGGCTATAGCACATGGTTAAAAATGATGAAAAACAAGGTAAATTTTTTTTTCAAAAAATTCAAAAAACGATGGGCTATAACCCATGTTTTTTTTTTTTTTTTCATTTTTTTCAAATCCTCAAAAATGATGAAAAACTGCGTGCTATAGTATGCCGTACGGTATGGGCTATAGCCCATAGTCAAAAATGATGAAAAACGAGGTTAAAAAAAAAAATTCAAAATTTCAAAAAACGATGGGCTATAACCCATGTTTTTTTTTTTTTTTTCATTTTTTTTAAATCCTCAAAAATGATGAAAAACGGCGTGCTATAGTATGCCGTACGGTATGGGCTATAGCCCATGGTCAAAAATGATGAAAAACGAGGTTAAAAAAAAATTTCAAAAATTCAAAAAACGATGGGCTATAACCCATGTTTTTTTTTTGTTTTGTTTTTTTAATCCTCAAAAATGATGAAAAACGGCGTGCTATAGTATGCCGTACGGTATGGGCTATAGCACATGGTTAAAAATGATGAAAAACAAGGTAAATTTTTTTTTCAAAAAATTCAAAAAACGATGGGCTATAACCCATGTTTTTTTTTTTTTTTTCATTTTTTTCAAATCCTCAAAAATGATGAAAAACGGCGTGCTATAGTATGCCGTACGGTATGGGCTATAGCCCATAGTCAAAAATGATGAAAAACGAGGTTAAAAAAAAAAAATCAAAATTTCAAAAAACGATGGGCTATAACCCATGTTTTTTTTTTTTTTTTCATTTTTTTTAAATCCTCAAAAATGATGAAAAACGGCGTGCTATAGTATGCCGTACGGTATGGGCTATAGCCCATGGTCAAAAATGATGAAAAACGAGGTTAAAAAAAAAATTCAAAAATTCAAAAAACGATGGGCTATAACCCATGTTTTTTTTTTTTTTTTTTTTTTTCATCCTCAAAAATGATGAAAAACGGCGTGCTATAGTATGCCGTACGGTATGGGCTATAGCCCATGGTCAAAAATGATGAAAAACGAGGTAATCTTTTTTTTTCAAAAATTCAAAAAACGATGGGCTATAACCCATGTTTTTTTTTTTTTTCTTTTTTTTTAAATCCTCAAAAATGATGAAAAACGGCGTGCTATAGTATGCCGTACGATATGGGCTATAGCCCATGGTCAAAAATGATGAAAAACGAGGTTAAAAGGAGGCTGAGGCTGAGGCTGTGAGCCACTGCTAGAATAGCAGTAAATGAAGCTCAATAACTCTAGCATTAAACTTTAGGAAGAGTGGGATTTGAACATGAACTCTCTGTGCTGAATAACCCCTACTACACCATCACTCAGTAACATCTGCCTCTTTGTACTGTTGAAGCTATCTTTTGTATGTTAGCCTTCAGATAGTAAAGCCCCTGGGACTCCGAATCCATATTCAATACACACACTTTTGCTTCAACACTCAACAGCCTTGTGTGGCGCTGTGGACTAGTGCGCTTGGCTGTAAACCAAGAGGTTGTTGGTTCGAATCCACCTCGGGGACGATGGTGCTTTTAACATGATCCGAAGCAGTACTGTTTAAACATTCTAGCTCTGTTTAACTCAAAAGCACCAGGAGAAATCTCCTGAATGCCCCAAGGTGCCTTGGCTCAATGGTGTGGAGCGCTTGACCCGTTGCCTCTGCTACAGACAGTTGGCAGGTTCAAGTCCCATGTCATGACGTCAAGGTGCTGGGAAGGACCATCGGGAGACGGTGCTCTCTCCCCCTGTTTCCTGAGATGTAACGGTCGGGGGTTATGTTTGAAAGAACCCTGTCCACGTAAGGTTTTACAGATGAGAATTAGGTCAAACGTTTAAAAATAAAATAGCAATGCATTTTGGTACATAATCTGACAGGATAGTCTGTGTATTTGCATAATGGAGCCCGATTATAATCCTGGACAATGGCAATGTCATTTTCTTGACTTTTGACAATGAAAAAACTACACACTATAGTATATTTGTTTAATCATTTTCACCTTTTTTTTTATCGACATTTTCATGGTAAAAGGTTAGCTGGAAAGGGTTCTTTCAGACATAAGCCCCAACCGTTACATCTCAGGAAACAGGGGGAGAGAGCACCGTCTCCCGATGGTCCTTCCCAGCACCTTGACGTCATGACATGGGACTTGAACCTGCCAACTGTCTGTAGCAGAGGCAACGGGTCAAGCGCTCCACACCATTGAGCCAAGGCACCTTGGGGCATTCAGGTGATTTCTCCTGGTGCTTTTGAGTTTTTATTTTTTATTCAAGCCTTGAAAAGTTCAAATTACTGCAGCATTGAGCTGTGGGAGGAACAGGCCTTGAACATGGAATGTCTGTACTGAAAGCCTGATGATTAGACCACTGCACCATCAGTCAGACACTCTCAGGCAAAGTCTCCTGGTAATTTTGAAGTGATCTTTTGTTCGTTAGCCTTCAGTTCGTAAAGTTTAAATAACACAGCATCATATTAATCAGATGTTTCTTAGCGCTGTTGAGGTCTTCTTTTGTATGATAGTGTAACAGCCGGGAATCGAACCCTGGTCTCCCACGTGGAAAGCCAACATCTTAACCACTACGACAATTAGAGTTTTGAGGTAGTCAGGCTGAGGCTGAGGCTGTGAGCCACTGCTAGAATAGCAGTAAATGAAGCTCAATAACTAGCATTAAACTTTAGGAAGAGTGGGATTTGAAAATGAACTCTCTGTGCGGAATAACCCTTACTACACCATCACTCAGTAACATCTGCCTCTTTGTACTGTTGAAGCGATCTTTTGTATGTTAGCCTTCAGATAGTAAAGTTGAAAGAATCAAGAGTTGAACATAGAATCACGTTCATCAGAGTGTAACACCCAGGAATCGAACACAGGTCACCTGCACTGAAGGCCAACATCTTAACCACTAAGCCAAAGCAACTGCCTATGGCTCAGGGGAGACATGAGACTTTTGAGGTCATCAGGCTGAGGCTGTGAGCTAAAAAAAAAAATCAAAAATTCAAAAAACGATGGGCTATAACCCATGTTTTTTTTTTTTTTTTCATTTTTTTCAAATCCTCAAAAATGATGAAAAACGGCGTGCTATAGTATGCCGTACGGTATGGGCTATAGCCCATGGTCAAAAATGATGAAAAACGAGGTACAATTTTTTTTTTCAAAAATAAAAAAAACGATGGGCTATAACCCATGTTTTGTTTTTTTTTCATTTTTTTCAAATCCTCAAAAATGATGAAAAACGGCGTGCTATAGTATGCCGTACGATATGGGCTATAGCCCATAGTCAAAAATGATGAAAAACGAGGTTAATTCTTTTTTTCAAAATTTCAAAAAACGAAGGGCTATAACCCATGTTTTTTTTTTTTTTTTTTTTTTTTCAAATCCTCAAAAATGATGAAAAACGGCGTGCTATAGTATGCCGTACGGTATGGGCTATAGCCCATGGTCAAAAATGATGAAAAACGAGGTTAAATTTTTTTTTCAAAAATTCAAAAAACGATGGGCTATAACCCATGTTTGTTTTTTTTTTCATTTTTTTCAAATCCTCAAAAATGATGAAAAACGGCGTGCTATAGTATGCCGTACGGTATGGGCTATAGCCCATGGTCAAAAATGATGAAAAAAGAGGTTAAATTTTTTTTTCAAAAATTCAAAAAACGATGGGCTATAACCCATGTTTTTTTTGTTTTTTTGTTTTTTTTTCAAATCCTCAAAAATGATGAAAAACGGCGTGCTATAGTATGCCGTACGGTATGGGCTATAGCACATGGTTAAAAATGATGAAAAACAAGGTAATTTTTTTTTTCAAAAAATTCAAAAAACGATGGGCTATAACCCATGTTTTTTTTTTTTTTTTCATTTTTTTCAAATCCTCAAAAATGATGAAAAACTGCGTGCTATAGTATGCCGTACGGTATGGGCTATAGCCCATAGTCAAAAATGATGAAAAACGAGGTTAAAAAAAAAAATTCAAAATTTCAAAAAACGATGGGCTATAACCCATGTTTTTTTTTTTTTTTTCATTTTTTTTAAATCCTCAAAAATGATGAAAAACGGCGTGCTATAGTATGCCGTACGGTATGGGCTATAGCCCATGGTCAAAAATGATGAAAAACGAGGTTAAAAAAAAAATTCAAAAATTCAAAAAACGATGGGCTATAACCCATGTTTTTTTTTTTTTTTTTTTTTAATCCTCAAAAATGATGAAAAACGGCGTGCTATAGTATGCCGTACGGTATGGGCTATAGCACATGGTTAAAAATGATGAAAAACAAGGTAAATTTTTTTTTCAAAAAATTCAAAAAACGATGGGCTATAACCCATGTTTTTTTTTTTTTTTTCATTTTTTTCAAATCCTCAAAAATGATGAAAAACGGCGTGCTATAGTATGCCGTACGGTATGGGCTATAGCCCATAGTCAAAAATGATGAAAAACGAGGTTAAAAAAAAAAAATCAAAATTTCAAAAAACGATGGGCTATAACCCATGTTTTTTTTTTTTTTTTCATTTTTTTTAAATCCTCAAAAATGATGAAAAACGGCGTGCTATAGTATGCCGTACGGTATGGGCTATAGCCCATGGTCAAAAATGATGAAAAACGAGGTTAAAAACAAAATTCAAAAATTCAAAAAACGATGGGCTATAACCCATGTTTTTTTTTTTTTTTTTTTTTTTCATCCTCAAAAATGATGAAAAACGGCGTGCTATAGTATGCCGTACGGTATGGGCTATAGCCCATGGTCAAAAATGATGAAAAACGAGGTAATCTTTTTTTTTCAAAAATTCAAAAAACGATGGGCTATAACCCATGTTTTTTTTTTTTTTCTTTTTTTTTAAATCCTCAAAAATGATGAAAAACGGCGTGCTATAGTATGCCGTACGATATGGGCTATAGCCCATGGTCAAAAATGATGAAAAACGAGGTTAAAAGGAGGCTGAGGCTGAGGCTGTGAGCCACTGCTAGAATAGCAGTAAATGAAGCTCAATAACTCTAGCATTAAACTTTAGGAAGAGTGGGATTTGAACATGAACTCTCTGTGCTGAATAACCCCTACTACACCATCACTCAGTAACATCTGCCTCTTTGTACTGTTGAAGCTATCTTTTGTATGTTAGCCTTCAGATAGTAAAGCCCCTGGGACTCCGAATCCATATTCAATACACACACTTTTGCTTCAACACTCAACAGCCTTGTGTGGCGCTGTGGACTAGTGCGCTTGGCTGTAAACCAAGAGGTTGTTGGTTCGAATCCACCTCGGGGACGATGGTGCTTTTAACATGATCCGAAGCAGTACTGTTTAAACATTCTAGCTCTGTTTAACTCAAAAGCACCAGGAGAAATCTCCTGAATGCCCCAAGGTGCCTTGGCTCAATGGTGTGGAGCGCTTGACCCGTTGCCTCTGCTACAGACAGTTGGCAGGTTCAAGTCCCATGTCATGACGTCAAGGTGCTGGGAAGGACCATCGGGAGACGGTGCTCTCTCCCCCTGTTTCCTGAGATGTAACGGTCGGGGGTTATGTTTGAAAGAACCCTGTCCACGTAAGGTTTTACAGATGAGAATTAGGTCAAACGTTTAAAAATAAAATAGCAATGCATTTTGGTACATAATCTGACAGGATAGTCTGTGTATTTGCATAATGGAGCCCGATTATAATCCTGGACAATGGCAATGTCATTTTCTTGACTTTTGACAATGAAAAAACTACACACTATAGTATATTTGTTTAATCATTTTCACCTTTTTTTTTATCGACATTTTCATGGTAAAAGGTTAGCTGGAAAGGGTTCTTTCAGACATAAGCCCCAACCGTTACATCTCAGGAAACAGGGGGAGAGAGCACCGTCTCCCGATGGTCCTTCCCAGCACCTTGACGTCATGACATGGGACTTGAACCTGCCAACTGTCTGTAGCAGAGGCAACGGGTCAAGCGCTCCACACCATTGAGCCAAGGCACCTTGGGGCATTCAGGTGATTTCTCCTGGTGCTTTTGAGTTTTTATTTTTTATTCAAGCCTTGAAAAGTTCAAATTACTGCAGCATTGAGCTGTGGGAGGAACAGGCCTTGAACATGGAATGTCTGTACTGAAAGCCTGATGATTAGACCACTGCACCATCAGTCAGACACTCTCAGGCAAAGTCTCCTGGTAATTTTGAAGTGATCTTTTGTTCGTTAGCCTTCAGTTCGTAAAGTTTAAATAACACAGCATCATATTAATCAGATGTTTCTTAGCGCTGTTGAGGTCTTCTTTTGTATGATAGTGTAACAGCCGGGAATCGAACCCTGGTCTCCCACGTGGAAAGCCAACATCTTAACCACTACGACAATTAGAGTTTTGAGGTAGTCAGGCTGAGGCTGAGGCTGTGAGCCACTGCTAGAATAGCAGTAAATGAAGCTCAATAACTAGCATTAAACTTTAGGAAGAGTGGGATTTGAAAATGAACTCTCTGTGCGGAATAACCCTTACTACACCATCACTCAGTAACATCTGCCTCTTTGTACTGTTGAAGCGATCTTTTGTATGTTAGCCTTCAGATAGTAAAGTTGAAAGAATCAAGAGTTGAACATAGAATCACGTTCATCAGAGTGTAACACCCAGGAATCGAACACAGGTCACCTGCACTGAAGGCCAACATCTTAACCACTAAGCCAAAGCAACTGCCTATGGCTCAGGGGAGACATGAGACTTTTGAGGTCATCAGGCTGAGGCTGTGAGCTAAAAAAAAAAATCAAAAATTCAAAAAACGATGGGCTATAACCCATGTTTTTTTTTTTTTTTTCATTTTTTTCAAATCCTCAAAAATTATGAAAAACGGCGTGCTATAGTATGCCGTACGGTATGGGCTATAGCCCATGGTCAAAAATGATGAAAAACGAGGTGCAATTTTTTTTTTCAAAAATAAAAAAAACGATGGGCTATAACCCATGTTTTGTTTTTTTTTCATTTTTTTCAAATCCTCAAAAATGATGAAAAACGGCGTGCTATAGTATGCCGTACGATATGGGCTATAGCCCATAGTCAAAAATGATGAAAAACGAGGTTAATTTTTTTTTTCAAAATTTCAAAAAACGATGGGCTATAACCCATGTTTTTTTTTTTTTTTTTTTTTTTCCAAATCCTCAAAAATGATGAAAAACGGCGTGCTATAGTATGCCGTACGGTATGGGCTATAGCCCATGGTCAAAAATGATGAAAAACGAGGTTAAATTTTTTTTTCAAAAATTCAAAAAACGATGGGCTATAACCCATGTTTGTTTTTTTTTTCATTTTTTTCAAATCCTCAAAAATGATGAAAAACGGCGTGCTATAGTATGCCGTACGGTATGGGCTATAGCCCATGGTCAAAAATGATGAAAAACGAGGTTAATTTTTTTTTTCAAAAATTCAAAAAACGATGGGCTATAACCCATGTTTTTTTTGTTTTTTTGTTTTTTTTTCAAATCCTCAAAAATGATGAAAAACGGCGTGCTATAGTATGCCGTACGGTATGGGCTATAGCACATGGTTAAAAATGATGAAAAACAAGGTAAATTTTTTTTTCAAAAAATTCAAAAAACGATGGGCTATAACCCATGTTTTTTTTTTTTTCATTTTTTTCAAATCCTCAAAAATGATGAAAAACGGCGTGCTATAGTATGCCGTACGGTATGGGCTATAGCCCATAGTCAAAAATGATGAAAAACGAGGTTAAAAAAAAAATTTCAAAATTTCAAAAAACGATGGGCTATAACCCATGTTTTTTTTTTTTTTTTCATTTTTTTTAAATCCTCAAAAATGATGAAAAACGGCGTGCTATAGTATGCCGTACGGTATGGGCTATAGCCCATGGTCAAAAATGATGAAAAACGAGGTTAAAAAAAAAATTCAAAAATTCAAAAAACGATGGGCTATAACCCATGTTTTTTTTTTTTTTTTTTTTTTTAATCCTCAAAAATGATGAAAAACGGCGTGCTATAGTATGCCGTACGGTATGGGCTATAGCACATGGTTAAAAATGATGAAAAACAAGGTAAATTTTTTTTTCAAAAAATTCAAAAAACGATGGGCTATAACCCATGTTTTTTTTTTTTTTTTTCATTTTTTTCAAATCCTCAAAAATGATGAAAAACGGCGTGCTATAGTATGCCGTACGGTATGGGCTATAGCCCATAGTCAAAAATGATGAAAAACGAGGTTACAAAAAAAAAATCAAAATTTCAAAAAACGATGGGCTATAACCCATGTTTTTTTTTTTTTTTTCATTTTTTTTAAATCCTCAAAAATGATGAAAAACGGCGTGCTATAGTATGCCGTACGGTATGGGCTATAGCCCATGGTCAAAAATGATGAAAAACGAGGTTAAAAAAAAATTCAAAAATTCAAAAAACGATGGGCTATAACCCATGTTTTTTTTTTTTTGTTTTTTTTTCATCCTCAAAAATGATGAAAAACGGCGTGCTATAGTATGCCGTACGGTATGGGCTATAGCCCATGGTCAAAAATGATGAAAAACGAGGTAATCTTTTTTTTTCAAAAATTCAAAAAACGATGGGCTATAACCCATGTTTTTTTTTTTTTTCATTTTTTTTAAATCCTCAAAAATGATGAAAAACGGCGTGCTATAGTATGCCGTACGATATGGGCTATAGCCCATGGTCAAAAATGATGAAAAACGAGGTTAAAAGGAGGCTGAGGCTGAGGCTGTGAGCCACTGCTAGAATAGCAGTAAATGAAGCTCAATAACTCTAGCATTAAACTTTAGGAAGAGTGGGATTTGAACATGAACTCTCTGTGCTGAATAACCCCTACTACACCATCACTCAGTAACATCTGCCTCTTTGTACTGTTGAAGCTATCTTTTGTATGTTAGCCTTCAGATAGTAAAGCCCCTGGGACTCCGAATCCATATTCAATACACACACTTTTGCTTCAACACTCAACAGCCTTGTGTGGCGCTGTGGACTAGTGCGCTTGGCTGTAAACCAAGAGGTTGTTGGTTCGAATCCACCTCGGGGACGATGGTGCTTTTAACATGATCCGAAGCAGTACTGTTTAAACATTCTAGCTCTGTTTAACTCAAAAGCACCAGGAGAAATCTCCTGAATGCCCCAAGGTGCCTTGGCTCAATGGTGTGGAGCGCTTGACCCGTTGCCTCTGCTACAGACAGTTGGCAGGTTCAAGTCCCATGTCATGACGTCAAGGTGCTGGGAAGGACCATCGGGAGACGGTGCTCTCTCCCCCTGTTTCCTGAGATGTAACGGTCGGGGGTTATGTTTGAAAGAACCCTGTCCACGTAAGGTTTTACAGATGAGAATTAGGTCAAACGTTTAAAAATAAAATAGCAATGCATTTTGGTACATAATCTGACAGGATAGTCTGTGTATTTGCATAATGGAGCCCGATTATAATCCTGGACAATGGCAATGTCATTTTCTTGACTTTTGACAATGAAAAAACTACACACTATAGTATATTTGTTTAATCATTTTCACCTTTTTTTTTAATCGACATTTTCATGGTAAAAGGTTAGCTGGACAGGGTTCTTTCAGACATAAGCCCCAACCGTTACATCTCAGGAAACAGGGGGAGAGAGCACCGTCTCCCGATGGTCCTTCCCAGCACCTTGACGTCATGACATGGGACTTGAACCTGCCAACTGTCTGTAGCAGAGGCAACGGGTCAAGCGCTCCACACCATTGAGCCAAGGCACCTTGGGGCATTCAGGTGATTTCTCCTGGTGCTTTTGAGTTTTTATTTTTTATTCAAGCCTTGAAAAGTTCAAATTACTGCAGCATTGAGCTGTGGGAGGAACAGGCCTTGAACATGGAATGTCTGTACTGAAAGCCTGATGATTAGACCACTGCACCATCAGTCAGACACTCTCAGGCAAAGTCTCCTGGTAATTTTGAAGTGATCTTTTGTTCGTTAGCCTTCAGTTCGTAAAGTTTAAATAACACAGCATCATATTAATCAGATGTTTCTTAGCGCTGTTGAGGTCTTCTTTTGTATGATAGTGTAACAGCCGGGAATCGAACCCTGGTCTCCCACGTGGAAAGCCAACATCTTAACCACTACGACAATTAGAGTTTTGAGGTAGTCAGGCTGAGGCTGAGGCTGTGAGCCACTGCTAGAATAGCAGTAAATGAAGCTCAATAACTAGCATTAAACTTTAGGAAGAGTGGGATTTGAAAATGAACTCTCTGTGCGGAATAACCCTTACTACACCATCACTCAGTAACATCTGCCTCTTTGTACTGTTGAAGCGATCTTTTGTATGTTAGCCTTCAGATAGTAAAGTTGAAAGAATCAAGAGTTGAACATAGAATCACGTTCATCAGAGTGTAACACCCAGGAATCGAACACAGGTCACCTGCACTGAAGGCCAACATCTTAACCACTAAGCCAAAGCAACTGCCTATGGCTCAGGGGAGACATGAGACTTTTGAGGTCATCAGGCTGAGGCTGTGAGCTAAAAAAAAAAATCAAAAATTCAAAAAACGATGGGCTATAACCCATGTTTTTTTTTTTTTTTTTTTTTTTTCAAATCCTCAAAAATGATGAAAAACGGCGTGCTATAGTATGCCGTACGGTATGGGCTATAGCCCATGGTCAAAAATGATGAAAAACGAGGTACAATTTTTTTTTTCAAAAATAAAAAAAACGATGGGCTATAACCCATGTTTTGTTTTTTTTTCATTTTTTTCAAATCCTCAAAAATGATGAAAAACGGCGTGCTATAGTATGCCGTACGATATGGGCTATAGCCCATAGTCAAAAATGATGAAAAACGAGGTTAATTTTTTTTTTCAAAATTTCAAAAAACGATGGGCTATAACCCATGTTTTTTTTTTTTTTTTTTTTTTTCCAAATCCTCAAAAATGATGAAAAACGGCGTGCTATAGTATGCCGTACGGTATGGGCTATAGCCCATGGTCAAAAATGATGAAAAACGAGGTTAAATTTTTTTTTCAAAAATTCAAAAAACGATGGGCTATAACCCATGTTTGTTTTTTTTTTCATTTTTTTCAAATCCTCAAAAATGATGAAAAACGGCGTGCTATAGTATGCCGTACGGTATGGGCTATAGCCCATGGTCAAAAATGATGAAAAACGAGGTTAAATTTTTTTTTCAAAAATTCAAAAAACGATGGGCTATAACCCATGTTTTTTTTGTTTTTTTGTTTTTTTTTCAAATCCTCAAAAATGATGAAAAACGGCGTGCTATAGTATGCCGTACGGTATGGGCTATAGCACATGGTTAAAAATGATGAAAAACAAGGTAAAATTTTTTTTCAAAAAATTCAAAAAACGATGGGCTATAACCCATGTTTTTTTTTTTTTCATTTTTTTCAAATCCTCAAAAATGATGAAAAACGGCGTGCTATAGTATGCCGTACGGTATGGGCTATAGCCCATAGTCAAAAATGATGAAAAACGAGGTTAAAAATTTTTTTTCAAAATTTCAAAAAACGATGGGCTATAACCCATGTTTTTTTTTTTTTTTTCATTTTTTTTAAATCCTCAAAAATGATGAAAAACGGCGTGCTATAGTATGCCGTACGGTATGGGCTATAGCCCATGGTCAAAAATGATGAAAAACGAGGTTAAAAAAAAAATTCAAAAATTCAAAAAACGATGGGCTATAACCCATGTTTTTTTTTTTTTTTTTTTTTTTTATCCTCAAAAATGATGAAAAACGGCGTGCTATAGTATGCCGTACGGTATGGGCTATAGCACATGGTTAAAAATGATGAAAAACAAGGTAAATTCTTTTTTCAAAAAATTCAAAAAACGATGGGCTATAACCCATGTTTTTTTTTTTTTTTTCATTTTTTTCAAATCCTCAAAAATGATGAAAAACGGCGTGCTATAGTATGCCGTACGGTATGGGCTATAGCCCATAGTCAAAAATGATGAAAAACGAGGTTAAAAAAAAAAAATCAAAATTTCAAAAAACGATGGGCTATAACCCATGTTTTTTTTTTTTTTTTCATTTTTTTTAAATCCTCAAAAATGATGAAAAACGGCGTGCTATAGTATGCCGTACGGTATGGGCTATAGCCCATGGTCAAAAATGATGAAAAACGAGGTTAAAAAAAAATTCAAAAATTCAAAAAACGATGGGCTATAACCCATGTTTTTTTTTTTTTTTTTTTTTTTCATCCTCAAAAATGATGAAAAACGGCGTGCTATAGTATGCCGTACGGTATGGGCTATAGCCCATGGTCAAAAATGATGAAAAACGAGGTAATCTTTTTTTTTCAAAAATTCAAAAAACGATGGGCTATAACCCATGTTTTTTTTTTTTTTCATTTTTTTTAAATCCTCAAAAATGATGAAAAACGGCGTGCTATAGTATGCCGTACGATATGGGCTATAGCCCATGGTCAAAAATGATGAAAAACGAGGTTAAAAGGAGGCTGAGGCTGAGGCTGTGAGCCACTGCTAGAATAGCAGTAAATGAAGCTCAATAACTCTAGCATTAAACTTTAGGAAGAGTGGGATTTGAACATGAACTCTCTGTGCTGAATAACCCCTACTACACCATCACTCAGTAACATCTGCCTCTTTGTACTGTTGAAGCTATCTTTTGTATGTTAGCCTTCAGATAGTAAAGCCCCTGGGACTCCGAATCCATATTCAATACACACACTTTTGCTTCAACACTCAACAGCCTTGTGTGGCGCTGTGGACTAGTGCGCTTGGCTGTAAACCAAGAGGTTGTTGGTTCGAATCCACCTCGGGGACGATGGTGCTTTTAACATGATCCGAAGCAGTACTGTTTAAACATTCTAGCTCTGTTTAACTCAAAAGCACCAGGAGAAATCTCCTGAATGCCCCAAGGTGCCTTGGCTCAATGGTGTGGAGCGCTTGACCCGTTGCCTCTGCTACAGACAGTTGGCAGGTTCAAGTCCCATGTCATGACGTCAAGGTGCTGGGAAGGACCATCGGGAGACGGTGCTCTCTCCCCCTGTTTCCTGAGATGTAACGGTCGGGGGTTATGTTTGAAAGAACCCTGTCCACGTAAGGTTTTACAGATGAGAATTAGGTCAAACGTTTAAAAATAAAATAGCAATGCATTTTGGTACATAATCTGACAGGATAGTCTGTGTATTTGCATAATGGAGCCCGATTATAATCCTGGACAATGGCAATGTCATTTTCTTGACTTTTGACAATGAAAAAACTACACACTATAGTATATTTGTTTAATCATTTTCACCTTTTTTTTTATCGACATTTTCATGGTAAAAGGTTAGCTGGACAGGGTTCTTTCAGACATAAGCCCCAACCGTTACATCTCAGGAAACAGGGGGAGAGAGCACCGTCTCCCGATGGTCCTTCCCAGCACCTTGACGTCATGACATGGGACTTGAACCTGCCAACTGTCTGTAGCAGAGGCAACGGGTCAAGCGCTCCACACCATTGAGCCAAGGCACCTTGGGGCATTCAGGTGATTTCTCCTGGTGCTTTTGAGTTTTTATTTTTTATTCAAGCCTTGAAAAGTTCAAATTACTGCAGCATTGAGCTGTGGGAGGAACAGGCCTTGAACATGGAATGTCTGTACTGAAAGCCTGATGATTAGACCACTGCACCATCAGTCAGACACTCTCAGGCAAAGTCTCCTGGTAATTTTGAAGTGATCTTTTGTTCGTTAGCCTTCAGTTCGTAAAGTTTAAATAACACAGCATCATATTAATCAGATGTTTCTTAGCGCTGTTGAGGTCTTCTTTTGTATGATAGTGTAACAGCCGGGAATCGAACCCTGGTCTCCCACGTGGAAAGCCAACATCTTAACCACTACGACAATTAGAGTTTTGAGGTAGTCAGGCTGAGGCTGAGGCTGTGAGCCACTGCTAGAATAGCAGTAAATGAAGCTCAATAACTAGCATTAAACTTTAGGAAGAGTGGGATTTGAAAATGAACTCTCTGTGCGGAATAACCCTTACTACACCATCACTCAGTAACATCTGCCTCTTTGTACTGTTGAAGCGATCTTTTGTATGTTAGCCTTCAGATAGTAAAGTTGAAAGAATCAAGAGTTGAACATAGAATCACGTTCATCAGAGTGTAACACCCAGGAATCGAACACAGGTCACCTGCACTGAAGGCCAACATCTTAACCACTAAGCCAAAGCAACTGCCTATGGCTCAGGGGAGACATGAGACTTTTGAGGTCATCAGGCTGAGGCTGTGAGCTAAAAAAAAAAATCAAAAATTCAAAAAACGATGGGCTATAACCCATGTTTTTTTTTTTTTTTTTCAATTTTTTCAAATCCTCAAAAATGATGAAAAACGGCGTGCTATAGTATGCCGTACGGTATGGGCTATAGCCCATGGTCAAAAATGATGAAAAACGAGGTACAATTTTTTTTTTCAAAAATAAAAAAAACGATGGGCTATAACCCATGTTTTGTTTTTTTTTCATTTTTTTCAAATCCTCAAAAATGATGAAAAACGGGGTGCTATAGTATGCCGTACGATATGGGCTATAGCCCATAGTCAAAAATGATGAAAAACGAGGTTAATTTTTTTTTTCAAAATTTCAAAAAACGATGGGCTATAACCCATGTTTTTTTTTTGTTTTTTTTTTTTTCAAATCCTCAAAAATGATGAAAAACGGCGTGCTATAGTATGCCGTACGGTATGGGCTATAGCCCATGGTCAAAAATTATGAAAAACGAGGTTAATTTTTTTTTTCAAAAATTCAAAAAACGATGGGCTATAACCCATGTTTGTTTTTTTTTCATTTTTTTCAAATCCTCAAAAATGATGAAAAACGGCGTGCTATAGTATGCCGTACGGTATGGGCTATAGCCCATGGTCAAAAATGATGAAAAAAGAGGTTAAATTTTTTTTTCAAAAATTCAAAAAACGATGGGCTATAACCCATGTTTTTTTTGTTTTTTTGTTTTTTTTTCAAATCCTCAAAAATGATGAAAAACGGCGTGCTATAGTATGCCGTACGGTATGGGCTATAGCACATGGTTAAAAATGATGAAAAACAAGGTAAATTTTTTTTTCAAAAAATTCAAAAAACGATGGGCTATAACCCATGTTTTTTTTTTTTTTTTCATTTTTTTCAAATCCTCAAAAATGATGAAAAACGGCGTGCTATAGTATGCCGTACGGTATGGGCTATAGCCCATAGTCAAAAATGATGAAAAACGAGGTTAAAAAAAAAAATTCAAAATTTCAAAAAACGATGGGCTATAACCCATGTTTTTTTTTTTTTTTTCATTTTTTTTAAATCCTCAAAAATGATGAAAAACGGCGTGCTATAGTATGCCGTACGGTATGGGCTATAGCCCATGGTCAAAAATGATGAAAAACGAGGTAAAAAAAAAAATTCAAAAATTCAAAAAACGATGGGCTATAACCCATGTTTTTTTTTTTTTTTTTTTTTTTAATCCTCAAAAATGATGAAAAACGGCGTGCTATAGTATGCCGTACGGTATGGGCTATAGCACATGGTTAAAAATGATGAAAAACAAGGTAAATTTTTTTTTCAAAAAATTCAAAAAACGATGGGCTATAACCCATGTTTTTTTTTTTTTTTTCATTTTTTTCAAATCCTCAAAAATGATGAAAAACGGCGTGCTATAGTATGCCGTACGGTATGGGCTATAGCCCATAGTCAAAAATGATGAAAAACGAGGTTAAAAAAAAAAAATCAAAATTTCAAAAAACGATGGGCTATAACCCATGTTTTTTTTTTTTTTTTCATTTTTTTTAAATCCTCAAAAATGATGAAAAACTGCGTGCTATAGTATGCCGTACGGTATGGGCTATAGCCCATGGTCAAAAATGATGAAAAACGAGGTTAAAAAAAAAATTCAAAAATTCAAAAAACGATGGGCTATAACCCATGTTTTTTTTTTTTTGTTTTTTTTTAATCCTCAAAAATGATGAAAAACGGCGTGCTATAGTATGCCGTACGGTATGGGCTATAGCCCATGGTCAAAAATGATGAAAAACGAGGTAATCTTTTTTTTTCAAAAATTCAAAAAACGATGGGCTATAACCCATGTTTTTTTTTTTTTTTTTTTTTTTTAAATCCTCAAAAATGATGAAAAACGGCGTGCTATAGTATGCCGTACGATATGGGCTATAGCCCATGGTCAAAAATGATGAAAAACGAGGTTAAAAGGAGGCTGAGGCTGAGGCTGTGAGCCACTGCTAGAATAGCAGTAAATGAAGCTCAATAACTCTAGCATTAAACTTTAGGAAGAGTGGGATTTGAACATGAACTCTCTGTGCTGAATAACCCCTACTACACCATCACTCAGTAACATCTGCCTCTTTGTACTGTTGAAGCTATCTTTTGTATGTTAGCCTTCAGATAGTAAAGCCCCTGGGACTCCGAATCCATATTCAATACACACACTTTTGCTTCAACACTCAACAGCCTTGTGTGGCGCTGTGGACTAGTGCGCTTGGCTGTAAACCAAGAGGTTGTTGGTTCGAATCCACCTCGGGGACGATGGTGCTTTTAACATGATCCGAAGCAGTACTGTTTAAACATTCTAGCTCTGTTTAACTCAAAAGCACCAGGAGAAATCTCCTGAATGCCCCAAGGTGCCTTGGCTCAATGGTGTGGAGCGCTTGACCCGTTGCCTCTGCTACAGACAGTTGGCAGGTTCAAGTCCCATGTCATGACGTCAAGGTGCTGGGAAGGACCATCGGGAGACGGTGCTCTCTCCCCCTGTTTCCTGAGATGTAACGGTCGGGGGTTATGTTTGAAAGAACCCTGTCCACGTAAGGTTTTACAGATGAGAATTAGGTCAAACGTTTAAAAATAAAATAGCAATGCATTTTGGTACATAATCTGACAGGATAGTCTGTGTATTTGCATAATGGAGCCCGATTATAATCCTGGACAATGGCAATGTCATTTTCTTGACTTTTGACAATGAAAAAACTACACACTATAGTATATTTGTTTAATCATTTTCACCTTTTTTTTTATCGACATTTTCATGGTAAAAGGTTAGCTGGACAGGGTTCTTTCAGACATAAGCCCCAACCGTTACATCTCAGGAAACAGGGGGAGAGAGCACCGTCTCCCGATGGTCCTTCCCAGCACCTTGACGTCATGACATGGGACTTGAACCTGCCAACTGTCTGTAGCAGAGGCAACGGGTCAAGCGCTCCACACCATTGAGCCAAGGCACCTTGGGGCATTCAGGTGATTTCTCCTGGTGCTTTTGAGTTTTTATTTTTTATTCAAGCCTTGAAAAGTTCAAATTACTGCAGCATTGAGCTGTGGGAGGAACAGGCCTTGAACATGGAATGTCTGTACTGAAAGCCTGATGATTAGACCACTGCACCATCAGTCAGACACTCTCAGGCAAAGTCTCCTGGTAATTTTGAAGTGATCTTTTGTTCGTTAGCCTTCAGTTCGTAAAGTTTAAATAACACAGCATCATATTAATCAGATGTTTCTTAGCGCTGTTGAGGTCTTCTTTTGTATGATAGTGTAACAGCCGGGAATCGAACCCTGGTCTCCCACGTGGAAAGCCAACATCTTAACCACTACGACAATTAGAGTTTTGAGGTAGTCAGGCTGAGGCTGAGGCTGTGAGCCACTGCTAGAATAGCAGTAAATGAAGCTCAATAACTAGCATTAAACTTTAGGAAGAGTGGGATTTGAAAATGAACTCTCTGTGCGGAATAACCCTTACTACACCATCACTCAGTAACATCTGCCTCTTTGTACTGTTGAAGCGATCTTTTGTATGTTAGCCTTCAGATAGTAAAGTTGAAAGAATCAAGAGTTGAACATAGAATCACGTTCATCAGAGTGTAACACCCAGGAATCGAACACAGGTCACCTGCACTGAAGGCCAACATCTTAACCACTAAGCCAAAGCAACTGCCTATGGCTCAGGGGAGACATGAGACTTTTGAGGTCATCAGGCTGAGGCTGTGAGCTAAAAAAAAAAATCAAAAATTCAAAAAACGATGGGCTATAACCCATGTTTTTTTTTTTTTTTTCATTTTTTTCAAATCCTCAAAAATGATGAAAAACGGCGTGCTATAGTATGCCGTACGGTATGGGCTATAGCCCATGGTCAAAAATGATGAAAAACGAGGTACAATTTTTTTTTTCAAAAATAAAAAAAACGATGGGCTATAACCCATGTTTTTTTTCTTTTTTTTCTTTTTTTTCCAAATCCTCAAAAATGATGAAAAACGGCGTGCTATAGTATGCCGTACGGTATGGGCTATAGCCCATGGTCAAAAATGATGAAAAACGAGGTTAAATTTTTTTTTCAAAAATTCAAAAAACGATGGGCTATAACCCATGTTTGTTTTTTTTTTCATTTTTTTCAAATCCTCAAAAATGATGAAAAACGGCGTGCTATGGTATGCCGTACGGTATGGGCTATAGCCCATGGTCAAAAATGATGAAAAACGAGATTAAAAAAAAAATTCAAAAATTCAAAAAACGATGGGCTATAACCCATGTTTTTTTTGTTTTTTTGTTTTTTTTTCAAATCCTCAAAAATGATGAAAAACGGCGTGCTATAGTATGCCGTACGGTATGGGCTATAGCACATGGTTAAAAATGATGAAAAACAAGGTAAATTTTTTTTTCAAAAAATTCAAAAAACGATGGGCTATAACCCATGTTTTTTTTTTTTTTTCATTTTTTTTAAATCCTCAAAAATGATGAAAAACGGCGTGCTATAGTATGCCGTACGGTATGGGCTATAGCCCATGGTCAAAAATGATGAAAAACGAGGTTAAAAAAAAAATTCAAAAATTCAAAAAACGATGGGCTATAACCCATGTTTTTTTTTTTTTTTTTTTTTTAATCCTCAAAAATGATGAAAAACGGCGTGCTATAGTATGCCGTACGGTATGGGCTATAGCCCATGGTCAAAAATGATGAAAAACGAGGTAATCTTTTTTTTTCAAAAAATTCAAAAAACGATGGGCTATAACCCATGTTTTTTTTTTTTTTTCATTTTTTTTAAATCCTCAAAAATGATGAAAAACGGCGTGCTATAGTATGCCGTACGGTATGGGCTATAGCCCATGGTCAAAAATGATGAAAAACGAGGTTAAAAAAAAAATTCAAAAATTCAAAAAACGATGGGCTATAACCCATGTTTTTTTTTGTTTTTTTTTTTTAATCCTCAAAAATGATGAAAAACGGCGTGCTATAGTATGCCGTACGGTATGGGCTATAGCCCATGGTCAAAAATGATGAAAAACGAGGTAATCTTTTTTTTTCAAAAATTCAAAAAACGATGGGCTATAACCCATGTTTTTTTTTTTTTTTTTTTTTTTTAAATCCTCAAAAATGATGAAAAACGGCGTGCTATAGTATGCCGTACGATATGGGCTATAGCCCATGGTCAAAAATGATGAAAAACGAGGTTAAAAGGAGGCTGAGGCTGAGGCTGTGAGCCACTGCTAGAATAGCAGTAAATGAAGCTCAATAACTCTAGCATTAAACTTTAGGAAGAGTGGGATTTGAACATGAACTCTCTGTGCTGAATAACCCCTACTACACCATCACTCAGTAACATCTGCCTCTTTGTACTGTTGAAGCTATCTTTTGTATGTTAGCCTTCAGATAGTAAAGCCCCTGGGACTCCGAATCCATATTCAATACACACACTTTTGCTTCAAAACTCAACAGCCTTGTGTGGCGCTGTGGACTAGTGCGCTTGGCTGTAAACCAAGAGGTTGTTGGTTCGAATCCACCTCGGGGACGATGGTGCTTTTAACATGATCCGAAGCAGTACTGTTTAAACATTCTAGCTCTGTTTAACTCAAAAGCACCAGGAGAAATCTCCTGAATGCCCCAAGGTGCCTTGGCTCAATGGTGTGGAGCGCTTGACCCGTTGCCTCTGCTACAGACAGTTGGCAGGTTCAAGTCCCATGTCATGACGTCAAGGTGCTGGGAAGGACCATCGGGAGACGGTGCTCTCTCCCCCTGTTTCCTGAGATGTAACGGTCGGGGGTTATGTTTGAAAGAACCCTGTCCACGTAAGGTTTTACAGATGAGAATTAGGTCAAACGTTTAAAAATAAAATAGCAATGCATTTTGGTACATAATCTGACAGGATAGTCTGTGTATTTGCATAATGGAGCCCGATTATAATCCTGGACAATGGCAATGTCATTTTCTTGACTTTTGACAATGAAAAAACTACACACTATAGTATATTTGTTTAATCATTTTCACCTTTTTTTTTATCGACATTTTCATGGTAAAAGGTTAGCTGGACAGGGTTCTTTCAGACATAAGCCCCAACCGTTACATCTCAGGAAACAGGGGGAGAGAGCACCGTCTCCCGATGGTCCTTCCCAGCACCTTGACGTCATGACATGGGACTTGAACCTGCCAACTGTCTGTAGCAGAGGCAACGGGTCAAGCGCTCCACACCATTGAGCCAAGGCACCTTGGGGCATTCAGGTGATTTCTCCTGGTGCTTTTGAGTTTTTATTTTTTATTCAAGCCTTGAAAAGTTCAAATTACTGCAGCATTGAGCTGTGGGAGGAACAGGCCTTGAACATGGAATGTCTGTACTGAAAGCCTGATGATTAGACCACTGCACCATCAGTCAGACACTCTCAGGCAAAGTCTCCTGGTAATTTTGAAGTGATCTTTTGTTCGTTAGCCTTCAGTTCGTAAAGTTTAAATAACACAGCATCATATTAATCAGATGTTTCTTAGCGCTGTTGAGGTCTTCTTTTGTATGATAGTGTAACAGCCGGGAATCGAACCCTGGTCTCCCACGTGGAAAGCCAACATCTTAACCACTACGACAATTAGAGTTTTGAGGTAGTCAGGCTGAGGCTGAGGCTGTGAGCCACTGCTAGAATAGCAGTAAATGAAGCTCAATAACTAGCATTAAACTTTAGGAAGAGTGGGATTTGAAAATGAACTCTCTGTGCGGAATAACCCTTACTACACCATCACTCAGTAACATCTGCCTCTTTGTACTGTTGAAGCGATCTTTTGTATGTTAGCCTTCAGATAGTAAAGTTGAAAGAATCAAGAGTTGAACATAGAATCACGTTCATCAGAGTGTAACACCCAGGAATCGAACACAGGTCACCTGCACTGAAGGCCAACATCTTAACCACTAAGCCAAAGCAACTGCCTATGGCTCAGGGGAGACATGAGACTTTTGAGGTCATCAGGCTGAGGCTGTGAGCTAAAAAAAAAATTCAAAAATTCAAAAAACGATGGGCTATAACCCATGTTTTTTTTTTTTTTTTCATTTTTTTCAAATCCTCAAAAATGATGAAAAACGGCGTGCTATAGTATGCCGTACGGTATGGGCTATAGCCCATGGTCAAAAATGATGAAAAACGAGGTACAATTTTTTTTTTCAAAAATAAAAAAAACGATGGGCTATAACCCATGTTTTTTTTCTTTTTTTTCTTTTTTTTCCAAATCCTCAAAAATGATGAAAAACGGCGTGCTATAGTATGCCGTACGGTATGGGCTATAGCCCATGGTCAAAAATGATGAAAAACGAGGTTAAATTTTTTTTTCAAAAATTCAAAAAACGATGGGCTATAACCCATGTTTGTTTTTTTTTTCATTTTTTTCAAATCCTCAAAAATGATGAAAAACGGCGTGCTATGGTATGCCGTACGGTATGGGCTATAGCCCATGGTCAAAAATGATGAAAAACGAGATTAAAAAAAAAATTCAAAAATTCAAAAAACGATGGGCTATAACCCATGTTTTTTTTGTTTTTTTGTTTTTTTTTCAAATCCTCAAAAATGATGAAAAACGGCGTGCTATAGTATGCCGTACGGTATGGGCTATAGCACATGGTTAAAAATGATGAAAAACAAGGTAAATTTTTTTTTCAAAAAATTCAAAAAACGATGGGCTATAACCCATGTTTTTTTTTTTTTTCATTTTTTTTAAATCCTCAAAAATGATGAAAAACGGCGTGCTATAGTATGCCGTACGGTATGGGCTATAGCCCATGGTCAAAAATGATGAAAAACGAGGTTAAAAAGAAAATTCAAAAATTCAAAAAACGATGGGCTATAACCCATGTTTTTTTTTTTTTTTTTTTTTTAATCCTCAAAAATGATGAAAAACGGCGTGCTATAGTATGCCGTACGGTATGGGCTATAGCCCATGGTCAAAAATGATGAAAAACGAGGTAATCTTTTTTTTTCAAAAAATTCAAAAAACGATGGGCTATAACCCATGTTTTTTTTTTTTTTTCATTTTTTTTAAATCCTCAAAAATGATGAAAAACGGCGTGCTATAGTATGCCGTACGGTATGGGCTATAGCCCATGGTCAAAAATGATGAAAAACGAGGTTAAAAAAAAAATTCAAAAATTCAAAAAACGATGGGCTATAACCCATGTTTTTTTTTTTTTTTTTTTTTTAATCCTCAAAAATGATGAAAAACGGCGTGCTATAGTATGCCGTACGGTATGGGCTATAGCCCATGGTCAAAAATGATGAAAAACGAGGTAATCTTTTTTTTTCAAAAATTCAAAAAACGATGGGCTATAACCCATGTTTTGTTTTTTTTTTTTTTTTTTTAAATCCTCAAAAATGATGAAAAACGGCGTGCTATAGTATGCCGTACGATATGGGCTATAGCCCATGGTCAAAAATGATGAAAAACGAGGTTAAAAGGAGGCTGAGGCTGAGGCTGTGAGCCACTGCTAGAATAGCAGTAAATGAAGCTCAATAACTCTAGCATTAAACTTTAGGAAGAGTGGGATTTGAACATGAACTCTCTGTGCTGAATAACCCCTACTACACCATCACTCAGTAACATCTGCCTCTTTGTACTGTTGAAGCTATCTTTTGTATGTTAGCCTTCAGATAGTAAAGCCCCTGGGACTCCGAATCCATATTCAATACACACACTTTTGCTTCAACACACAACAGCCTTGTGTGGCGCTGTGGACTAGTGCGCTTGGCTGTAAACCAAGAGGTTGTTGGTTCGAATCCACCTCGGGGACGATGGTGCTTTTAACATGATCCGAAGCAGTACTGTTTAAACATTCTAGCTCTGTTTAACTCAAAAGCACCAGGAGAAATCTCCTGAATGCCCCAAGGTGCCTTGGCTCAATGGTGTGGAGCGCTTGACCCGTTGCCTCTGCTACAGACAGTTGGCAGGTTCAAGTCCCATGTCATGACGTCAAGGTGCTGGGAAGGACCATCGGGAGACGGTGCTCTCTCCCCCTGTTTCCTGAGATGTAACGGTCGGGGGTTATGTTTGAAAGAACCCTGTCCACGTAAGGTTTTACAGATGAGAATTAGGTCAAACGTTTAAAAATAAAATAGCAATGCATTTTGGTACATAATCTGACAGGATAGTCTGTGTATTTGCATAATGGAGCCCGATTATAATCCTGGACAATGGCAATGTCATTTTCTTGACTTTTGACAATGAAAAAACTACACACTATAGTATATTTGTTTAATCATTTTCACCTTTTTTTTTATCGACATTTTCATGGTAAAAGGTTAGCTGGACAGGGTTCTTTCAGACATAAGCCCCAACCGTTACATCTCAGGAAACAGGGGGAGAGAGCACCGTCTCCCGATGGTCCTTCCCAGCACCTTGACGTCATGACATGGGACTTGAACCTGCCAACTGTCTGTAGCAGAGGCAACGGGTCAAGCGCTCCACACCATTGAGCCAAGGCACCTTGGGGCATTCAGGTGATTTCTCCTGGTGCTTTTGAGTTTTTATTTTTTATTCAAGCCTTGAAAAGTTCAAATTACTGCAGCATTGAGCTGTGGGAGGAACAGGCCTTGAACATGAAATGTCTGTACTGAAAGCCTGATGATTAGACCACTGCACCATCAGTCAGACACTCTCAGGCAAAGTCTCCTGGTAATTTTGAAGTGATCTTTTGTTCGTTAGCCTTCAGTTCGTAAAGTTTAAATAACACAGCATCATATTAATCAGATGTTTCTTAGCGCTGTTGAGGTCTTCTTTTGTATGATAGTGTAACAGCCGGGAATCGAACCCTGGTCTCCCACGTGGAAAGCCAACATCTTAACCACTACGACAATTAGAGTTTTGAGGTAGTCAGGCTGAGGCTGAGGCTGTGAGCCACTGCTAGAATAGCAGTAAATGAAGCTCAATAACTAGCATTAAACTTTAGGAAGAGTGGGATTTGAAAATGAACTCTCTGTGCGGAATAACCCTTACTACACCATCACTCAGTAACATCTGCCTCTTTGTACTGTTGAAGCGATCTTTTGTATGTTAGCCTTCAGATAGTAAAGTTGAAAGAATCAAGAGTTGAACATAGAATCACGTTCATCAGAGTGTAACACCCAGGAATCGAACACAGGTCACCTGCACTGAAGGCCAACATCTTAACCACTAAGCCAAAGCAACTGCCTATGGCTCAGGGGAGACATGAGACTTTTGAGGTCATCAGGCTGAGGCTGTGAGCTAAAAAAAAAAATCAAAAATTCAAAAAACGATGGGCTATAACCCATGTTTTTTTTTTTTTTTTCATTTTTTTCAAATCCTCAAAAATGATGAAAAACGGCGTGCTATAGTATGCCGTACGGTATGGGCTATAGCCCATGGTCAAAAATGATGAAAAACGAGGTACAATTTTTTTTTTCAAAAATAAAAAAAACGATGGGCTATAACCCATGTTTTTTTTCTTTTTTTTCTTTTTTTTCAAATCCTCAAAAATGATGAAAAACGGCGTGCTATAGTATGCCGTACGGTATGGGCTATAGCCCATAGTCAAAAATGATGAAAAACGAGGTTAAATTTTTTTTTCAAAATTTCAAAAAACGATGGGCTATAACCCATGTTTTTTTTTTTTTTTTTTTTTTCCAAATCCTCAAAAATGATGAAAAACGGCGTGCTATAGTATGCCGTACGGTATGGGCTATAGCCCATGGTCAAAAATGATGAAAAACGAGGTTAAATTTTTTTTTCAAAAATTCAAAAAACGATGGGCTATAACCCATGTTTGTTTTTTTTTTCATTTTTTTCAAATCCTCAAAAATGATGAAAAACGGCGTGCTATAGTATGCCGTACGGTATGGGCTATAGCCCATGGTCAAAAATGATGAAAAACGAGATTAAAAAAAAAATTCAAAAATTCAAAAAACGATGGGCTATAACCCATGTTTTTTTTGTTTTTTTGTTTTTTTTTCAAATCCTCAAAAATGATGAAAAACGGCGTGCTATAGTATGCCGTACGGTATGGGCTATAGCACATGGTTAAAAATGATGAAAAACAAGGTAAATTTTTTTTTCAAAAAATTCAAAAAACGATGGGCTATAACCCATGTTTTTTTTTTTTTTTTCATTTTTTTCAAATCCTCAAAAATGATGAAAAACGGCGTGCTATAGTATGCCGTACGGTATGGGCTATAGCCCATAGTCAAAAATGATGAAAAACGAGGTTAAAAAAAAAAAATCAAAATTTCAAAAAACGATGGGCTATAACCCATGTTTTTTTTTTTTTTTTCATTTTTTTTAAATCCTCAAAAATGATGAAAAACGGCGTGCTATAGTATGCCGTACGGTATGGGCTATAGCCCATGGTCAAAAATGATGAAAAACGAGGTTAAAAAAAAATTTCAAAAATTCAAAAAACGATGGGCTATAACCCATGTTTTTTTTTTTTTTTTTTTTTTTAATCCTCAAAAATGATGAAAAACGGCGTGCTATAGTATGCCGTACGGTATGGGCTATAGCCCATGGTCAAAAATGATGAAAAACGAGGTAATCTTTTTTTTTCAAAAATTCAAAAAACGATGGGCTATAACCCATGTTTTTTTTTTTTTTTTCATTTTTTTTAAATCCTCAAAAATGATGAAAAACGGCGTGCTATAGTATGCCGTACGGTATGGGCTATAGCCCATGGTCAAAAATGATGAAAAACGAGGTTAAAAGGAGGCTGAGGCTGAGGCTGTGAGCCACTGCTAGAATAGCAGTAAATGAAGCTCAATAACTCTAGCATTAAACTTTAGGAAGAGTGGGATTTGAACATGAACTCTCTGTGCTGAATAACCCCTACTACACCATCACTCAGTAACATCTGCCTCTTTGTACTGTTGAAGCTATCTTTTGTATGTTAGCCTTCAGATAGTAAAGCCCCTGGGACTCCGAATCCATATTCAATACACACACTTTTGCTTCAACACTCAACAGCCTTGTGTGGCGCTGTGGACTAGTGCGCTTGGCTGTAAACCAAGAGGTTGTTGGTTCGAATCCACCTCGGGGACGATGGTGCTTTTAACATGATCCGAAGCAGTACTGTTTAAACATTCTAGCTCTGTTTAACTCAAAAGCACCAGGAGAAATCTCCTGAATGCCCCAAGGTGCCTTGGCTCAATGGTGTGGAGCGCTTGACCCGTTGCCTCTGCTACAGACAGTTGGCAGGTTCAAGTCCCATGTCATGACGTCAAGGTGCTGGGAAGGACCATCGGGAGACGGTGCTCTCTCCCCCTGTTTCCTGAGATGTAACGGTCGGGGGTTATGTTTGAAAGAACCCTGTCCACGTAAGGTTTTACAGATGAGAATTAGGTCAAACGTTTAAAAATAAAATAGCAATGCATTTTGGTACATAATCTGACAGGATAGTCTGTGTATTTGCATAATGGAGCCCGATTATAATCCTGGACAATGGCAATGTCATTTTCTTGACTTTTGACAATGAAAAAACTACACACTATAGTATATTTGTTTAATCATTTTCACCTTTTTTTTTATCGACATTTTCATGGTAAAAGGTTAGCTGGACAGGGTTCTTTCAGACATAAGCCCCAACCGTTACATCTCAGGAAACAGGGGGAGAGAGCACCGTCTCCCGATGGTCCTTCCCAGCACCTTGACGTCATGACATGGGACTTGAACCTGCCAACTGTCTGTAGCAGAGGCAACGGGTCAAGCGCTCCACACCATTGAGCCAAGGCACCTTGGGGCATTCAGGTGATTTCTCCTGGTGCTTTTGAGTTTTTATTTTTTATTCAAGCCTTGAAAAGTTCAAATTACTGCAGCATTGAGCTGTGGGAGGAACAGGCCTTGAACATGGAATGTCTGTACTGAAAGCCTGATGATTAGACCACTGCACCATCAGTCAGACACTCTCAGGCAAAGTCTCCTGGTAATTTTGAAGTGATCTTTTGTTCGTTAGCCTTCAGTTCGTAAAGTTTAAATAACACAGCATCATATTAATCAGATGTTTCTTAGCGCTGTTGAGGTCTTCTTTTGTATGATAGTGTAACAGCCGGGAATCGAACCCTGGTCTCCCACGTGGAAAGCCAACATCTTAACCACTACGACAATTAGAGTTTTGAGGTAGTCAGGCTGAGGCTGAGGCTGTGAGCCACTGCTAGAATAGCAGTAAATGAAGCTCAATAACTAGCATTAAACTTTAGGAAGAGTGGGATTTGAAAATGAACTCTCTGTGCGGAATAACCCTTACTACACCATCACTCAGTAACATCTGCCTCTTTGTACTGTTGAAGCGATCTTTTGTATGTTAGCCTTCAGATAGTAAAGTTGAAAGAATCAAGAGTTGAACATAGAATCACGTTCATCAGAGTGTAACACCCAGGAATCGAACACAGGTCACCTGCACTGAAGGCCAACATCTTAACCACTAAGCCAAAGCAACTGCCTATGGCTCAGGGGAGACATGAGACTTTTGAGGTCATCAGGCTGAGGCTGTGAGCTAAAAAAAAAAATCAAAAATTCAAAAAACGATGGGCTATAACCCATGTTTTTTTTTTTTTTTTCATTTTTTTCAAATCCTCAAAAATGATGAAAAACGGCGTGCTATAGTATGCCGTACGGTATGGGCTATAGCCCATGGTCAAAAATGATGAAAAACGAGGTACAATTTTTTTTTTCAAAAATAAAAAAAACGATGGGCTATAACCCATGTTTTTTTTCTTTTTTTTCTTTTTTTTCAAATCCTCAAAAATGATGAAAAACGGCGTGCTATAGTATGCCGTACGGTATGGGCTATAGCCCATAGTCAAAAATGATGAAAAACGAGGTTAATTTTTTTTTTCAAAATTTCAAAAAACGATGGGCTATAACCCATGTTTTTTTTTTTTTTTTTTTTTTCCAAATCCTCAAAAATGATGAAAAACGGCGTGCTATAGTATGCCGTACGGTATGGGCTATAGCCCATGGTCAAAAATGATGAAAAACGAGGTTAAATTTTTTTTTCAAAAATTCAAAAAACGATGGGCTATAACCCATGTTTGTTTTTTTTTTCATTTTTTTCAAATCCTCAAAAATGATGAAAAACGGCGTGCTATAGTATGCCGTACGGTATGGGCTATAGCCCATGGTCAAAAATGATGAAAAACGAGATTAAAAAAAAAATTCAAAAATTCAAAAAACGATGGGCTATAACCCATGTTTTTTTTGTTTTTTTGTTTTTTTTTCAAATCCTCAAAAATGATGAAAAACGGCGTGCTATAGTATGCCGTACGGTATGGGCTATAGCACATGGTTAAAAATGATGAAAAACAAGGTAAATTTTTTTTTCAAAAAATTCAAAAAACGATGGGCTATAACCCATGTTTTTTTTTTTTTTTTCATTTTTTTCAAATCCTCAAAAATGATGAAAAACGGCGTGCTATAGTATGCCGTACGGTATGGGCTATAGCCCATAGTCAAAAATGATGAAAAACGAGGTTAAAAAAAAAAAATCAAAATTTCAAAAAACGATGGGCTATAACCCATGTTTTTTTTTTTTTTTTCATTTTTTTTAAATCCTCAAAAATGATGAAAAACGGCGTGCTATAGTATGCCGTACGGTATGGGCTATAGCCCATGGTCAAAAATGATGAAAAACGAGGTTAAAAAAAAAATTCAAAAATTCAAAAAACGATGGGCTATAACCCATGTTTTTTTTTTTTTTTTTTTTTTTAATCCTCAAAAATGATGAAAAACGGCGTGCTATAGTATGCCGTACGGTATGGGCTATAGCCCATGGTCAAAAATGATGAAAAACGAGGTAATCTTTTTTTTTCAAAAATTCAAAAAACGATGGGCTATAACCCATGTTTTTTTTTTTTTTTTCATTTTTTTCAAATCCTCAAAAATGATGAAAAACGGCGTGCTATAGTATGCCGTACGGTATGGGCTATAGCCCATGGTCAAAAATGATGAAAAACGAGGTACAATTTTTTTTTTCAAAAATAAAAAAAACGATGGGCTATAACCCATGTTTTTTTTTTTTTTTCTTTTTTTTCAAATCCTCAAAAATGATGAAAAACGGCGTGCTATAGTATGCCGTACGGTATGGGCTATAGCCCATAGTCAAAAATGATGAAAAACGAGGTTAATTTTTTTTTTCAAAATTTCAAAAAACGATGGGCTATAACCCATGTTTTTTTTTTTTTTTTTTTTTTCCAAATCCTCAAAAATGATGAAAAACGGCGTGCTATAGTATGCCGTACGGTATGGGCTATAGCCCATGGTCAAAAATGATGAAAAACGAGGTTAATTTTTTTTTTCAAAAATTCAAAAAACGATGGGCTATAACCCATGTTTGTTTTTTTTTTCATTTTTTTCAAATCCTCAAAAATGATGAAAAACGGCGTGCTATAGTATGCCGTACGGTATGGGCTATAGCCCATGGTCAAAAATGATGAAAAACGAGATTAAAAAAAAAATTCAAAAATTCAAAAAACGATGGGCTATAACCCATGTTTTTTTTGTTTTTTTGTTTTTTTTTCAAATCCTCAAAAATGATGAAAAACGGCGTGCTATAGTATGCCGTACGGTATGGGCTATAGCACATGGTTAAAAATGATGAAAAACAAGGTAAAATTTTTTTTCAAAAAATTCAAAAAACGATGGGCTATAACCCATGTTTTTTTTTTTTTTTTCATTTTTTTCAAATCCTCAAAAATGATGAAAAACGGCGTGCTATAGTATGCCGTACGGTATGGGCTATAGCCCATAGTCAAAAATGATGAAAAACGAGGTTAAAAAAAAAAAAATCAAAATTTCAAAAAACGATGGGCTATATATAACCCATGTTTTTTTTTTTTTTTTCATTTTTTTTAAATCCTCAAAAATGATGAAAAACGGCGTGCTATAGTATGCCGTACGGTATGGGCTATAGCCCATGGTCAAAAATGATGAAAAACGAGGTTAAAAAAAAATTCAAAAATTCAAAAAACGATGGGCTATAACCCATGTTTTTTTTTTGTTTTTTTTTTTTAATCCTCAAAAATGATGAAAAACGGCGTGCTATAGTATGCCGTACGGTATGGGCTATAGCCCATGGTCAAAAATGATGAAAAACGAGGTAATCTTTTTTTTTCAAAAATTCAAAAAACGATGGGCTATAACCCATGTTTTTTTTTTTTTTCATTTTTTTTAAATCCTCAAAAATGATGAAAAACGGCGTGCTATAGTATGCCGTACGATATGGGCTATAGCCCATGGTCAAAAATGATGAAAAACGAGGTTAAAAGGAGGCTGAGGCTGAGGCTGTGAGCCACTGCTAGAATAGCAGTAAATGAAGCTCAATAACTCTAGCATTAAACTTTAGGAAGAGTGGGATTTGAACATGAACTCTCTGTGCTGAATAACCCCTACTACACCATCACTCAGTAACATCTGCCTCTTTGTACTGTTGAAGCTATCTTTTGTATGTTAGCCTTCAGATAGTAAAGCCCCTGGGACTCCGAATCCATATTCAATACACACACTTTTGCTTCAACACTCAACAGCCTTGTGTGGCGCTGTGGACTAGTGCGCTTGGCTGTAAACCAAGAGGTTGTTGGTTCGAATCCACCTCGGGGACGATGGTGCTTTTAACATGATCCGAAGCAGTACTGTTTAAACATTCTAGCTCTGTTTAACTCAAAAGCACCAGGAGAAATCTCCTGAATGCCCCAAGGTGCCTTGGCTCAATGGTGTGGAGCGCTTGACCCGTTGCCTCTGCTACAGACAGTTGGCAGGTTCAAGTCCCATGTCATGACGTCAAGGTGCTGGGAAGGACCATCGGGAGACGGTGCTCTCTCCCCCTGTTTCCTGAGATGTAACGGTCGGGGGTTATGTTTGAAAGAACCCTGTCCACGTAAGGTTTTACAGATGAGAATTAGGTCAAACGTTTAAAAATAAAATAGCAATGCATTTTGGTACATAATCTGACAGGATAGTCTGTGTATTTGCATAATGGAGCCCGATTATAATCCTGGACAATGGCAATGTCATTTTCTTGACTTTTGACAATGAAAAAACTACACACTATAGTATATTTGTTTAATCATTTTCACCTTTTTTTTTATCGACATTTTCATGGTAAAAGGTTAGCTGGACAGGGTTCTTTCAGACATAAGCCCCAACCGTTACATCTCAGGAAACAGGGGGAGAGAGCACCGTCTCCCGATGGTCCTTCCCAGCACCTTGACGTCATGACATGGGACTTGAACCTGCCAACTGTCTGTAGCAGAGGCAACGGGTCAAGCGCTCCACACCATTGAGCCAAGGCACCTTGGGGCATTCAGGTGATTTCTCCTGGTGCTTTTGAGTTTTTATTTTTTATTCAAGCCTTGAAAAGTTCAAATTACTGCAGCATTGAGCTGTGGGAGGAACAGGCCTTGAACATGGAATGTCTGTACTGAAAGCCTGATGATTAGACCACTGCACCATCAGTCAGACACTCTCAGGCAAAGTCTCCTGGTAATTTTGAAGTGATCTTTTGTTCGTTAGCCTTCAGTTCGTAAAGTTTAAATAACACAGCATCATATTAATCAGATGTTTCTTAGCGCTGTTGAGGTCTTCTTTTGTATGATAGTGTAACAGCCGGGAATCGAACCCTGGTCTCCCACGTGGAAAGCCAACATCTTAACCACTACGACAATTAGAGTTTTGAGGTAGTCAGGCTGAGGCTGAGGCTGTGAGCCACTGCTAGAATAGCAGTAAATGAAGCTCAATAACTAGCATTAAACTTTAGGAAGAGTGGGATTTGAAAATGAACTCTCTGTGCGGAATAACCCTTACTACACCATCACTCAGTAACATCTGCCTCTTTGTACTGTTGAAGCGATCTTTTGTATGTTAGCCTTCAGATAGTAAAGTTGAAAGAATCAAGAGTTGAACATAGAATCACGTTCATCAGAGTGTAACACCCAGGAATCGAACACAGGTCACCTGCACTGAAGGCCAACATCTTAACCACTAAGCCAAAGCAACTGCCTATGGCTCAGGGGAGACATGAGACTTTTGAGGTCATCAGGCTGAGGCTGTGAGCTAAAAAAAAAAATCAAAAATTCAAAAAACGATGGGCTATAACCCATGTTTTTTTTTTTTTTTTCATTTTTTTCAAATCCTCAAAAATGATGAAAAACGGCGTGCTATAGTATGCCGTACGGTATGGGCTATAGCCCATGGTCAAAAATGATGAAAAACGAGGTACAATTTTTTTTTTCAAAAATAAAAAAAACGATGGGCTATAACCCATGTTTTGTTTTTTTTTCATTTTTTTCAAATCCTCAAAAATGATGAAAAACGGCGTGCTATAGTATGCCGTACGATATGGGCTATAGCCCATAGTCAAAAATGATGAAAAACGAGGTTAATTTTTTTTCTTCAAAATTTCAAAAAACGATGGGCTATAACCCATGTTTTTTTTTTGTTTTTTTTTTTTTCCAAATCCTCAAAAATGATGAAAAACGGCGTGCTATAGTATGCCGTACGGTATGGGCTATAGCCCATGGTCAAAAATGATGAAAAACGAGGTTAAATTTTTTTTTCAAAAATTCAAAAAACGATGGGCTATAACCCATGTTTGGTTTTTTTTTCATTTTTTTCAAATCCTCAAAAATGATGAAAAACGGCGTGCTATAGTATGCCGTACGGTATGGGCTATAGCCCATGGTCAAAAATGATGAAAAACGAGGTTAATTTTTTTTTTCAAAAATTCAAAAAACGATGGGCTATAACCCATGTTTTTTTTGTTTTTTTGTTTTTTTTTCAAATCCTCAAAAATGATGAAAAACGGCGTGCTATAGTATGCCGTACGGTATGGGCTATAGCACATGGTTAAAAATGATGAAAAACAAGGTAAATTTTTTTTTCAAAAAATTCAAAAAACGATGGGCTATAACCCATGTTTTTTTTTTTTTTTTCATTTTTTTCAAATCCTCAAAAATGATGAAAAACGGCGTGCTATAGTATGCCGTACGGTATGGGCTATAGCCCATAGTCAAAAATGATGAAAAACGAGGTTAAATTTTTTTTTTCAAAATTTCAAAAAACGATGGGCTATAACCCATGTTTTTTTTTTTTTTTTCATTTTTTTTAAATCCTCAAAAATGATGAAAAACGGCGTGCTATAGTATGCCGTACGGTATGGGCTATAGCCCATGGTCAAAAATGATGAAAAACGAGGTTAAAAAAAAATTTCAAAAATTCAAAAAACGATGGGCTATAACCCATGTTTTTTTTTTGTTTTTTTTTTTTAATCCTCAAAAATGATGAAAAACGGCGTGCTATAGTATGCCGTACGGTATGGGCTATAGCACATGGTTAAAAATGATGAAAAACAAGGTAAATTTTTTTTCCAAAAAATTCAAAAAACGATGGGCTATAACCCATGTTTTTTTTTTTTTTTTCATTTTTTTCAAATCCTCAAAAATGATGAAAAACGGCGTGCTATAGTATGCCGTACGGTATGGGCTATAGCCCATAGTCAAAAATGATGAAAAACGAGGTTAAAAAAAAAAAATCAAAATTTCAAAAAACGATGGGCTATAACCCATGTTTTTTTTTTTTTTTTCATTTTTTTTAAATCCTCAAAAATGATGAAAAACGGCGTGCTATAGTATGCCGTACGGTATGGGCTATAGCCCATGGTCAAAAATGATGAAAAACGAGGTTAAAAAAAAAATTCAAAAATTCAAAAAACGATGGGCTATAACCCATGTTTTTTTTTTTTTTTTTTTTTTTTATCCTCAAAAATGATGAAAAACGGCGTGCTATAGTATGCCGTACGGTATGGGCTATAGCACATGGTTAAAAATGATGAAAAACAAGGTAAATTTTTTTTTCAAAAAATTCAAAAAACGATGGGCTATAACCCATGTTTTTTTTTTTTTTTTCATTTTTTTCAAATCCTCAAAAATGATGAAAAACGGCGTGCTATAGTATGCCGTACGGTATGGGCTATAGCCCATAGTCAAAAATGATGAAAAACGAGGTTAAAAAAAAAAAATCAAAATTTCAAAAAACGATGGGCTATAACCCATGTTTTTTTTTTTTTTTTCATTTTTTTTAAATCCTCAAAAATGATGAAAAACGGCGTGCTATAGTATGCCGTACGGTATGGGCTATAGCCCATGGTCAAAAATGATGAAAAACGAGGTTAAAAAAAAAATTCAAAAATTCAAAAAACGATGGGCTATAACCCATGTTTTTTTTTTTTTTTTTTTTTTTAATCCTCAAAAATGATGAAAAACGGCGTGCTATAGTATGCCGTACGGTATGGGCTATAGCCCATGGTCAAAAATGATGAAAAACGAGGTAATCTTTTTTTTTCAAAAATTCAAAAAACGATGGGCTATAACCCATGTTTTTTTTTTTTTTCATTTTTTTTAAATCCTCAAAAATGATGAAAAACGGCGTGCTATAGTATGCCGTACGATATGGGCTATAGCCCATGGTCAAAAATGATGAAAAACGAGGTTAAAAGGAGGCTGAGGCTGAGGCTGTGAGCCACTGCTAGAATAGCAGTAAATGAAGCTCAATAACTCTAGCATTAAACTTTAGGAAGAGTGGGATTTGAACATGAACTCTCTGTGCTGAATAACCCCTACTACACCATCACTCAGTAACATCTGCCTCTTTGTACTGTTGAAGCTATCTTTTGTATGTTAGCCTTCAGATAGTAAAGCCCCTGGGACTCCGAATCCATATTCAATACACACACTTTTGCTTCAACACTCAACAGCCTTGTGTGGCGCTGTGGACTAGTGCGCTTGGCTGTAAACCAAGAGGTTGTTGGTTCGAATCCACCTCGGGGACGATGGTGCTTTTAACATGATCCGAAGCAGTACTGTTTAAACATTCTAGCTCTGTTTAACTCAAAAGCACCAGGAGAAATCTCCTGAATGCCCCAAGGTGCCTTGGCTCAATGGTGTGGAGCGCTTGACCCGTTGCCTCTGCTACAGACAGTTGGCAGGTTCAAGTCCCATGTCATGACGTCAAGGTGCTGGGAAGGACCATCGGGAGACGGTGCTCTCTCCCCCTGTTTCCTGAGATGTAACGGTCGGGGGTTATGTTTGAAAGAACCCTGTCCACGTAAGGTTTTACAGATGAGAATTAGGTCAAACGTTTAAAAATAAAATAGCAATGCATTTTGGTACATAATCTGACAGGATAGTCTGTGTATTTGCATAATGGAGCCCGATTATAATCCTGGACAATGGCAATGTCATTTTCTTGACTTTTGACAATGAAAAAACTACACACTATAGTATATTTGTTTAATCATTTTCACCTTTTTTTTTAATCGACATTTTCATGGTAAAAGGTTAGCTGGACAGGGTTCTTTCAGACATAAGCCCCAACCGTTACATCTCAGGAAACAGGGGGAGAGAGCACCGTCTCCCGATGGTCCTTCCCAGCACCTTGACGTCATGACATGGGACTTGAACCTGCCAACTGTCTGTAGCAGAGGCAACGGGTCAAGCGCTCCACACCATTGAGCCAAGGCACCTTGGGGCATTCAGGTGATTTCTCCTGGTGCTTTTGAGTTTTTATTTTTTATTCAAGCCTTGAAAAGTTCAAATTACTGCAGCATTGAGCTGTGGGAGGAACAGGCCTTGAACATGGAATGTCTGTACTGAAAGCCTGATGATTAGACCACTGCACCATCAGTCAGACACTCTCAGGCAAAGTCTCCTGGTAATTTTGAAGTGATCTTTTGTTCGTTAGCCTTCAGTTCGTAAAGTTTAAATAACACAGCATCATATTAATCAGATGTTTCTTAGCGCTGTTGAGGTCTTCTTTTGTATGATAGTGTAACAGCCGGGAATCGAACCCTGGTCTCCCACGTGGAAAGCCAACATCTTAACCACTACGACAATTAGAGTTTTGAGGTAGTCAGGCTGAGGCTGAGGCTGTGAGCCACTGCTAGAATAGCAGTAAATGAAGCTCAATAACTAGCATTAAACTTTAGGAAGAGTGGGATTTGAAAATGAACTCTCTGTGCTGAATAACCCCTACTACACCATCACTCAGTAACATCTGCCTCTTTGTACTGTTGAAGCTATCTTTTGTATGTTAGCCTTCAGATAGTAAAGCCCCTGGGACTCCGAATCCATATTCAATACACACACTTTTGCTTCAACACTCAACAGCCTTGTGTGGCGCTGTGGACTAGTGCGCTTGGCTGTAAACCAAGAGGTTGTTGGTTCGAATCCACCTCGGGGACGATGGTGCTTTTAACATGATCCGAAGCAGTACTGTTTAAACATTCTAGCTCTGTTTAACTCAAAAGCACCAGGAGAAATCTCCTGAATGCCCCAAGGTGCCTTGGCTCAATGGTGTGGAGCGCTTGACCCGTTGCCTCTGCTACAGACAGTTGGCAGGTTCAAGTCCCATGTCATGACGTCAAGGTGCTGGGAAGGACCATCGGGAGACGGTGCTCTCTCCCCCTGTTTCCTGAGATGTAACGGTCGGGGGTTATGTTTGAAAGAACCCTGTCCACGTAAGGTTTTACAGATGAGAATTAGGTCAAACGTTTAAAAATAAAATAGCAATGCATTTTGGTACATAATCTGACAGGATAGTCTGTGTATTTGCATAATGGAGCCCGATTATAATCCTGGACAATGGCAATGTCATTTTCTTGACTTTTGACAATGAAAAAACTACACACTATAGTATATTTGTTTAATCATTTTCACCTTTTTTTTTAATCGACATTTTCATGGTAAAAGGTTAGCTGGACAGGGTTCTTTCAGACATAAGCCCCAACCGTTACATCTCAGGAAACAGGGGGAGAGAGCACCGTCTCCCGATGGTCCTTCCCAGCACCTTGACGTCATGACATGGGACTTGAACCTGCCAACTGTCTGTAGCAGAGGCAACGGGTCAAGCGCTCCACACCATTGAGCCAAGGCACCTTGGGGCATTCAGGTGATTTCTCCTGGTGCTTTTGAGTTTTTATTTTTTATTCAAGCCTTGAAAAGTTCAAATTACTGCAGCATTGAGCTGTGGGAGGAACAGGCCTTGAACATGGAATGTCTGTACTGAAAGCCTGATGATTAGACCACTGCACCATCAGTCAGACACTCTCAGGCAAAGTCTCCTGGTAATTTTGAAGTGATCTTTTGTTCGTTAGCCTTCAGTTCGTAAAGTTTAAATAACACAGCATCATATTAATCAGATGTTTCTTAGCGCTGTTGAGGTCTTCTTTTGTATGATAGTGTAACAGCCGGGAATCGAACCCTGGTCTCCCACGTGGAAAGCCAACATCTTAACCACTACGACAATTAGAGTTTTGAGGTAGTCAGGCTGAGGCTGAGGCTGTGAGCCACTGCTAGAATAGCAGTAAATGAAGCTCAATAACTAGCATTAAACTTTAGGAAGAGTGGGATTTGAAAATGAACTCTCTGTGCGGAATAACCCTTACTACACCATCACTCAGTAACATCTGCCTCTTTGTACTGTTGAAGCGATCTTTTGTATGTTAGCCTTCAGATAGTAAAGTTGAAAGAATCAAGAGTTGAACATAGAATCACGTTCATCAGAGTGTAACACCCAGGAATCGAACACAGGTCACCTGCACTGAAGGCCAACATCTTAACCACTAAGCCAAAGCAACTGCCTATGGCTCAGGGGAGACATGAGACTTTTGAGGTCATCAGGCTGAGGCTGTGAGCTAAAAAAAAAAATCAAAAATTCAAAAAACGATGGGCTATAACCCATGTTTTTTTTTTTTTTTTCATTTTTTTCAAATCCTCAAAAATGATGAAAAACGGCGTGCTATAGTATGCCGTACGGTATGGGCTATAGCCCATGGTCAAAAATGATGAAAAACGAGGTACAATTTTTTTTTTCAAAAATAAAAAAAACGATGGGCTATAACCCATGTTTTTTTTTTTTTTTTCTTTTTTTTCAAATCCTCAAAAATGATGAAAAACGGCGTGCTATAGTATGCCGTACGGTATGGGCTATAGCCCATAGTCAAAAATGATGAAAAACGAGGTTAAATTTTTTTTTCAAAATTTCAAAAAACGATGGGCTATAACCCATGTTTTTTTTTTTTTTTTTTTTTTTTTTCAAATCCTCAAAAATGATGAAAAACGGCGTGCTATAGTATGCCGTACGGTATGGGCTATAGCCCATGGTCAAAAATGATGAAAAACGAGGTTAAATTCTTTTTTCAAAAATTCAAAAAACGATGGGCTATAACCCATGTTTGTTTTTTTTTTCATTTTTTTCAAATCCTCAAAAATGATGAAAAACGGCGTGCTATAGTATGCCGTACGGTATGGGCTATAGCCCATGGTCAAAAATGATGAAAAACGAGATTAAAAAAAAAAATCAAAATTTCAAAAAACGATGGGCTATAACCCATGTTTTTTTTTTTTTTTTCATTTTTTTTAAATCCTCAAAAATGATGAAAAACGGCGTGCTATAGTATGCCGTACGGTATGGGCTATAGCCCATGGTCAAAAATGATGAAAAACGAGGTTAAAAAAAAAATTCAAAAATTCAAAAAACGATGGGCTATAACCCATGTTTTTTTTTTTTTTTTTTTTTTTAATCCTCAAAAATGATGAAAAACGGCGTGCTATAGTATGCCGTACGGTATGGGCTATAGCCCATGGTCAAAAATGATGAAAAACAAGGTAATCTTTTTTTTTCAAAAATTCAAAAAACGATGGGCTATAACCCATGTTTGTTTTTTTTTTCATTTTTTTAAAATCCTCAAAAATGATGAAAAACGGCGTGCTATAGTATGCCGTACGATATGGGCTATAGCCCATGGTCAAAAATGATGAAAAACGAGGTTAAAAGGAGGCTGAGGCTGAGGCTGTGAGCCACTGCTAGAATAGCAGTAAATGAAGCTCAATAACTCTAGCATTAAACTTTAGGAAGAGTGGGATTTGAACATGAACTCTCTGTGCTGAATAACCCCTACTACACCATCACTCAGTAACATCTGCCTCTTTGTACTGTTGAAGCTATCTTTTGTATGTTAGCCTTCAGATAGTAAAGCCCCTGGGACTCCGAATCCATATTCAATACACACACTTTTGCTTCAACACTCAACAGCCTTGTGTGGCGCTGTGGACTAGTGCGCTTGGCTGTAAACCAAGAGGTTGTTGGTTCGAATCCACCTCGGGGACGATGGTGCTTTTAACATGATCCGAAGCAGTACTGTTTAAACATTCTAGCTCTGTTTAACTCAAAAGCACCAGGAGAAATCTCCTGAATGCCCCAAGGTGCCTTGGCTCAATGGTGTGGAGCGCTTGACCCGTTGCCTCTGCTACAGACAGTTGGCAGGTTCAAGTCCCATGTCATGACGTCAAGGTGCTGGGAAGGACCATCGGGAGACGGTGCTCTCTCCCCCTGTTTCCTGAGATTTAACGGTCGGGGGTTATGTTTGAAAGAACCCTGTCCACGTAAGGTTTTACAGATGAGAATTAGGTCAAACGTTTAAAAATAAAATAGCAATGCATTTTGGTACATCATCTGACAGGATAGTCTGTGTATTTGCATACTGGAGCCCGATTATAATCCTGGACAATGGCAATGTCATTTTCTTGACTTTTGACAATGAAAAAACTACACACTATAGTATATTTGTTTAATCATTTTCACCTTTTTTTTAATCGACATTTTCATGGTAAAAGGTTAGCTGGACAGGGTTCTTTCAGACATAAGCCCCAACCGTTACATCTCAGGAAACAGGGGGAGAGAGCACCGTCTCCCGATGGTCCTTCCCAGCACCTTGACGTCATGACATGGGACTTGAACCTGCCAACTGTCTGTAGCAGAGGCAACGGGTCAAGCGCTCCACACCATTGAGCCAAGGCACCTTGGGGCATTCAGGAGATTTCTCCTGGTGCTTTTGAGTTTTTATTTTTTATTCAAGCCTTGAAAAGTTCAAATTACTGCAGCATTGAGCTGTGGGAGGAACAGGCCTTGAACATGGAATGTCTGTACTGAAAGCCTGATGATTAGACCACTGCACCATCAGTCAGACACTCTCAGGCAAAGTCTCCTGGTAATTTTGAAGTGATCTTTTGTTCGTTAGCCTTCAGTTCGTAAAGTTTAAATAACACAGCATCATATTAATCAGATGTTTCTTAGCGCTGTTGAGGTCTTCTTTTGTATGATAGTGTAACAGCCGGGAATCGAACCCTGGTCTCCCACGTGGAAAGCCAACATCTTAACCACTACGACAATTAGAGTTTTGAGGTAGTCAGGCTGAGGCTGAGGCTGAGGCTGTGAGCCACTGCTAGAATAGCAGTAAATGAAGCTCAATAACTAGCATTAAACTTTAGGAAGAGTGGGATTTGAAAATGAACTCTCTGTGCGGAATAACCCTTACTACACCATCACTCAGTAACATCTGCCTCTTTGTACTGTTGAAGCGATCTTTTGTATGTTAGCCTTCAGATAGTAAAGTTGAAAGAATCAAGAGTTGAACATAGAATCACGTTCATCAGAGTGTAACACCCAGGAATCGAACACAGGTCACCTGCACTGAAGGCCAACATTTTAACCACTAAGCCAAAGCAACTGCCTATGGCTCAGGGGAGACATGAGACTTTTGAGGTCATCATGCTGAGGCTGTGAGCTAAAAAAAAAAATCAAAAATTCAAAAAACGATGGGCTATAACCCATGTTTTTTTTTTTTTTTTTTTTTTTTTCAAATCCTCAAAAATGATGAAAAACGGCGTGCTATAGTATGCCGTACGGTATGGGCTATAGCCCATAGTCAAAAATGATGAAAAACGAGGTTAATTTTTTTTTTCAAAATTTCAAAAAACGATGGGCTATAACCCATGTTTTTTTTTTTTTTTTTTTTTTCCAAATCCTCAAAAATGATGAAAAACGGCGTGCTATAGTATGCCGTACGGTATGGGCTATAGCCCATGGTCAAAAATGATGAAAAACGAGGTTAAAAAAAAAATTCAAAAATTCAAAAAACGATGGGCTATAACCCATGTTTGTTTTTTTTTTCATTTTTTTCAAATCCTCAAAAATGATGAAAAACGGCGTGCTATAGTATGCCGTACGGTATGGGCTATAGCCCATGGTCAAAAATGATGAAAAACGAGATTAAAAAAAAAATTCAAAAATTCAAAAAACGATGGGCTATAACCCATGTTTTTTTTTTTTCTTTTTTTTTTTTCAAATCCTCAAAAATGATGAAAAACGGCGTGCTATAGTATGCCGTACGGTATGGGCTATAGCACATGGTTAAAAATGATGAAAAACAAGGTAAATTTTCTTTTCAAAAAATTCAAAAAACGATGGGCTATAACCCATGTTTTTTTTTTTTTTTTCATTTTTTTCAAATCCTCAAAAATGATGAAAAACGGCGTTCTATAGTATGCCGTACGGTATGGGCTATAGCCCATGGTCAAAAATGATGAAAAACGAGGTAATCTTTTTTTTTCAAAAATTCAAAAAACGATGGGCTATAACCCATGTTTTTTTTTTTTTTTCATTTTTTTAAAATCCTCAAAAATGATGAAAAACGGCGTGCTATAGTATGCCGTACGATATGGGCTATAGCCCATGGTCAAAAATGATGAAAAACGAGGTTAAAAGGAGGCTGAGGCTGAGGCTGTGAGCCACTGCTAGAATAGCAGTAAATGAAGCTCAATAACTCTAGCATTAAACTTTAGGAAGAGTGGGATTTGAACATGAACTCTCTGTGCTGAATAACCCCTACTACACCATCACTCAGTAACATCTGCCTCTTTGTACTGTTGAAGCGATCTTTTGTATGTTAGCCTTCAGATAGTAAAGCCCCTGGGACTCCGAATCCATATTCAATACACACACTTTTGCTTCAACACTCAACAGCCTTGTGTGGCGCTGTGGACTAGTGCGCTTGGCTGTAAACCAAGAGGTTGTTGGATCGAATCCACCTCGGGGACGATGGTGCTTTTAACATGATCCGAAGCAGTACTGTTTAAACATTCTAGCTCTGTTTAACTCAAAAAGCACCAGGAGAAATCTCCTGAATGCCCCAAGGTGCCTTGGCTCAATGGTGTGGAGCGCTTGACCCGTTGCCTCTGCTACAGACAGTTGGCAGGTTCAAGTCCCATGTCATGACGTCAAGGTGCTGGGAAGGACCATCGGGAGACGGTGCTCTCTCCCCCTGTTTCCTGAGATGTAACGGTCGGGGGTTATGTTTGAAAGAACCCTGTCCACGTAAGGTTTTACAGATGAGAATTAGGTCAAACGTTTAAAAATAAAATAGCAATGCATTTTGGTACATCATCTGACAGGATAGTCTGTGTATTTGCATAATGGAGCCCGATTATAATCCTGGACAATGGCAATGTCATTTTCTTGACTTTTGACAATGAAAAAACTACACACTATAGTATATTTGTTTAATCATTTTCACCTTTTTTTTAATCGACATTTTCATGGTAAAAGGTTAGCTGGACAGGGTTCTTTCAGACATAAGCCCCAACCGTTACATCTCAGGAAACAGGGGGAGAGAGCACCGTCTCCCGATGGTCCTTCCCAGCACCTTGACGTCATGACATGGGACTTGAACCTGCCAACTGTCTGTAGCAGAGGCAACGGGTCAAGCGCTCCACACCATTGAGCCAAGGCACCTTGGGGCATTCAGGAGATTTCTCCTGGTGCTTTTGAGTTTTTATTTTTTATTCAAGCCTTGAAAAGTTCAAATTACTGCAGCATTGAGCTGTGGGAGGAACAGGCCTTGAACATGGAATGTCTGTACTGAAAGCCTGATGATTAGACCACTGCACCATCAGTCAGACACTCTCAGGCAAAGTCTCCTGGTAATTTTGAAGTGATCTTTTGTTCGTTAGCCTTCAGTTCGTAAAGTTTAAATAACACAGCATCATATTAATCAGATGTTTCTTAGCGCTGTTGAGGTCTTCTTTTGTATGATAGTGTAACAGCCGGGAATCGAACCCTGGTCTCCCACGTGGAAAGCCAACATCTTAACCACTACGACAATTAGAGTTTTGAGGTAGTCAGGCTGAGGCTGAGGCTGTGAGCCACTGCTAGAATAGCAGTAAATGAAGCTCAATAACTAGCATTAAACTTTAGGAAGAGTGGGATTTGAAAATGAACTCTCTGTGCGGAATAACCCTTACTACACCATCACTCAGTAACATCTGCCTCTTTGTACTGTTGAAGCGATCTTTTGTATGTTAGCCTTCAGATAGTAAAGTTGAAAGAATCAAGAGTTGAACATAGAATCACGTTCATCAGAGTGTAACACCCAGGAATCGAACACAGGTCACCTGCACTGAAGGCCAACATCTTAACCACTAAGCCAAAGCAACTGCCTATGGCTCAGGGGAGACATGAGACTTTTGAGGTCATCAGGCTGAGGCTGTGAGCTAAAAAAAAAAATCAAAAAACGATGGGCTATAACCCATGTTTTTTTTTTTTTTTTCATTTTTTTCAAATCCTCAAAAATGATGAAAAACGGCGTGCTATAGTATGCCGTACGGTATGGGCTATAGCCCATGGTCAAAAATGATGAAAAACGAGGTACAATTTTTTTTTTCAAAAATAAAAAAAACGATGGGCTATAACCCATGTTTTTTTTTTTTTTCATTTTTTTCAAATCCTCAAAAATGATGAAAAACGGCGTGCTATAGTATGCCGTACGATATGGGCTATAGCCCATAGTCAAAAATGATGAAAAACGAGGTTAAATTTTTTTTTTCAAAAATTCAAAAAACGATGGGCTATAACCCATGTTTTTTTTGTTTTTTTTTTCAAATCCTCAAAAATGATGAAAAACGGCGTGCTATAGTATGCCGTACGGTATGGGCTATAGCCCATGGTCAAAAATGATGAAAAACGAGGTTAAAAAAAAAAATCAAAAATTCAAAAAACGATGGGCTATAACCCATGTTTTTTTTTTTTTCTTTTTTTTCAAATCCTCAAAAATGATGAAAAACGGCGTGCTATAGTATGCCGTACGGTATGGGCTATAGCCCATAGTCAAAAATGATGAAAAACGAGGTTAAAGAAAAAATTCAAAAATTCAAAAAACGATGGGCTATAACCCATGTTTTTTTTTTTTCTTTTCCTTTTTTTTCAAATCCTCAAAAATGATGAAAAACGGCGTGCTATAGTATGCCGTACGGTATGGGCTATAGCCCATGGTCAAAAATGATGAAAAACGAGGTTAAAAAAAAAATCAAAATTTCAAAAAACGATGGGCTATAACCCATGTTTTTTTTTTTTTTCATTTTTTTCAAATCCTCAAAAATGATGAAAAACGGCGTGCTATAGTATGCCGTACGGTATGGGCTATAGCCCATGGTCAAAAATGATGAAAAACGAGGTAATCTTTTTTTTTCAAAAATTCAAAAAACGATGGGCTATAACCCATGTTTTTTTTTTTTCCCATTTTTTTCAAATCCTCAAAAATGATGAAAAACGGCGTGCTATAGTATGCCGTACGGTATGGGCTATAGCCCATGTTCAAAAATGATGAAAAACGAGGTTATTTTTTTTTCTCCAAAATTTCAAAAAACGATGGGCTATAACCCATGTTTGTTTTTTTTGTTTTTTTTCAAATCCTCAAAAACGATGAAAAACGGCGTGCTATAGTATGCCGTATGGTATGGGCTATAGCCCATGTTCAAAAATGATGAAAAACGATTTTTTCTTTTTTCTTTCAAAAATTCAAAAAACGATGGGCTATAACCCATGTTTTTTTTTTTTTCATTTTTTTCAAATCCTAAAAAATTATGAAAAATGGCGTGCTATAGTATGCCGTACGGTATGGGCTATAGCCCATGTTCAAAAATGATGAAAAACGAGGTTAATTTGTTTTTTCAAAATTTCAAAAAACGATGGGCTATAACCCATGTTTTTTTTTTTTTTTTTTTTTTTTTTTTAAACCTCAAAAATGATGAAAAACGGCATGCTATAGTATGCCGTACGGTATGGGCTATAGCCCATGTTCAAAAATGATGAAAAACGAGGTTAAAAAAGAAATATCAAAATTTCAAAAAACGATGGGCTATAAACCATGTTTTTTTTGTTTTGTTTTAATCCTCAAAAATGATGAAAAACAGCGTGCTATAGTATACCGTACGGTAGGGGCTATAGCCCATGTTCAAAAATGATGAAAAACAAGGTTAATTTTTTTTAATCAAAATTTCAAAAAACGATGGGCTATAACCCATGTTTTTTTTTTTTTTTTTTTTTTTCAAAACCTCAAAAATGATGAAAAACGGCGTGCTATAGTATGCCGTACGGTATGGGCTATAGCCCATGTTCAAAAATGATGAAAAACGAGGATATTATTTTTTTCAAAAATTAAAAAAAACAATGGGCTATAACCCATCGTTTTTTTCATTTTTTCATTTTTTCCAAATCCTCAAAAATGATGAAAAACGGCGTGCTACAGTATAGTATGCCGTACGATATGGGCTATAGCCCATATCCTTGCGGTGTATAGCGGTGTATGAGAATGGGTGTTGCGGAGGATGAGAGCATTCCTCTCATCCTCCGCAACACAATGCATTCTCTATGGCAATAGCACAAACTTTGGCATGCTACTAGTCCTACATACTTACACCTAGCAACCCCATTCTAGCCTACTTAGGTTCATCTTACGGTGGACATGTTTGCCTGAAAAGGAATCTTTGAAATGTTTCATAGTTTTAGAAATATAGTGCTTTCAAATTTGAGACATTTAACATGGGGCTCAATGGCAGCTCTATAGGCACGTCTAAAGTCACTTTCACCTAGAAACTCCATTCACCCTTTTTATTATTCAGCTTACTGTGGAGACACATGCTGGAACTTTTTTTTATTTTTATGTTTTGTAGTTTATGAGTTATTTAACTTAAACGCCCAATGCATTCTCTATGGCAATAGCACAAAATTTGGCATGCTAATAGTCCTACATACTTACACCTAGCAACCCCATTCTAGCCTACTTAGGTTCATCTTACGGTGGACATGTTTGCCTGAAAAGGAATCTTTGAAATGTTTCATAGTTTTAGAAATATAGTGCTTTCAAATTTGAGACATTTAACATGGGGCTCAATGGCAGCTCTATAGGCACGTCAAAAGTCACTTTCACCTAGAAACTCCATTCACACTTTTTATTATTCAGCTTACTGTGGAGACACATGCTGGAACATTTTTTTATTTTCATGTTTTGTAGTTTATGAGTTATTTAACTTAAACGCCCAATGCATTCTCTATGGCAATAGCACAACATTTGGCATGCTACTAGTCCTACATACTTACACCTAGCAACCCCATTCTAGCCTACTTAGGTTCATCTTACGGTGGACATGTTTGCCTGAAAAGGAATCTTTGAAATGTTTCATAGTTTTAGAAATATAGTGCTTTCAAATTTACAATGGGGCTCAATGGCAAAAATGATGAAAAACGGCGTGCTATAGTATGCCGTACGATATGGTCCAAAATGATGAAAAACGAGGTTTAAATTATTTTTTTTTAAACGATGGGCTATAACCCATGTTTTTTTTTTTTTTTCAAAACCTCAAAAATGATGAAAAACGGCGTGCTATAGTATGCCGTACGGTATGGGCTATAGCCCATGTTCAAAAATGATGAAAAACGAGGTTAATTTTCTTTTCCAAAATTTCAAAAAACGATGGGCTATAACCAATGTTTTTTTTTTTTTTTTTCTTTTTTTTTTAAACCTCAAAAATTATGAAAAACGGCATGCTACAGTATAGTATGCCGTACGATATGGGCTATAGCCCATATCCTTGCGGTGTATAGCGGTGTATGAGAATGGGTGTTGCGGAGGATGAGAGCATTCCTCTCATCCTCCGCAACACAATGCATTCTCTATGGCAATAGCACAAACTTTGGCATGCTACTAGTCCTACATACTTACACCTAGCAACCCCATTCTAGCCTACTTAGGTTCATCTTACGGTGGACATGTTTGCCTGAAAAGGAATCTTTGAAATGTTTCATAGTTTTAGAAATATAGTGCTTTCAAATTTGAGACATTTAACATGGGGCTCAATGGCAGCTCTATAGGCACGTCAAAAGTCACTTTCACCTAGAAACTCCATTCACACTTTTTATTATTCAGCTTACTGTGGAGACACATGCTGGAACTTATTTTCATTTTTATGTTTTGTAGTTTATGAGTTATTTAACTTAAACGCCCAATGCATTCTCTATGGCAATAGCACAAAATTTGGCATGCTAATAGTCCTACATACTTACACCTAGCAACCCCATTCTAGCCTACTTAGGTTCATCTTACGGTGGACATGTTTGCCTGAAAAGGAATCTTTGAAATGTTTCATAGTTTTAGAAATATAGTGCTTTCAAATTTACAATGGGGCTCAATGGCAGACATTGGCACGTCAAAAATCACTTTCACCTAGAAACTCCATTCACACTTTTTATTATTAAGCTGAGCTTACTGTTGAGACACATGCTGGAACTTTTTACTTTGAAATGTTTTATAGATTCTGAGTTATTTAACTTAAACGCCCAATGCATTCTATATGGCAATAGCACAGACTTTGGCATGCTACTAGTCCTACATACAAAATGATGAAAAACAAGGATTTTTTTTTCAAAAATTCAAAAAACGATGGGCTATAACCCATCGTTTTTTTCATTTTTTTAAAATCCTCAAAAATGATGAAAAACGGCGTACTATAGTATGCCGTACGATATGGGCTTATAGCTCATGGTCCAAAATGATGAAAAACGATTTTCTTTTCTTTTTTTTTTCAAAAATTCAAAAAACGCTATAACCCATCGTTTTTTTTATTTTGTTCAAATCCTCAAAAAATATGAAAAACGGCATGCTATAGTATGCCGTCTGATATGGGCTATAGCCCATGGTAAAAAAAAGATGAAAAACGAAGATTTGAAAAAAAGACGAAAATCACTCCGAGACCTTGGGCTATAGTCCATGGTCTCAGAGTGATTTTCGTCTTTTTTTTTTAAATCCTCAAAAATTATGAAAAAAATGTATACAAATATTTTGAAAATAGATCTACAAGCTCACAATGTATCGCATACAACAGGACAAATGGTGAATAAGCCAGCAGGCAACGCAGGGAGTTGAACCCCATCCCAGTAAACCAGGAGTACCATAGTACCGGAGCCGTTTGCTGTTTAACACCATGTCCTTCCTTGTGTATATATATATATATTTTTTATATATCATAGTGAAAAGATGGATTTAAACTTGAACTGTTACTAGTGTTTCCCCTGGGATATAGCTGAATCAGTGGTGCCACTCTGCACTATCCAAATAAGGTCTAATATGTCTACATTTGCTACAAAGTTAGTCATTTTGGGAGTAGAAGGATACAATCAGGTCTGATAATGATGTACTGTGCACATAATTTACATAATCATTATTATTATAATGATGCACCGGTCCATGCATGTTAACATTAAACTTAACAAGTCTCAAGACTAGTCTTAGTCTTACCACTGTAGGCCTACTATTTGTTACTGTATAGTAGGCCTATACTGTTCTCCCTGGTCCGTCCTGTACAGAATTATGGTTCCAATATTACTACCTCTACACAATGTTGCTTGCATGTAACGATGCATGGGGAAGGGGGGGGGGGGGGGTCAAGTACCACAATTCTGCTTTAGACTTTAGACAGACTTGACTTGTAGAGAAAGCACAGCTCAAACAGTGACGTTGGAGTGCAGTTCAGATTAGAACCCTCACCAATTGTCATTGTTACATAAAAGTTCAGATAGTTCGCATTTATTTTGCCATAAACCCCCAATTTTACTGTGTGGAAACACCCCACTGTACTGCATCCCAGTAAACCCAGGGTAACAGAGTACATCGATGAGTATTGACTTCAGTGCCTGGATACGCTTTGGTCCCCGGCTGGCCTTGAACCTGCTTTGGCCATGTACCTCGGTACATGGACGCCTTGGTAGCTACACCAGAACTCGCTAGCCTACGGCACCTCCACATTTGCAGTTGCACAGGTTTCTTTAGAGCTTTTAAGTGTGGTTTCTGGAGAAAAGTCTTCAAAACTAGGTTCAGAGTAAAGATCCAGGAAGACTTGAACCTTTGACATTCTGATCATGTAGACAGTGTCCTAACACACTGAGCCACTATAGACCGATTCCGTAGCGGGTCTCATGGTCGCAGCCTACGTATTTCCTGTAGGTGGACTCGACATAGCTGCGGGAGTAAAACCCTCACCAGGCGCACCTCTTCCACTACAGTGAACGGCAGAGTGACTGATGTTAGTTTGCCTCAAACTTTACTCCTTTACCTGCTTTTTTACTAACACTAACATTACAAAGATGCCCAGAACATCGAGATGAACCTGTGTAGTTTATGGCTGCTCCAACAGTAGTGGCAACATAAAAATAAAATAAAAACGGAATGTCTAATATCCACCGCGATGGCGGAGACCAGAGCCATTGAGTAATGGTTGAGACGAAGCAGTGAAAGATACATAACGCCAGTCTTACCCAATACCAAATATTTCTGTTTTATTAACACAAGGCTGCTGTACTTTATACCTCATACTTTAAATGCTTAGTATGAGGTATAAAATACAGCAGCCTTGTGTTCATAAAACAGAAAGATTGGGTATTGGGTAAGACTGAAATTATGTATCTTGCAGGATTCTTCACTGCTTTGTCTCAACCATTACTCAATGGCTCTGGTCTCAGCCATCGCGGTGGATATTAGACATTCCGTTTTATTTTATTTGTTATGTTGCCACTACTGTTGGAGCAGCCATAAACTACACAGGTTCATCTCGATGTTCTGGGCATCTTTGTAATGTTAGTGTTAGTAAAAAAGCAGGTAAAGGAGTAAAGTTTGAGGCAAGCTAACATCAGTCACTCTGCCGTTCACTGTAGTGGAAGAGGTGCGCCTGGTGAGGGTTTTACCCCCGCAGCTACGTCGAGTCCGCCTACAGGAAATACGTAGGCTGCGACCATGAAACCGGTACGGAATCGGTCTATACTGGATGTTCAGTCATAGTTTCCTTTCCTTTTTAACTAACAACTATATGCACAAAATACATCTGTAACCCTTTATTTTACGGTACAATTACCAGGTAATTACCTGGTAATCTGTTACAGTGCAATACTGCCACCATTAAGGAGGCCAGTTATACTGGTGTGACATGTGCTGGCCTCAAAGTGGCCCTATCAAGCTATGCTGCCTCCACCTGGCCGGACATCGACACTGCAGGCACGCTGCAGGGCAAGACCTACGCTATAGAGCAGGGGTGCCCATTACGTCGATCGCGGTCGACCACTTGATCGCAAGCGCTGCGCAGATAGACCGCTTCATGGCCCTGCCATGAAAAAAAAACAAAAAAACAATCCTCGCCTCGGGCATGCGGCGGCGGCTTTAAAACCCCCCACAATGCAGTGCCTTGTTTTCAAGTGTGGGGAACGTCGGGTCTGCTCAGTTAACTGTTTCAAAAGAAAACTAAAAATATTGTTATCAAAAATGCAGCGCAAGGATCTGAGGAAGTTCCCAAACCTAGAAACGGTAGAGTACGGTTGTAAGGAGATGTATAGCTTAGCTGCGTGTCTCTGTAACAGAGTAGACACAGAGCACAGGCACTGTGAGGCACAGCCAGGGGGGCAGTCAGCCAGATATTTCGTGAAGCCTCATTTGAAATCGGTAGTTCATATAATGGCCTGTTGTGGCGCTGGACTGGACCCAAAAAGCCCCATAGCTCCATAGAGGCCCATGTATTTTGGCCCAACTTCACCTAGACTGTATTACCTTAATAAACATGGTCATGAATACTTTCTTCTTCCAGTCACTAGTTTAAAGTCTCATTTATAATGTCATAATATTCTTTTTGGAAAATTATGGTCCCATTAATTAAAAAAATGACCATAAAGAAAAAAAAACATCGCGTATGTTCTGAGGGGCGTGGCTACCGTTACAGTCTATGATCGGGATTCCCCTCCCACTCGAGTCAAAATAAAAACCAACGGAGAAGAAGGGGGGAAGTCCCGCCTCGTTGTCTGGGCAGCCAATGACCAGCTGGTATACAAAACGGAGCCAGCCAATGGCCAGCTGGTACCAAAGATGGCGACTTACATCAGGAATTAGCATATTATTACAGGCTTCATTTTACGTTCATGTTAGACCCGGGGAACGCTTTGTCCATATTCTTTACAGTCTATGGGCACAGCACGCTCCTCCCTCCCAGTTCCACACACAAGGAGTAAAGAGAGAGAGGACCAGGGCTAACCTTGTAACCATAAGCATCGCTGTTTTCATCTTGCATTAACAAAAATAAAATCCACACTGAGAGGGACAGAAGGTGTAACAGTGGTAGACCTACAAGGCTACATTAGCCAACGCTAGCTCCTATGCTAACGCTGCAAACTTAGCTAGCAGCTGTAAATGGTTCTTTGATTGTGTGTGTGTGTGTGTGTGTGTGTGTGTGTGTGTGTGTGTGTGTGTGTGTGTGCGCGCGCGCGTGCGTGGGTGGGTGCGTGCATGCATACTGTGTGAGTGTGTGTGCGTGCGTGCATGCGAGCCAACTGAAAGGACAACTTTTTTTCCCCATCCTGATTCCTGACCAGCCTATTATTATTATTGTCTCCACCAGGCCGAAGGCATGTGGGGAGAGTATGTTTTGCACTTCGTCCGTCCGTGTGTCCGTCCGTCCGTGTGTCCGTCCGTGTGTCCGTGAACAGCTAATCTCGGCCACCGTTAACCCGGTCGATGCCAAATTTTGCACACACACTCCCTGGATGCCAACGATGAACCTCTGCCCCAAACTTTCCAGAACGGCCTGTTATAGCGCCACCAGGAGGCCGCTTTGTGCAAAACAAGTTTTTTCACAGTACACCTACAGATTTTGTCCAAACATCACGCAAATTAGTACACAGTCTCTCTAGAGCCATTCAACGAAACGGGTCTTTCAGATTTCTCAGACTCCATCCTGATTGGTTAAGATTGGCTTCCAAAGTTCACAGGAGTGCTCAGTTTCAAACAAAATGCTGCAAATCATGAACACATCGCGTGATTTCCGTGAAATTGTGCACGCACATTCCCACTAGGCCGAGGACGAAATGCCACATGAACAATTTCAACTCAGCCTCAAGGTGGCGCTATAACTGGCCGAAAAGTGTTTTTACCTCTAACTGCACGGATCTGTGGATAACCTGGTGGAGACCTGTGCCCAGAAGGGCACTTTTTCTAGTTATTATTGCATTTTGGCTATGTGCAATAACTAACTGCAAGCCAGTGAAGAATGAACCAATCAGTAGCATTGTCAGTATTTGTCTTAATTTCTAATTAATATTTATTTAGTTGACAATAATTTAACTGTAGGCCAGTTTTTTGAGACATACAAGGCTATTGTCTTGTATTGCTATAAAATTATGATCTTGAAAGTGGGGGAGTAAAAAACAAGGTCACATGGCTTTGGGGAGTTTGGGCAGCAGATCTACAAGCTCTCAACATGTCATGCTGCAATGTGCTGTGGGCTTGTAGATCACCAATTTGGATAAATAAACTGATTATTTTTCCCTGTTTAAAAAAAAAAAGATTTAAGCCTGTGCCTGCACTTCATATGCATGGGGGGGGGGGGGGGGGGGGTTGTTACTGAAAACGATGTTGGTGCTTGTTGCACTAACTTTGTATAAGCAATAATTAATGTTCTCCAATGCATTTAAAGGAATTATTGTGTTAGAATTTATGTTACTGTAAAAAAAAATGTTTTACTTAACGTTGATTAATGCAATCAGATAAGACTTTTATGTTTGGATGTATGGGTTGTCAAGGCCAGATAGTCACTCAGTATAGGCATTCCTGCATTTGATGATGATTTCACATGCATACCCTCTATTGGGGAGGAAGCGAGAGTGAATTAAGCAATATTACACGAGAGGGTGTGGTTTAACGTGATTATTCCCACGACAGTGATGCGGTCAGGAACGAGACGTAGTCGAGTTCCGCAAGCATCACTGAAGTGTCATCTCCATATATGGAGATGGAGATATATGGAGATGTCCAGAGCCTGGGCAGTGGCTTTTGTGCTGGTTCTGGACAACCGGCGATCCGACAGCCTTGACACCGGGAATTGCACTCCCTGTGGTGGTCTGGAATGCGTGTGTCAAATTTGAAGTCGGTGGGGCGAACAGTTCACAAGTTAAGTGTATTACAGTCGTACGTACACACGTGCGTACACGTACACACACTCTGTGCATTTATATCATGTTCAGCTCTTAATTAATCTGCCATTCTCAGTTGCTGCAGATGTCAGAACATAATGTGATGTCAGAACAGGTCAGCTCCATATATGGAGATATAGGGGTGATCAGGGCCTTGTATGCTGATTCTGGACAACGGTGTATCCGACGGACTCGATACCGGGCACTGCACTCCCTGTGGTGGTGCTAACAATCGTCATTGTTAGCAATTGTGTGTGACGTCAGCAAAGATGTCCGGTCAACCCATATAAAACGTGAAAATTAGTTTAGACACCCATTTTGTCTGAGTTTGTTAGTGATGTTGATTTCTTTTCAGAGACACAAGGTCAACATCGGACGGATCTTCCAAGAACAACAGAACTATATTCCATGCCATCACAATCCATGTGTAGCAAAAGCTTTGAAATGACCCAGGCATCCAGGAAGGTGCTGACTCCTTCCAGATTCAGGTTCTGTTCCGAGTGTCCATACGTGAAGAAGAGCCACAACGACCTCTACTGCCAAATGTCAAGGAATGGACAGATCATCTCAGCAGCCTGTCAGCCAATCAACAGCTCTATAACCAGCCAGAAGAAAGAAGACAGATCTAGATCCTACAACCATCAGCAGTTTACCGAGACGTTAACTCAACAAGGAGAAGTAAAGACACGACAGCCATCTTACACGGGAAAGAAACCCCACTCCTGCAAACTGTGTTATAAGAGTTTCAGTCGCTTAAGTGAACTGAAGACTCACGAGCGCTTCCACACCGGAGAAAAAACATTCCACTGTAAACAGTGTGACAAGCGTTTCAGTTTGTTACCTCATCTGAAGACACACCAGTTTAGCCACACTGGGGAAAAACCTTTCATTTGTAAACAGTGTGACAAGAGTTTCAGTCAATTAGCTAATCTGAAGAGACACCATCTTATCCACACAGGGGAAAACCCCTTTGTTTGTAAACAGTGTGACAAGAGTTTCAGAGTGTTAGCTAATCTGAAGACACACCTGCGTATCCACACTGGGGAAAAACTTTCGTTTGTAAACAGTGTGACAAGAGTTTCAGACAGTTAGCTAATCTGAAGACACACCAGTTTATCCACACTGGTGAAAAACCTTTTGTAAACAGTGTGACAAGAGTTTCAGTCTGTTAGCTAATCTGAAGACACACCAGCGTATCCACACTGGGGAAAAACCTTTTGTTTGTAAAGAGTGTAACAAGAGTTTCAGAGTGTTAGCTAATCTGAAGACACACCAGTTTATCCACACTGGGGAAAAACCTTTCGTTTGTAAACAGTGTGACAAGAGTTTCAGTCTGTTAGCTAATCTGAAGACACACCAGTTTATCCACACTGGGGAAAAACCTTTCATTTGTAAACAGTGTGACAAGAATTTCAGTCAGTTAGCTAATCTGAAGACACACCAGTTTATCCACACTGGTGAAAAACCTTTTGTAAACAGTGTGACAAGAGTTTCAGTCTGTTAGCTAATCTGAAGACACACCAGCGTATCCACACTGGGGAAAAACCTTTTGTTTGTAAAGAGTGTAACAAGAGTTTCAGAGTGTTAGCTAACCTGAAGACACACCAGCTTATCCACACTGGGGAAAAACCTTTCGTTTGTAAACAGTGTGACAAGAGTTTCAGTCATGTAGGTAATCTGAAGACACACCTGCGTATCCACACTGGGGAAAAACCTTTCGTTTGTAAACAGTGTAACAAGAGTTTTAGAGATTTATCTGATCTGAAGAAACACCAGCGTATCCACACCGGAGAAAAACCATTCAACTGTAAACAGTGTGACAAGCGTTTCAGCCGGTTAGGTCATCTGAAGAGACACCAGCGTATCCACACTGGGGAAAAACCTTTTGTTTGTAAAGAGTGTAACAAGAGTTTCAGAGTGTTAGCTAATCTGAAGACACACCAGTTTATCCACACTGGGGAAAAACCTTTCGTTTGTAAACAGTGTGACAAGAGTTTCAGTCTGTTAGCTAATCTGAAGACACACCAGTTTATCCACACTGGGGAAAAACCTTTCATTTGTAAACAGTGTGACAAGAATTTCAGTCAGTTAGCTAATCTGAAGACACACCAGTTTATCCACACTGGTGAAAAACCTTTCATTTGTAAACAGTGTGACAAGAGTTTCAGACAGTTAGCTAATCTGAAGACACACCAGTTTATCCACACTGGTGAAAAACCTTTCGTTTGTAAACAGTGTAACAAGAGTTTCAGAGTGTTAGCTAACCTGAAGACGCACCAGCTTATCCACACTGGGGAAAAACCTTTCGTTTGTAAACAGTGTGACAAGAGTTTCAGTCATGTAGGTAATCTGAAGACACACCTGCGTATCCACACTGGGGAAAAACCTTTCGTTTGTAAACAGTGTAACAAGAGTTTTAGAGATTTATCTGATCTGAAGAAACACCAGCGTATCCACACCGGAGAAAAACCATTCAACTGTAAACAGTGTGACAAGCGTTTCAGTCGGTTAGGTCATCTGAAGAGACACCAGCTTATCCACACAGGGTAAAAACCTTTGTTTGTAAACAGTGTAACAAGAGTTACAGCCTATTAGCTGATCTGAAGACACACCAGCATATCCACACCGGAGAAAAACCATTCCACTGTAAACAGTGTGACAAGAGTTTCAGTCTGTTATGTCATCTGAAGACATACCAGTTTATCCACACTGGGGAAAAACCTTTCATTTGTAAACAGTGTGACAAGAGTTTCAGTATGTTAGCTAATCTGAAGACACACCAGTTTATCCACACTGGGGAAAAACCTTTCGTATGTAAACAGTGTAACAAGAGTTTTAGTCATTTAGCTGATCTGAAGAAACACCAGTTTATCCACACCGGAGAAAAACCATTCAACTGTAAACAGTGTGACAAGAGTTTCAGTCATGTAGGTAATCTGAAGACACACCACTTATCCACACTGGGGAAAAACATTTTATTTGCAAACAGTGCGAGAAGGGCTTCACTACTTTATCTTCTCTGAAGTCACACCAGCGTATCCACACTGGGGAAAAACCTTTAGTTTGTAAACAGTGTAACAAGAGTTTCAGTGTTCTAGGTAATCTGAATAGACACGACCTTATCCACACTGGGGATAAACCTTTCATTTGTAAACGGTGTGACAAGAGTTTCAGTCATTTAGCTAAACTGAAGAGACACCACTTTATCCACACTGGGGAAAAACCTTTTTCACGATTTACCATTCTTACCATACTTAATGTTCAACCGGCTTGAAAGGGTGATGGGTCACTGTAATGAGGTCTTGACCCTCCAAATTGTATGCATACAAAGCATGATAGTCCACCTCATCTCCAGGCTTGACCACCAACAGCTCGTCTGTCTCTCTGATGTGGTATGAATGAAGATGGCTTTTAAATTCCACCTTTGAGCAAAGCTTCTCAACAAGAATCCAATTTGCCCTAATATGCAGAATTAGGGTTATCTTCACAAACAGTGGTATCTGCTCTCCGTGCACAAGATCAAGAATGAAGAAATCCCCAGACGCATACTTGACAATGTTCAAAACAATACGTTTACTCTTCCAGAGCTTCTCATCAACACCAACGGGAACCTCCAAGTTCTTAAATTAATATCGGTTCATAATATCGGCTATCTGGCTTTTTGATTCTCCACTAAACGGTAATCGGAAATATCGGCCAAAAACCATATCGGTCGATCACTACCATATACTGTAGTACATATTGAGTATTTTAAGCAATGGGATAATTATTTTTTGGGTTGGTAGATCACCTTGAGCTGGCAATTTTAAAAGTAGACCTCGAGTCAAAAAAGTGTGGGCACCCCTTTTTGGGGGGGAAGTTGCGGGATTTTGGCGGAAGTATACCGCTCAAGGAAATGACGTTGACGCTTTACAAATCAGTCTACATTCTCAGTGAATTGTGATTGGTCGAAAAAATATCGTATCCGGAGGAAATTATAGGATGTTCCGGCCCGACAATTCCGCCGATCCTGGGAAATATACATCTGATGGATGTTCCGTCTCTGCCTTAGGTTGTGACCAGGCTTTTGTCTTAAATATACATCTGATGGATGTTCCGTCTCTGCCTTAGGTTGTGACCAGGCTTTTGTCTTAAATATACATCTGATGGATGTTCCGTCTCTGCCTTAGGTTGTGACCAGGCTTTTGTCTTAAATATACATCTGATGGATGTTCCGTCTCTGCCTTAGGTTGTGACCAGGCTTTTGTCTTAAATATACATCTGATGGATGTTCCGTCTCTGCCTTAGGTTGTGACCAGGCTTTTGTCTTAAATATACATCTGATGGATGTTCCGTCTCTGCCTTAGGTTGTGACCAGGCTTTTGTCTTAAATATACATCTGATGGATGTTCCGTCTCTGCCTTAGGTTGTGACCAGGCTTTTGTCTTAAATATACATCTGATGGATGTTCCGTCTCTGCCTTAGGTTGTGACCAGGCTTTTGTCTTAAATATACATCTGATGGATGTTCCGTCTCTGCCTTAGGTTGTGACCAGGCTTTTGTCTTAAATATACATCTGATGGATGTTCCGTCTCTGCCTTAGGTTGTGACCAGGCTTTTGTCTTAAATATACATCTGATGGATGTTCCGTCTCTGCCTTAGGTTGTGACCAGGCTTTTGTCTTAAATATACATCTGATGGATGTTCCGTCTCTGCCTTAGGTTGTGACCAGGCTTTTGTCTTAAATATACATCTGATGGATGTTCCGTCTCTGCCTTAGGTTGTGACCAGGCTTTTGTCTTAAATATACATCTGATGGATGTTCCGTCTCTGCCTTAGGTTGTGACCAGGCTTTTGTCTTAAATATACATCTGATGGATGTTCCGTCTCTGCCTTAGGTTGTGACCAGGCTTTTGTCTTAAATATACATCTGATGGATGTTCCGTCTCTGCCTTAGGTTGTGACCAGGCTTTTGTCTTAAATATACATCTGATGGATGTTCCGTCTCTGCCTTAGGTTGTGACCAGGCTTTTGTCTTAAATATACATCTGATGGATGTTCCGTCTCTGCCTTAGGTTGTGACCAGGCTTTTGTCTTAAATATACATCTGATGGATGTTCCGTCTCTGCCTTAGGTTGTGACCAGGCTTTTGTCTTAAATATACATCTGATGGATGTTCCGTCTCTGCCTTAGGTTGTGACCAGGCTTTTGTCTTAAATATACATCTGATGGATGTTCCGTCTCTGCCTTAGGTTGTGACCAGGCTTTTGTCTTAAATATACATCTGATGGATGTTCCGTCTCTGCCTTAGGTTGTGACCAGGCTTTTGTCTTAAATATACATCTGATGGATGTTCCGTCTCTGCCTTAGGTTGTGACCAGGCTTTTGTCTTAAATATACATCTGATGGATGTTCCGTCTCTGCCTTAGGTTGTGACCAGGCTTTTGTCTTAAATATACATCTGATGGATGTTCCGTCTCTGCCTTAGGTTGTGACCAGGCTTTTGTCTTAAATATACATCTGATGGATGTTCCGTCTCTGCCTTAGGTTGTGACCAGGCTTTTGTCTTAAATATACATCTGATGGATGTTCCGTCTCTGCCTTAGGTTGTGACCAGGCTTTTGTCTTAAATATACATCTGATGGATGTTTCGTCTCTGCCTTAGGTTGTGACCAGGCTTTTGTCTTAAATATACATCTGATGGATGTTCCGTCTCTGCCTTAGGTTGTGACCAGGCTTTGAGTACGGCTGCGACCGAGGCTATACACCGCAGGGCCTGATGCGATTCCATTGGCTGTTGGTTGGTTGGACACCCCGCCGTCGAGGGGGGGCAAGAGAGTGGATAGTCGTCGAAAAACATTGATGACATATTATAGTATGTCGTTAATCATGATCGTCAACGATGCGAAAATCACCTGCACCTGTCTAGCCTCAGACGCTGCCCTATAGCAGTTAAACTGTAGTGCACTACCTTACACACACACGCACACACACAGGCACACACACTTAAAGTAATCCAACAGTTTCTTGTTTCTCCATCTGCTCTTTCCTTGAATTAAAGTTTCAATCTATTATTCTCTTTTTCCGTCTCTCTCTCTCTCTCTCTCTCTCTCTCTCTCTCTCTCTCTCTCTCTCTCTCTCTCTCTCTCTCTCTCTCTCTCTCTCTCTCTCTCTCTCTCTCTCTCTCTCTCTCTCTCTCTCTCTCTCTCTCTCTAATTCGTTATACTTGTATCAACTTGAATCAATAGTTACTCACGCAATCTCACCTATTGGTTTGGTTTCCTCTCTCTCTCTCTCTCTCTCTCTCTCTCTCTCTCTCTCTCTCTCTCTCTCTCTCTCTCTCTCTCTCTCTCTCTCTCTCTCTCTCTCTCTCTTTTCTTTCTCTCTCTTTCCAGTCTCTTTTTCAGGTGTAATTTCACCTGTGTTGTTTTTGTCACAGCAGTAGTCATAGCGATCTTGTCAGAATGACTGAATGGAATATCACGTGCGCACACTCACGCACATGCACACGCACGTGCGCACACGCACGCACGCACTTCATTTTCATTTTAATTGGAAATAAGTAGCACTGACAGTAAAATGATAGCTGTTATGATTCAGGATTCAATAACAAGGAGAGTGTACAAATGTATACCCGGCCTTAAATGTTTTAATGTCAATAAGTTGTAAAACATATTACCGTGAGTCAGTAAACTAGGCCTAAATGCTCATGTGTTCATCCAGCAAGGCTTGGGATGAGGATCTTAAGAGACCTTGTGGACACGATACGGTTGGAGCAGGCCTATCAGACAGATAAGCAGGTGCCTGGCCAATGGCCATGGAGGGCTGTGAGTGTGTGATATCAATGATCTTAAAATAATATAATTGACTACAATTTACAATTTAGGCCTTTAGCAGACACTTAATCCAGAGCGATTTACACCTATGCATGTAGCCTATACTTTATAGTGCTATGTCTACATGAAAATGCTATTAAGTCTACATAAAATGATATCTAAGTCTACATAAAAATGTCATGGCTAGGACAAGGGCCATGATGGAGTCTGACTGAACTTCTGAAGAGGTGGGTTTTCAGACTACGGCGGAAGGTTGAGAGTGAGTGAGGCTGGAGTTCTGATTGTATTGGGTAAGTGCATTCCATAGTTTTGGAGACAGAAGGGAGAAAAGTTTGGGACGTGTGGAGCGTTGACTGGGAGACTATAGGTATAAGTATAACCTACTGGAGATAACAGTGAAGTACTGAATGAACTATTGTATAAATAACTACTGAACTGAATGAATGAACTAACGGTGAACTGTATACTGAATGAGCTACGGTAGTGTGAAACAGGTACAGTAGGACTCCCCGTATACCGCTCAAACTGTTGGCTGGTCGCCACGGCTACAGGTGTGTCTCGTTGACTGATGGCAGACCGCGTGCTGTTCAGACATGATTAATGACCCAGGGAATCTCCCACGGGGCTACACCCACCCACGCATGCACGCACACAGTGTGTAAAAGCCGGGAATCGAACCCGGTCTCCCACGTGGAAAGCCAACATCTTATCCACTGATCCAAAGGGATATCCCTATATGACTTGGGAGAGATATTAGATTTTTAAGCCATCTATAGGCTAAGGTTGTGAGCCACTCTGCCACACTCACCCCCCTTTTAATAATAATAATATTAATAATACCTGGGACTTATATAGCGCTTTTCAAATACCCAAAGACGCTTTACATGTGTGGTGGCCGGGGGAGGGGGGGGGGGGGGGGGGGGGGGGGGACATGAGAAAATGTAACATTAGAAAACAAGTAAAACAAGAGTAAAAACCAATAAGAACAGTACATGTAACAGGTTAAAAACACATCAGCTCCATGCTATTCTGAACAGGTGGGTTTTCAGTGCGGTTTTGACCTCCTCCCCACTGAGAATCACAATCCGGGTCACGGCACCATTGTATAACACCCGGGAATCGAACCCGTGGTCTCTCACGTGTAAAAGCCAACATATAACCACTGAGTCAAAGGGATATTCCTATATGAC